>NC_080581.1:35766930-36367867 GCF_029962835.1 Magnolia sinica
TTAGAAAAAACTCCAGCCCCATTTTCCCTCTTCTCCAGCCCCTTCTACCTCAAATCCCCTCCCATCTAACCTTCAATAATCCATCTCACCCATTGAAACATGACCCTTGGAGCATAAAGAGAAGATTGAAGTAACTTTGGAGTGGGATCCATTAAGGTGGGTGATTGTAATTGCTGATCTTCTTTTCTACCCTTTGGTCTTATTTTTCTTTCTAGATGGATCATATGGGACCCACCAATCCATGGTGGGGATCCCATTTGATCCCATGGATGTGGCCCTTTGGCCCATCCTACATGCATGTCATGATCCATGATGGGGCCATTCTCCAAGGACCCCATCATGATGTATTTAATGATCCACTCCATCTTAAGGTCATCTAGACCCTAAGGATCATGTTGAGATGGCATCTCAACCATCCATAGCAATTATAGATCATGCATGTGGTGATTTTATGTTACATGTACAATCAATGTAGTTGTATGGGTATGATTCAATCTTGGGAGGGCCCACTAGTGGCGGGGCCCTACCCCCATGGCCGGATTACTCTCTTTCTTTCTTCTCTTTTCTCTGATGTTTGGATGATAATGTGTGTGGCCCATCTATAGTGGGCCTTGGATGTCCCAAAATAAATAAAAATAAAAATCCAGCAAGGTGGGATGCTCTTACCACCTAACTCCATGATCATTGGGCACCTTAATCAATGCATGCAAGTGTCCTAGTCCTAGTATGTGATCTGGACTTATGTGGGGCCCACTAAGGAAGGCCACACACCCTTTTTATGGCTGAGATTATTGAGATATAGGCTGATGTGCCCAGCCATGTATTGCTGTCCAAAAACCTGGACTGTTACATGGACTGTCATGTTCAATCTTTGGCATGAATTTTTGGATCATGATTGCCGTTATTTTCTTTATAATTATAAGGTGTAATGAGAAGGTGTGAACCCCACCATGAGGTGTGATGGTTCATACCTCAGATGGCCCATGAAATGGTACCCAAAAAGGAGGCCCATAGGAGTGGGCGGTCCACCTTGTTGGGTTGTCCAGCCCACATGTATGGAGGGAAAACATACACTTCAGCTTGGTTTCTCTAAGGGATGGGCCACTTTTATGGACCCCACCTTACTTTATTTTATGAAGAAAATACTAAACCTCCATTTTCCCCCTCTTGGATGAAGGTTGGGCCCACCTTATTGGGTAAACAATGCATGGACAGCAATATCTCTTCCTGGACAGATTGAAATTCCTAATTTAATTAAAATATTTATGAGTATCCCAAAATTATAAAATTTTTCAGAGAGGTGGTTCACTCATGGTAAGACCCACCTACAAAATTTTGGGGCCAATGGACACCTGTACATACCATGGTGGTGGCTGGACCGGCCCATTACAATATAGAGCCCAGATCAGTCTGATTTTCTGGAAAGTCTGTTTCATTTAAATAAATTAAAATATTTTTAAGTGTTCAAAAATTCTGAAATTTTGTGAGGGTGTGACCCACCTATAGAAGTATCTCTCTGCAAAATTTTAGGCCCAACGGACAATCAAACTAACGGTGGTGCGGCCTGCAAATTTGGGTCAATTTGGGCCAAATACCCAGGCCCATATGGGACGGCCCATGTGGGCTACCTGCTGGACTTTGGTCTAGCAGTGTGGCCCACCTACTCCCTTCTGTAGTATGATGTAACCCTATGTGGTGGGGCCCTCTGACTTGATAGCTGGACCACTTGGGCTGATGCCCTAATCAATTGAAACAATTACTGGACTCCAATAAGCCCATAAACCTGTTGGGCTAAAAATCAAGCAACTTGTTATAATTATGATTGGCCTTTGGGCTGAAATTTTGAGGAGTGGGGCCCACCACATTGTGAAGATCTTATAGAGAATAATTTATACCTTTGGGCTTGATAAATGCACTTTTGAGGCCCACCACAGTTGAATTTAATCGGGGGATGGAACTTTCCAGATAGGGCCATTGATCTCTTGGGCCATTTTTACTATAATATTGTGTTAGGTTAGTGGGCCGGATTACATAAGTAGATGGGCCCTTGGTTGCCCACCAAATCAACTTTAATACTTGGGCTGGGTTGTAGGCCCAACTTACTTGACTAAGAGCATGACATTTGCCCATGTGGTTTGAGCAATGGGTTGCCCACTAGGCCACCACAATATATAGGATTAGTGGCCTTTATGTTAGGCCCTAACCTTTCCCCTATGGGCCCATAGCGGTATATATTGGTTGGGCTATGTGTGTTTCCCTTGGACCCATATTTTGAATAGGCTTTGGGCCGCCTTTTTGAACCCCAACATGAGTATTTGTGATATGATTATGGCTGCCCGTTTCTTATTTCTGATGTTGCGTGGGCCTTGGGCCTTGATCCATGATCAATTAAAGATGAGCTAACTCTTGGGGACCAATTGTGGTTGGATGTCCACATTGGTGGCCCTAAGGTAGGCCCACGGGCTTCTATGGGTGGTTAAAGGTCCACCATAGACCCTTGCTAGGCCCGTTTCATCTATTTAGGTCATACCATTGTTCTCCTTAGTCTCGTGGGCTACCCCAGGTGTATGGGCCCCCACTAGAGGTTGTATTCCTTATGAGGAATTGGTTAAGTACCTAGACCCTTCATGGTTAAGTAGAGAGTTCATCTTCACCTCATTGGCACCCCTATTCATCTTCATGGCCCACTCCCATACGCATCATATGCATGCTTGGTTGAGGTATGATTGGCCATGGCTGTGTCATTGTGTAGGACATGTTGCTATCTCCTCGAGAGATGGATGCTTGGAATTGATGCATGGGTGATTGTGTGATTCATGCATTTGGCATTGCATAGCTTGTGGATATCCGCCCTTACTTCATCAAGGCCTTGCCTCCACAGGGGTATTCATGGATGGCCGTATATGTGGACACCGGAAATATTAGTTGAGCATACCGGGTGCATAGGATGCCCATGGTGAAATTCCCATAACTTCCATGGTACCAAGGATCTGCTCCAATGCTGTGACCGGGTGGAATACATGAGCGCACGAGGGCCTTATACCGTTACGCCGCGACTCCCACTGTCGTGTAGTCGGTTGGATAGGGGTGTGGCCTTACCTGCCTGGTGTGAGGAGGCATTGCTAGGCTGAGTCTGATCAGCTCGTAAATGGGTCCGCTACCTTCAGGCCTTGTTGGTGATTGGTTGTCCACAGGCGGGTAGTGAGGTCTCTTACACTCGTTTGACTGTGCGGGGTCTGCAGAACGGCAGTTATTCAGCAGTGTAATAGACCCCGGTGATTTCCTTATGATTGAAAATGTACTTAACTTATGGTTTGGATACGAGCACTGACATTACTTACATCACATTAACATTGGTTGTACAAGCCCCCCTTTCATACATTGCCTTGGTATGGCACCCATTACTTATTACATCGCATTCATGGTAAGCCTTGGTAAGACTAGTGATATGTTCATTGATTATGCTTCTCTCCTTATACCTCTTACTATTCTTCTATGCACCATTGTCACACACTTACACCACCCTCTAAGCTTCTATAAGCACATGCACGATTGATGCGTGCAGGAGACTCTAGGTAGGCGCCGTAGCAGCAGAGCGTGGAGTAGAGTTGAGCAGTGAGGACTCTAGTGTTGCTGATTTCTCTCTCTTTTCCTTTTATTCTCATGTATGTCCTTTTGGACCTTTTGGATGAATGTAAAAGTTTAAATTTTTAGTGGATTTTGTGATGTGTGCCTTTGTTATTCTCAGATGTACTTGCTGTGATCTTGGGTATGCTCGCATTGGAAGTGATTATACTGTTATGAAAATCCTCCTTGTAGGATCCCAGGATCGGAACCTACCTCAGGAGCCGAGAATGGGGTACTAAGGAGGTTGTTGCGGCCAGAACCGGCCATCGGGTTCCTTGTGAGTCCGATTACTGAGTCCAAAGCGTGACAGGAGTTGGTATCAGAGTATAGCAGGTAATTCTGGAATGACTAAGGATGACATCGCAGGTCTGCTAAGAACATGAGACAAGTAGTGTCCCGAGATCCTTCCTTTCGCTCCGTATTGAGCCTGTAATTGTCTTGATTCCTTGCGTCATCATTATTTTGTAGACGATGCCGCGTGAACGTGGCTCCCGTGGTCGTGGCACCCGTGGTCGTGGTGCCCGTGGATGAGGCGCCCGAGTTACCCCTTCTACTCGAGCACATCCTGCTCCCGTTGTTGAGGATCCGATTCCTGAGGTCCCGATCCAGTTGAGCCCATAGCACCCATACCTCCAGTTGCTCCGGTTCCCCCACCTATTCCCCCTACTCAGCCTACTATTCCAGTTACTGAGGCTCCTTCTCCTCTGGCAACACCCGTGCCTCCGCTTGAGGCGAGTGCCGCCCCTGCCATTCCGACAGTACCTATAGGAGCCGAGCATTTTCAGCAGTTGATGCAGCTTGTTGCCACCGCATTGCAGACCCGTCAGCCAGCTACCGCAGAGGTTTCTAGGCAGTCTGATTTACCACAAGCTAGTGCGATAGCTCGAGAGTTCCGGCAGCATGATCCCCCGAGGTTCAGTGGTGACCCTGACCCTTCTGCCGCCGAGGCTTGGCGCACTGAGATTGTGAGGATTTTTGACACTATTCAATGTCCTGCGGGTCAGAGAGTATCCCTTGCGACCTATCTCCTTCAGGGTGAGGCCCGCCATTGGTGGTCATCTGTATCTAGGATGGTCGGACCTCAGTTTGTTTGGTCATGGGAGGAGTTCGTGGTCCGTTTTGACCAAAAGTTCTTCCCTGAGCATGTTCAGATCCAGCGGGCGATCGAGTTTGAGACCCTAGTGCAGGGTGATATGACCGTATCTCAGTATGAGGCCTGTTTCTTGGCCTTGTCTAGATTTGCTCCTCATCTCACCAGCGATGAGAAGATGAGGGTTTGTCGTTTTGTGGCTGGTTTGCGTCCTGCCCTTCGCAGTCGTGTGGTAGGGCATTGTTTGGAGTCGTTTGACCAGGTCGTTCATCGGGCACTGGTTTATGAGGAGGACTGGGCTATGACCCAGAGGTCGAGAGAGCAGAGTTCCGGTGGAGACCGGAAGAGGAGGGCACCAGCCGACAGTTCTAGGCAGCACCGTCAGCAGAGAAGGAGGGGCAGGTCAGGATTTCAGCAGCCTACGGTTCAGACAGTAGCTTCATCATCATCGTCAGCACTATCTTCCGGCTCCTTTTCTGATGTATGCTTCGGCTGTGGACAGGTCGGGCATCGGAGGCGTGAGTGCCCTCTCCCCATTCAGCAGCAGAGGCCACCACAGTTGCCTCCTCCGCGTCCTCCTCTGCAGCAGTAGAGAGCTCAGCTTCCACCCGCCGTTCCTAGGGCTCCTCAGTAGCGACAGCAGACCTCCTCAGCAGAGATAGCAGCAGCCACAGCACCAGCAGAGGGGATATCCGCATGTCTGGTCCCTGAGTCCAGTATGTATCGCAGCCCAGCAGGCACAGACTCAGGACCCTCAGTCTTCCGGGTTACTTCCCTTACCAGCTCAGGGCCGCTTTTATTCTGTGCAGCAGGCGCCAGGCCAGGACCCACAGTCATCGACCGGTGGAGTAGTCGAGGGTATTCTTCTTGTTTCTTCCTGCATTGCTCATGTCTTATTTGATTTTGGTGCCTCTCATTCTTTTGTGGCCGAGCAGTTTTGCCGATGGATTGGTATTCCATCGGAGTCCGTGTCTGAGGCTTTGACCATTTCGACTCCCATGGGGAAGTCTATGATGCTGACCCTTCGCTGTCCTTCTTGCCCGGTGTTAGTGGGCGAGATGTTCCTTCCTGCCGATCTGTTCATGATGCCGATGTCAGGTTTTGATGTGATTCTGGGTATGGACTGGCTTGCGGAGTATGGTGCCATCTTAGACTGTGCCGTGCGAATGGTTACGTTTCACATTCCAGGCTTGCCAGTGTTCCAGTTCGTTGCTGGGCCCAGAGGAGAGCCGTTATCTAGTTTCTTGGCTTTAGTCGTTGAGGATTCTGTGGTAGAGAATATTGAGCTGCTACCAGTTGTTTGTGAGTACTCGGATGTGTTTCAGGAGATCCCGGGTTTGCCTCCACGTCGGCAGGTGGAGTTCCAGATTGATTTAGTGCCCGGTACTGCGCCCATCTCAAAGGCCCCATACAGGATGGCACCGTTGGAGTTAAGGGAACTGCAGGAGCAGTTGGATGAGCTTCGGGAGTTAGGTTTCATTCGTCCCAGTAGTTCACCTTGGGGAGCCCCAGTATTGTTTGTAAAGAAGAAGGATGGTTCATTGCGACTCTATGTAGATTGTCGTGAGCTCAACAGAGTCACCATCAAGAACCGATACCCACTTCCCCGTATTGATAACTTGTTCGATCAGTTGCAGGGTGCACAGTATTTTTTCAAGATAGACTTGCGTTCTGGTTACCATCAGATTCGGGTCCGAGAGGAGGACATTCCGAAGACAGCTTTCCGGACACGTTATGGTCACTTCGAGTTCCTGGTCATGTCATTTGGACTGACCAACGCGCCCGCTATATTCATGCAGCTGATGAATGAGGTTTTTCGGCCGTTCCTTGATCAGTTTGTGGTGGTATTCATTGATGATATTCTTATATATTCGAGGACTCGAGAGGACCATGCTGAGCACCTGCGGATTGTGCTTGAGACCCTCCGTGCCCACCAGCTGTATGCGAAGCTGGAGAAGTGTGAGTTTTGGCAGGAGGAGATGAAGTTCCTCGGTCACGTGGTGACGAGGGAGGGTGTCGTTGTGGACCCCTCGAAGGTTGATGCAGTGCGTCGGTGGGGCCAGCCCACGAATACGTCCAAGATTCACAGCTTCCTTGGTCTAGCGGGATATTACCGACGGTTTATCGAGAGTTTCTCCCGTATTGCAGCACCGCTGACCCGATTGACGCGGAAGGGCGTCGAGTTCATCTGGAGTGACGCTTGCGAGAAGGCATTTACAGAGTTGAAGGACCGCCTCACGACCGCTCCTGTTCTCACTATTCCTGATGGGAGTGAGGGTTTTGTTGTTTTTACTGATGCCTCCAGAGTTGGCTTGGGTGATGTACTGATGCAGCATGGGAAGCCAGTGGCGTATGCCTCGCGCCAGCTCAAGGTCCATGAGCTGAACTACCCCACTCATGATTTGGAGCTCGCAACAGTCGTCTTCGCATTAAAGGTGTGGAGGCATTATCTATATGGGGTCAGGTTCGAGCTCTTCTCGGATCATAAGAGCTTGAAGTATCTATTTTCGCAGTCTGAATTGAACCTGCGACAGAGGCGATGGATGGAGTTGCTGAAAGACTATGATTTTGACCTTCAGTACCACCCGGGCAAGGTAAACGTGGTGGCGGACGCACTCAGCCACCAGCCACGAGGCCTGGTGGCACAGATGATGGTGCATGAGTGGTAGATGCTTGAGGATGTATCAGAGTTTGACTTTGAGTTCGGTCTGTAGTCTTCCATTGTTCAACTTTCGAGCTTGTCGATTCAACCCTCCTTAGTGGCCAGGGTGATCGAGGCTCAGCAGACGGACGAGTCACTTCAGGAGTACCGAGCAAAGGCTGCATCTGTGGAGCAGTCAGACTGGCAGATTGGTTCCGATGGTGGATTACGCTTCAGAGGCCGATTGTGTGTCCTGGACGTTCCAGAGTTGCGTCGGGATCTGATGACCGAGGCACACCAATCGAGACTTACTATCCACCCTGGCTCCACGAAGATGTATCATGATATGAGGAGGCAGTACTTCTGGCAGGGGATGAAGTGTCAGATTGCGAGTTTTGTGGCCGAGTGTGACACATGCCAACGTATCAAGGCCGATCATCATAGACCCCCTGGTCCTTTGCAGTCGTTGAGCGTTCCAGAGTGGAAGTGGGAGCATGTATCGATGGACTTCATCGCAGGTTTGCTGAGGACTCAGCGCGGTCACGATACCATCTGGGTTATCGTCGATCGTCTGACGAAGTCGGCTCATTTCATTCTAGTACGTGCTTCCTGGTCTATGGACCGGTTAGCGAGGATATTCATTGAGGAGATAGTGAGACTGCACGGCATCCCCATTTCGATCATTTCAGACCGAGACTCCAGATTTACGTCTCAGTTTTGGAGGAGTTTTCAACAGGCATTGGGGGTCACTTTGCATCTCAGCACCGCTTATCATCCGCAGACAAATGGGCAGACTGAAAGGGTCAACCAGATCCTTGAGGATATGCTCAGGGCTTGTGTGATCGACTTTGCAGGGAATTGGGATGATCATATGCGCCTCGCCGAGTTCGCGTACAACAACAGCTATCAGGCGACTATCGGCATGGCTCCTTTTGAGGCACTTTATGGCAGACCGTGCAGATCTCCTAGTTGTTGGACCGATGTTGGAGAGAGTCGTCTCTTAGGTCCCGAGCTTGTGCTGTAGACGTCAGAGGTTATTGATGTTATCAGGCAGAGGATGCGCACAGCCCGAGCCGGCAAAAGAGTTTTGCTGATCGTCGGCCTCGACCCCTCGAGTTCGCAGTCGGGGACATGGTGTATCTCAAGGTCTCGCCTATGAAGGGCGTGGTTTGCTTTGATGTGAAGGGCAAGCTTGCCCCGAGATTCATCGGACCTTTTGAGATTACCGAGAGTGTAGGCGCTGTGGCCTATAGGCTTGCCTTACCTCCTGAGCTGTCTGCAATCCACGACGTGTTTCATGTTTCTATGTTATGGAGATGTGGGTCAGACACTATTCCTGTGATTGATTAGCAGCCACTTGAGGTCCGTGAGGATGCTTCCTATATTAAGTAGCCGATTCGTATCCTTGATCGGAAGGAGCAGGTCCTCAGGACCAAGGTCATTCCCTTAGTGAAGGTGCGATGGGGTCATCATTCAGAGGCCGAGGCGTCTTGGGAATGCGAGGCCGAGATTAGAGAACGTTATCCCCATTTGTTTGATGATTGATTGATATATGATTATTTGTATTGCCTTCCTTATATCATGATTGCTATATGATTGTGGTGTTTTGTCTTTTATTTTGTCTTAGATTGTTTAATTTCGAAGTTGAAATTTCTTGTTTGGTGGGGAGGGTTGTGAGACTCGATCCGAGTTCACAGGAGTGCATATGTGTGTGTGAGTATGCATTCCGTCCATCTTGATCCCGCGATCCTACCGGTCGAATCCCGGTGACCCGTAACCCTTGGATAGTGTTTGCGGTCATCCGTGAGCCCAGTCGTGAAGACCCGACTCGGATCGAGTTGAGACCTATGCCATTGTGACCGCATCGCCGCCGCGGTTCCAACGATGCGTCTTGTGTGTCCATCCGATGTGTGGATCATAAGTTATGTGCATCTCATTCGTAGCCTTTGAACATGATCATGTGGCCCACCTAGTGTGGAGGGCACATTTTTCAAGGTGGCCACCCTCTTTTGTGCAAATTCCAACACACACTACCCATACACTACCTAAACCCCCAAATCCTACACCACCCACCACCCACATACTACCCATCCTTACTCTAACCTAGCAACATAGTTTATATCACCACAGGCTATGATGATTTTTCTCTTATCTAGGAGAGAGAGTGATGATTACTTTTCCTCTCTCTCTTTTCTAGCAATTTCCATACTCTCCCTCTCATTTTCTCTCTACTCTCCTCTCTTTCTTTCTTTCTTAGAAAAAAATTCAGCCCTATTTTCCCTCTTCTCTAGCCCCTTCTCTCTCAAATCCCCTCCCATCTAACCTTCAATAATCCATCTCACCCATTGAAACATGACCCTTGGAGCATAAAGAGAAGATTGAAGTAACTTTGGAGTGGGATCCATTAAGGTGGGTGATTGTAATTGTTGATCTTCTTTTCTACCCTTTGATCTTATTTTTCTTTTTAGATGGATCATATGGGACCCACCAATCCATGGTGGGGATCCCATTTGATCCCATGGATGTGGCCCTTTGGCCCATCCTACATGCATGTCATGATCCATGATGGGGCCATTCTCCATGGACCCCATCATGATGTATTTAATGATCCACTCTATCTTAAGGTCATCTAGACCCTAAGGATCATGTTGGGATGGCATCCCAACCATCCATAGCAATTATACATCATGCATGTGGTGATTTTATGTTGCATGTACAATCAATGTAGTTGTATGGGTATGATTCACTCTTGGGAGGGCCCACTAGTGGTGGGGCCCTACCCCCATGGCTGGATTACGCTCTTTCTTTCTTCTCTTTTCTCTGATGTTTGGATGATAATATGTGTGTGGCCCATCTATAGTGGGCCTTGGATGTCCCAAAATAAATAAAAATAAAAATCCAGCAAGGTGGGATGCTCTTACCACCTAACTCCATGATCATTGGACACCTTAATCAATGCATGCAAGTGTCCTAGTCCTAGTATGTGATCTGGACTTATGTGGGGCCCACTGAGGAAGGCCACACACCCTTTTTTTGGCTGCGATTATTGAGATATAGGCTGATATGTCCAGCCATGTATTGCTGTCCAAAAACCTGGACTGTTGCATGGACTGTCATGTTCAATCTTTGGCATGGATTTTTGGATCATGATTGCCATTATTTTCTTTATAATTATAACGTGTAATGAGAAGGTGTGGACCCCACCGTGAGGTGTGATGGTTCATACCTCAGATGGCCCATGAAATGGTACTCAAAAAGGAAGCCCATAGGAGTGTGCCGTCCACCTTGTTGGGCTGTCCAGCCCACATGTATGGAGGGAAAACATACACTTCAACTTGGTTTCTCTAAGGGATGGGCCACTTTTATGGACCCCACCTTACTTTATTTTATGAAAAAAATACTAAACCTCCATTTTCCCCCTCTTGGATGAAGGTTGGGCCCACCTTATTGGGTAAACAATGCATGGACAGCAACATCTCTTCCTGGACAGATTGAAATTTCTAATTTAATTAAAATATTTATGAGTATCCCAAAATCATAAAATTTTGCAGAGAGGTGGTTCACTCATGGTAAGACCCACCTACAAAATTTTGGGGCCAATGGACACCTGTACATACCATGGTTGTGGCTGGACCAGCCCATTACAATATGGAGCCCAGATCAGTACGATTTTCTGGACAGTCTGTTTCATTTAAATAAATTAAAATATTTTTAAGTGTTCAAAAATTCTGAAATTTTGTGGGGGTGTGACCCACCTATAGAAGTATCTCTCTGCAAAATTTTAGGCCCAACGGACAATCGAACTGACTGTGGTGCAGCCTGCAAATTTGGGTCAGTTTGGGCCAAATACCCAGGCCCATATGGGACGCCCCATGTGGGCTACCTGCTGGACTTTGGTCTAGCAGTGTGGTCCACCTACTCCCTTCTGTAGTATGATGTAACCCTATGTGGTGGGGCCCTCTGACTTGATAGCTGGACCACTTGGGCTGATGTCCTAATCAATTGAAACAATTACTGGACTCCAATAAGCTCATAAACCTGTTGGGTTAAAAATCCAGCAACTTGTTATAATTATGATTGGCCTTTGGGCTGAAATTTTGAGGAGTGGGGCCCACCACATTGTGAAGATCTTAGAGAGAATAATTTATACCTTTGGGCTTGATAAATGCACTTTTGAGGCCCACCACAGTTGAATTTAATCGGGGGATGGAACTTTCTAGATAGGCCCATTGAACTCTTGGGCCATTTTTACCATAATATTGTGTTGGGTTAGTGGGCCGGATTACATAAGTAGATGGGCCCTTGGTTGCCCACCAAATCAACTTTAATACTTGGGCCGGGTTGTAGGCCCAACTTACTTGACTAAAAGCATGACATTTGCCCATGTGGTTTGAGCAATGGGTTGCCCACTAGGCCACCACAATATATGGGATTAGTGGCCTTTATGTTGGGCCCTAACCTTTCCCCTATGGGCCCATAGCGGTATATATTGGTTGGGCTATGTGTGTTTCCCTTGGACCCATGTTTTGGATAGGCTTTGGGCCGCCTTTCTGAAGCCCAACATGAGTATTTGTGATATGATTATGGCTGTCTGTTTCTTATTTCTGATGTTGCGTGGGCCTTAGGCCTTGATCCATGATCAATTAAAGATGGGCTAACTCTTGGGGACCAATTGTGGTTGGATGTCCACATTGGTGGCCCTAAGGTAGGCCCACGGGCTTCTATGGGTGGTTAAAGGTCCACCATAGACCCTTGCTAGGCCCGTTTCATCTATTTAGGTCATACCATTGTTCTCCTTAGTCTCGTGGGCTACCCCAGGTGTATGGGCCCCCACTAGAGGTTGTATTCCTTATGAGGAATTGATTAAGTACCTAGACCCTTCATGGTTAAGTAGAGAGTTCATCTTCACCTCATTGGCACCCCTATTCATCTTCATGGCCCACTCCCATACGCATCATATGCATGCTTGGTTGAGGTATGATTGGCCATGGCTGTGTCATTGTGTAGGACATGTTGCTATCTCCTCGAGAGATGGATGCTTGGAATTGATGCATGGGTGATTGTGTGATTCATGCATTTGGCATTGCATAGCTTGTGGATATCCGCCCTTACTTCATCAAGGCCTTGCCTCCACAGGGGTATTCGTGGATGGCCGTATGTGTGGACACCGGAAATATTAGTTGAGCATACCGGGTGCATAGGATGCCCATGGGTGAAATTTCCATAACTTCCATGGTACCAAGGATCTGCTCCAACGCCGTGACCGGGTGGAATACATGAGCGCACGAGGGCCTTATACCGTTAGGCCGCGACTCCCACTGTCTTGTAGTCAGTTGGATAGGGGTGTGGCCTTACCTGCCTGGTGTGAGGAGGCATTGCTAGGCTGAGTCTGACTAACTCGTAAATGGGTCCACTACCTTCAGGCCTTGTTGGTGATTGGTTGTCCACAGGCGGGTAGTGAGGTCTCTTACGCTCGTTTGACTGTGCGGGGTCTGCAGAGCGGCAGTCATTCAGCAGTGTAATGGATCCCGGTGATTTCCTTATGATTGAAAATGTACTTGACTTATGGTTTGGATACGAGCACTGACATTACTTACATCGCATTAGCATTGGCTGTACAAGCCCCCCTTTCATACATTGCCTTGGTATGGCATCCATTACTTATTGCATCGCATTCATGATAAGCCTTGGTAAGACTAGTGATATGTTCATTGATTATGCTTCTCTCCTTATACCTCCTACTATTCTTCTATGCACCATTGTCACACACTTACACCATCCTCTAAGCTTCTATAAGCTTATGCACGATTGATGCGTGCAGGAGACTCTAGGTAGGCGCCATAGCAGCAGAGCGTGGAGTAGAGTTGAGCAGTGAGGACTCCAGTGTTGCTGATTTCTCTCTCTTTTCCTTTTATTCTCATGTATGTCCTTTTGGACCTTTTGGATGATTGTAAAAGTTCAAATTTTTAGTGGATTTTGTGATGTGTGCCTTTGTTATTCTCAGATGTACTTGCTGTGATCTTGGGTATGCTCGCATTGGAAATGATTATACTGTTATGAAAATCCCCCTTGTAAGATCCCAGGATCGGAACCTACCTCAGGAGCCGAGAATGGGGTACTACGAAGGCTGTCGCGGCCAGAACCGGCCATCGGGTTCCTTGTGAGTCCAATTACTGAGTCTGGGGCATGACAGGACTGTGCATCATGTGTGAGCACTTCTGGTTACCCATCTCAAGATTCACTTTTATTGCATCATCCTAACCATCATATTGACAATTAAGAAATGAGTGATCCATATTTATAGAGTAAAAAGGCTCAATCATTGTAAATCATGTGGGCCTGACTTTGACTGCTTATCCCTCTCAAAATTACTCTCATGTGATGATGATAAATGTTTGATCAATGGATGGGAGATGGAAGGTCCATCTTGTTTGTATTAGAAAAGTTTTAATTATTTATCAGTCCATCATGAGTGGCCCATCTTTGATGAACGATTGCATAATCTTAACCATCCAATTCACTACGAGGAAACAAATGATCCATATTAGTAGAAATCGCCTAATCATTGTACATATTGTGGGGCCTATCTTTGATTGTCCATCCCTCACAAAAAATTATTTCGATCCAATGATCTTAATCATGCAATCAATGGATTGGAAACAAAATAAATTTGTTATAATATTGAAATTATAATCATTGATTTAGACTAACTATCATGTGGGCCACCTTTGAGCTTGGAGAAGAAGCATATTGGAGACAACTGCATTGGAGTGGTGTGAGAGAGGCATAGAGAGAAGCATAGGTTACTATTGTCTTATTAGTTTTTCCAACTTCTCCATGTAATTTTTTAGTTTAAGAAAATTCTATGGGAAAGCTAGAAAAATGAGGGGCCTTGGAAAATATAAGATCAAGAAAAGGACGAAGTCAAATGCATTTTCATAGAAAAAGTTGGAAATTTTATTTTTGGAAACCCTTCATATCTCCCCTTAGGTGACTCATTGGACACCTTGAATGATTTCCGCTTGTTTGCCTGTAGACTTACTAAGAGTTATTGTTGAATTAGGACCCTTTTTTTTGGTTTAATACACACCCACACTACATGAACACTCAATCCCATGATCTCAATGTTGAAACAGTCTGTGTAGTTTGTCTACATATAGATATTGTCGAACAAGCAATTTCTTATTTTATAGCTTTAGTAAGTCTATCTTATAAGCAGTTATTTTTAGTTAAGGAAAACTCTAGTTGTGTTAGAATGACTTGAAAACTAAGTTTTGGTTTCTCCACATTTAGTAGGTTAGTTAAAAGTCGTCTAGAATGTGTAGCATTTCTTTTCAAGGTCTATAAAAAGGTGATGCATGCTATAAGTAGTGAAGCAATAAAAAAAAAATAGCTTGTGTTGTTTTAAGGAAGATATGCTATTTATTTTTTGAGTATTTCCTTTGATGAGTTATCTCAGTTGGACTCCTAAACAAAAATTACTGAATGGAAGTTGTGTAGGCCTTTTGATTAATGGTCTATGACTAGAGTTTGGGAGATAAATGACAGCGATTGCCTGATGGGTTGGGCAGCTAAAGTTGATGAGTTTGGAAAATCTTTGGATCAGCCATGAGTTAGGAGAAGGAAATTGAGAGTTTTGGACAAGATATGCTATCTGTTTATTCCTTGGATGACAATAGCATGTGAGTTTTCTCAATTGAACTCTGAAAAAAATTACTGTCACTGTCGAATCCGAGTCCTTTAATGGTCAGGTCTTAGCTCTTAACTATATGCACAGGAATCGGATTCAGTAGTGACCCCTCCAGTACCAACGTCCATACTGGTTGATGCTGGTCAGTTCTCTGTGGGCCCCACCATGATGCATATGTTTAATCCACACCATCCATCCATTTTCCAGTTCATCTTAGGGCATGATCCAAAAAATGAGGCAGATCCAAATCTCAACTGGACCACAGCACAAGAAATAATATTGGCCATTGAACAAATATATATACTGTTTATTTGCCATAGGCTAATGTACTGTTTATTTGCCATCCAACCTGTTGATTATACACAGACCTGGATGAACCAGGAAAAAACAAATATATATCAGCTGATCCAAAACTTTAGTGGCCACCAAATAATTTTTTAATGGTGGGTGTTCAATGATCACTATTTCCTATGGTGTGGTCCACCTTAGATTTGAATCTGCCTTATTTTTTGTCTCATGCCCTAAAATGAGCTGGCAAAATAAATGAACGCGCGCAGATAAAACACATGCATCATGGTGGGGCCATAGAGCACAGAATATCGCCCACCTCCATACCGGGGGATCACTACCGAATCCAAGTGGATATGCACATGACAGTGACCATTGCGTAGCTTTGTGGCCATATATAAGTTGTATTTGAACAATCCAACAATCATCCTTCCATGGACGTAATCCTATTTGGACGGTTATAGATTATCTTGTTAAGATCATCCTTTTAAGATCGTGGCTCAATTTTGACGGGCACAGTATCCTCTTACCATCTGCTGAGAAAAATTAATGAAGGCTCCACTTAGATTACTTTTCGTGATCGTGAGTTAGTGATGGCAATGGGACGAGTGAGGGCGAGGCCAATGTGCTTGGCCATGATCCCAAGCTGAATGTATTTAAAGGCCTTAGCTTTAAAATGTGTGAACTAGGGACTGTTTGGAATCATGAAAAAATAGTGTTTCTATTAAACTCATTTACCATTATCTATTAAGCCTGTTTTTGTGAGAAACTGTGGGATATATTATTTTTCATTCTCTCTGTTTTTTCTTTTTTTTTTTTAATAAATAACATTTTTCCCACATCCATTTCTAAGAAATGTATTTTACCATAGTGAAAGGAAAATATATTTCTCACAAGTTGAAGCTCAAAAGCCCACCTTACATGCGCCATATGTGCTAAATGAGACATTGTTAGTCTTTGGTCATACTCCATGCATGCCGTAATACCATATGTGCCACCATCCATCCTATCTTGTGCCCCACGTATAAAAAGCCTCCCATATGCTAATGTGTCACATGTGTTACTATTCATCATCTCTTACACCCTACATGTGTTATTGTGCCACACGTAACGCCATTCATCTTACTTGTGCCTTACATGTGCACACGTACTATTGTCCATCTTCAAACCTTGGCACCAATGATGCCAATGTTCATAAGTATTGTCATATGACTTTAGTGCCCACATGTTAAATGCGCTAATGTGTCTTATGACACATGCCATGGTTCAACTTTAAGCACCTTCTATGTATTAGGTGTGCCACAATTTAATTAGCTCAAAGTGCTCACATGGGCCACATGTATGCATGCGATTGATGCCACATTATGATGGTGACTACTTAATTTCTTTTTTCTTTTTCAAGATTTTTTCTTTTGTTTTGCCAAATAACAAACTTAAGATAAATTCTAAATTTCAATAAAAATATTGTAGAAAACAAACAAGAAATTTCCTTTCTCATGCTTTTCATGTATTTAAAAAAGTCCCAAGTCTAATTCTTTTAAGATTTTGGGATATCTTTCATCCACAATAAATCATGATTTAGATCATTGAAACGTCACCCATGTTTAACGATTTTCTTTAAAATATTTGGATCATTCAAACGTGACCCCACATCCAATGATTTTCTTTAAACTATACATATATGTGGAATGCTGGATTTCAGCATCGTTACTTGGGTCAAGGTGGGTCACCTGGTCAATTGCAACCGCTACCATGACTAACAGTTACCTATTCTGGCAACCTGTAAACCAACCCATAGAATGGATTGGTGTGATGAAGTCCTTGGCCCTTCCTCACTTTGGAGATTGACTCAGTAATCTCTCGTAGGATAGATTGGTGTGATTTAATTCCTCGGCCCTTCACTTCGGAGATTGGCCCAGTTATCTCTTGCAGGATAGGTTAGTGTGATTAAATACACAGCCCCTCTCTTCCAGCATGCGCCTTGATCTACTAGGGCATTGATATGTTGAAAAGCTTGACGCCCATGAAGGTGGTGGTGTCGCTGCTGTTGTATCTCATGCAACTGTCCTAGTGAATGATGTGATCTTGCTGTATCTTAAAAATAGTATGGTATTATATGGTATTAGTTTGGCAGTGTTATATGATAGATGAGACTGTATTTTTCGTGGTGCACGCCTGAACGGTTGTATAGTTTTTCTGTCGACTCAACAAAGACACAGGTTGTGTGTGCCCACCTTCATAAAACAAAACAAAACAAAACGGAAAAAAAAAAAGGGTTACTGATTTATGCAAGGCATTGATGATCCTTATGATCGATCATTGAAGACTGGCTCTGCTTCTTTTCAGGAGATTCCAGGGGCCCACTTGCTCATGTTACGGCTCCAACAACTTTAAACTTTCTGGCCCTACATCTGACGGTCCACAGATGATTCCATGGCAGTTTTTAATTAGTACAATATGTGCCTCACGCTGTCGTTGGGCTAACTTAAGATGGATACAGCGCTGTAGTCAGACCACTGCAATCTAGCTTGCCACAGGTTCATTTGTGCCGCACGTGCATACATATTCTTAGTGGACCGTTCTGAATATTTATCCTATACATGTACAAAACATAAGCCATATCTAACATGCACTTGTATAAACCCTGACAAATATTGCATACTATATTAACATAATTGATTTTCAAATATTGGTTGTTAGATTTTTCAACAAAATTATTCCGATATTGACTCGAAAACTGCATAAACTTCAACCATGTTGTTATATATGTAAAATTTTAAAACAGTTTATCAATTATCATAAATAACTTTTTTTAAAAATTACCAAGATCTTCCCAATAAGCAAAACATCAGAATTTAGAAGTCTACTGAGAAAGTCCCAGATGAATGTTCATATGGACCTTAAAACCACTAAAGAGCGATGTTGACGAACATGATCACATCCGGGCCCAACTTGTGTATGAAATCTTAATGGGCCTGTTTGATCTGCTTGGATTTTGATGTTATAATGGCCTTACGTGCTACCTCTGGTGTTGTGATAACAACGAAATAGTGCAATGCACAGGTTGCAATAGTAGATGGGCCCAGATTTTGCAATGAGACCACTTGAAGTACTATGAAGATTTAGATGTGAATGTTTTAGGCCCACACAATGCCTGATAGCCAGTGCACTCCACTCATAAGGTGGGACATCAATGTGTGGCCCTTGATGAGCAGTTGGATATATGGGCGTCGCTTGAATGTGAAATCCAAATGGGCGTAAGACATTTTAGTGTTGTATACATGTTATGGCATCCATCATTATGGTTTTATATTGAGATGTGCTTCATTGGCTTGTTCGGGTTCTTGTGAGTACAAATGATGGAGTGCTGTTAGTAGACCCCACACGACGATTCCATCAACTTATGTAGCTAGGCACCTAGCCCTTGGCTTTCGGCACTGTGTGTGAATTCGTCCATTGGCTAAGTGGATTACCAAGGCATGATTTCCTGGATAAATCATGATGTGTGGACCACATGTTGTCGTGCGATGAGTTGCACCAACAAAGATGGTCAATTTGCTATAGGTTTTCATGGGCCCACAATGATGTCCATGAATGGATATCATAAGCGGTCATTTGCATGAGTGGATCGGAGACTTAAGTGCTGGCCGATTAAAAACATAAGGTCATTATCTTTTCATACACTTGATGTCACCCTTTATATTCACCTTGAACTTGCATATTTATTAAGCAAGTTTACATATGATATCTTACTTTTTTTGTGGTAGTTGAGTGGAAGATCTTGAAGATTAAGAGCATAAGTAGAGAAATCACTTCCTTAGACGTACTAACAATGAAATCATGGGATAGGTTCAATTTTTTGAGTTTAATAGTTGATTGGGATTTCATAGATATTGATTAGCAGTAACTAGATATGCCCCAATTGTCCCAATATCTTGTTTTTTTATTGCCTTACTTATAATCAATTCTTGAAATAGATTGGACTTTCCAAGTGGAACAATTTATTGGATCTCATGGCTAGTAAATTAACATTAATTGACCAGATGCTTTTGTCCGGATGCCTTATTCTTTACATGAACAAACATTTTACAAAATGTGGAATTGGATTTTTCATTATTTGAGATATATAAAAGAATTTACTTTATAATTATATAAAAGGAGTTTAATGATTTTTCAAAATTAAGAAAATTTGGAAAACCTGGCATTTATTTATTAGTTGTGAAATTAGATGAGATAGATGGGAGAGATATGGCATTGTTAGATCAATCAAATTTCTAGTTCAATTTTATGAATTCATAATTTTCTTGAAATATTCTTAAGTGTGGAGATAGTGCGGCCACGCTATGGGTAGGAGATTAATGCAGCCAATTTCAGCGTGGAAATAATAACGCTGCCCTGTTCTTTGAGTTATCAGGATATGTGGCTACATTACTCTACTATTCGACTTATGTTTTGATAAGTTCTGTGAGATTCAAGGGTAATGGAGGGTCAAAATAGATATCTTGTGGTGAAAGAGAAGCTTTAAAAGTCCTTTGCCACCCATCAAGTCAGATTGGTAACATGGACTAATTAGAAATATTAAAACACGTACCCCCTCTTTGAGATTAACATGGCTGAGTTAACTGGACATGCTGGGTTTTAATTCCCCAAATGGGCTAACATGAGTGAAATGCTGCCCGAATTTTTTTATATTTTTAATATAATGCAGACTACATTAACTGTTCAATAACCTTTCTGGGCCACATTAAAGCCTTTTATTAGAATAAACATATTACTACTCCGTTATGCGGTCGCTTTAACTTTATTTAAATTCTTTTCATTATATACTATTTCACTTTTTTCGCTATTCACTGCATTTTTCTCATTCTCAAAGTTTACATGATTATATTCATTGATTACTAGGAAGATTACTCATCATTTAGAAAGATCAAGTAATTGATTATTTTAATTTTCTTACTTGATTCATTTATCAATTCATTCATTATAATTCTATGCCCACTCATATGGTGATGTAAAATATACTATTAGGAGAGACATACTTTTTCTTACGTTTCACTATAGATTTTAGGATATCATTCTATATATCAATTACAATGAGCAAGTACTATTTTTAATATGCGGACATTAAATAAAGACGTAGTGATTCACTGCACCTCATAAATTCATGTGCAGTTCATACATATTCCCTCGTCTCGACTTTAGTGAATATTATCATACATTCTATACTAAAATGGGGAATATTAATAAGAGTTCTTACATCTTGTATCTCATCATGTGAGGTAGTGATTTACTCCGTCTCATAAATTCATGTGCAGTTTATACATATTCCCTCGTCTTGAATGTATTCAATATTATCATAGATTCTATACTAAAAAGGGGAATATTAATAAGAGTTCTTACACCTTGTATCTCATCATGTGAGGTGGCCATCGAGCCTTTATTAATGATCGCCGATTCATGGATTGTCTAAAAGACAAACATGCTTTGCATGCATATTTGTATATTATGCATCTGTTGTATTCTGTTACTTATTATTGTTTTGTTACCATATATATATTTAACATTGTTTTATTACCATATTTTATCCTAAAATCAAAGGTTGTTCTCTATAATGTAATTAAGATATTATGGTGTAACGACCCTTATTTTTATGGCACACTTGAGATCCAGACTATATATATATATATATATATATATATATATGGGAAAAAGTACTATGCGCTCGACCTCACAATTAGCTCCCATGAGCTTGAGTTGTGTGGGCCCCACCGTGATGCGTGTCGACCATCAACACCATGCATTTGATGGGTACCCTCTAAATTATGGGATACCCCAAAAATTAGCTGTATACGGAACTCAGGTGGGCCATACCATCTAAAATCATGTGAAGACACCGTTAAAACATATAAAAGCACTTGGCAGGGCCCACCTGAGTTTTGAATGCTGCTGAAACTTGGTCTGAACCCTCATGCAAGTGGGAGACACATAATGGATGGGCTGGATTTGCAAACCACATCTCGGTGGGCCCAAAAAACGGATTATGAATGTTTTAATGGTGCACGACCCTTCCCCACTTCTGTATGTGGTGTGGCTCACACAAGTCACGGATTGACTTGATTTTTTAGACCTAGACCTACGATGGAATGGTGCATCTGACTGATGGGTTAGATGTTCAAAATGCATCACAGTGGGGCCCACACAGCTCGACCTCATGGGACGGACTCGTGAGGTTGAGCACATAGTACCTTTTCCCATATATATATATATATATATATATATATATATATATATGGGAAAAGGTACTATGCGCTCGACCTCACGATAAGCTCCCGTGAGGTCGAGCTGTGTGGGCCCCGTCGTGATGCATGTCGACCATCAACATCGTGTATTTGATGGGTCCCCTCTAAATTATGGGATATCCCAAAAATCAGCCGTATACGGGGCCATACCATCTATAACCATGTGAAGACACCGTTAAAACATTTACAAGCACTTGGTGGGGCCCACCTGAGTTTTAAATGCTGCTGAAACTTGGTCTGAACCCTCATCCAAGTGGGACACACATAATGGATGGGCTAGATTTGCAAACCACATCTCGGTGGGCCCAAAAAATGATTATGAATGTTTTAATGGTGCACGGCCCCTCCCCACTTCTGTATGTGGTGTGGCCCACACAAGTCACGGATTGACTTGATTTTTGAGAACTAGGCCCACGATGGAATGGTGCATCTGACTGATGGGGTAGATTTTCGAAACGCATCATGGTGGGGCCCACACAACTCGACCTTATGGGACAGACTCGTGAGGTCGAGCGCATAGTACCTTTTCCCTATATATATATATATATATATATATATATATATATATATATATATATATATATATATATATATATTTAACTTTTTCTTCTCTAATAAAACTAAGCACTTAGCTTACTTAATAGGAGCACTCTCAATGAAGGGATAAGCTAGCAGATTGATTCCCCGAACTAAAGGAATTATATCTTTTTGCCAAAACTCACTAAAACCCTAATGGAATCTTTTAGAAGCAGGGCTCCCACCGTCACACCCCAAACTTGGTAACTGAGCTCACAAAATTTTCGGCCGCCGAATCTAGCGCCGACAGTCTCCGTAGTACCCCATTCTCAGCTCCAGCTCCCATACGCCAAGTCCCGATCCTCGGATCCTACAAGGAGGATTTTCAAGGTGATTTTAGTTTTTTTAAAGGAGCATAACCACAAGTGTACCTAAATCATAAAAACATCATCACCACATATCCACTAATATAATCTTTGAGTACAATACTGGAAAAGGAAATACAAAATGTAATAAAATTTATATAATAAAATAAAAAACTCAAAAGAACAAGCTCATGCTCTAGGCTCAATACTGCTAATATGCCCTAACATCACCTAAAGCACAAATAAACACGCATAAGCTTCCTCCGAAGCTCAGTAGAGTGTGTGTGGGTGTGTGGGTGTGTGCGCGCGCGCGCGTGCAAAATGCATACGACATAATATAGATATCAGAGTATGCGGAAGATAGATGGTTAAAATGTCAAGTCCATTAATGTTATTAACCATGCCAAGGCTATGCAATGCAAGGCCTATGTGGCCAAATATCATATGCAAGGGATGGAACACAACCATGTCAATCATCAACTAGTCCACATATCAGTACAATTCGTATCTGGAAACATCACCGGGGTCTAGTACACTCCAACACGGGCAGCTACCCCATCGTGTGCATGACTAAGTGAGTGGAAGAGACCTCGCTATCCGCCTTGCCAATGGTATACCAATGCCCACCCGGCTCGTTGATAGCAACCCATTTACAAGCTGGTCAAACTCAACCTAGTTTACAACCCCCTACCCTTAGGCAGATAAGGTCACATATCCTTTCAACTAAGCACAACACAGTGGGAGATGCGGCCTACTAGTATTTGGCACTCGGGCGCTCATGTTATCCAATCAGTCTTGACGTTGAAACATCCTATTGGTACCAAAAGGGTTTAGGGACTTTCACCCAAGGACATCAATAGTTCCATAATGTTAAAACAGATATTTTCGGTATCTAATCCGGCCATCCACGATATGCCTGTGGAGGCTACGGCCCTGATGTCGCTAGGGCGTACGGTAACCATATCACACAATGCGAATGCATGAATCACACTATTCAGTCATGCAGCAATCCTGCGCGTATCGTGCGCTCATGTAGGGCAACACCCCCTGTACGGGAGCTCTTAAACAATCTGCCCGAAGGCATATGCTATGATCAGTCATTTCTCATATCAAGCATACGTATGATGCATATGATCATGAATCATGGAACTAAACATGTTATATAGGATGGATGATGTGCATAACGAAGATGGGCCTAAACGGCCTACACATTTCACGTATGAGCCTAACAATGGGCCCTATGGAAAGTCATAATGCGGACATTTAACCAACACTATACTTGCAATGGGAACGTCAAACCGCCATTGCTCCCAAGGTATAGCCCGACGTAAACATCATTACATAACCCATGTTGGGATCACACATTGCAATGGACCTTAAGTACATCCCATTGGGCCATAAATACATTAAGTGGGCCAAATCACAAATCACATGGGCCTTATATTCATTAAGTGGGCCGCACCAATGGGCTTTACGTACATTGCAATGGGCTATAACCCGTGGGCCTTAGAGTGCATCAAATGGGCCTACTCACATGGGCCTTATGTGTATCAAATGGGCCTCGCCAAATGGGGCCCCATATGTGCATCAAATGGGCCTCAATCCATAGGTCCTAATACATCTTAACGGGCCTTAACCCATGGGCCCCTAACACATCAAATGGGCCTCGACCCATGGGCCTTACATATAAATCAAAGTGGGCCTCAATCATGGGCCAAAAATAACTAAGATGGGCCTCCCACCACCATTGTCTTATATATATAATCTAATATATAATATATATATATAGTACATAAAATATTATATACAATATAATATTATATATATATATATACATATATATACAGACACGCACGCACACACCCACGTGCAGGCACACACACCCACTGTAAATATCACAGTGGGCTTCCACATATCACAGTGGGCTCCACCATCCAGGCAGACGGTGGAAATGAAACACATACATCTATATGGGCTCCATGTGGGGCCCACCACAATGTTTCTATGCCATCCAACCCGTTGATAAGGCCACATGGGCCTTGATGAAGGGTGAAAACAAGTTTCACCCTGATCCAAAACTTCTGTGGACCCCAAAAGGATTTCAAAGGTAGAAGTCCAATCCCACTGTTTCCTACGGTGTGGGCCACCTGAGTCTTGGATCAAGCTGATTTTTAGGGTGGGCCCACATCAGGTAGTGGCCCACCCTATGAACGGTTTAGATGGTAGGTAAACATCAAGGTGGGGCCCACGGCAGGCAGCGCCTGCTGCCGTCTAACACAGCAGCGGCAGCTGCTGCTGCTGGTTTTAATTTATTTTTTTTTAATTTCTGATTTTCCATGGTTTTCGTAGGTGGGGTCCACATCTAAACAATCTACTCCGTCCAACGGCCTTCCATAGCTCCTGACAAGCAAAACAAGCCCAATATTGGGCCTATTTCTACGTATAAACGAGTTAGGGAAGGTTTCAATGGTGCAAACCACCATTTGCTACGGTACGGCCCACCAGGACCTCGGGTTGACACCATATTTTGGTTCAACGCCTAACCTGAGGTTTGAAACGGAATGGACGGCGTGGATTGAAGACATACATCAAGGTGGGGCCTACATGAGTGGGCCTCCTCCATTAGCTTGGAAACAAGCTTGTATTTGTGTTTTCCCAATAAACGTCCAGCGTCCAGGGACGCTGGACGGTCTGCCATGCAAGGTGGGCCTGCTCAGGTGGGCCACCACTGATGAAGGGTGTGGGTACTACACATATAAGGTGGGCCCCACTTATAGATGTCTTAAACAAAATACATACTTCATAGTGGGGTCCATTCAAGTGGGACACACAACCTCCTTATCAAAATAAAGAAAATAAGGAAAAGAAAAGATAGGAGAGAGAGATAGAGAATGAGATCCGCGTGATGGAGGGACCCCGGCACTATGGGCCCTCCCTTGCACTAAATCATACATCAAGTGGGTCCCATTACATGTGGGTCCATGAAATTGAAATCCAACGGTGGAGATCCCTTCTCCACTAAAATAGACGGTCTAGATGACCCTAAGCATGCAAGAAAATAAACATCATGATGGGGTCCATGGAGAATGGCCCCATCATGGAATGATCATGATGATCCAAGTGGGCCATCGGCCACATCTTAGGGTCCAAAGTGAGATCCGAACCATTGATCGGTTGGCCTCACTTGGCCCATCTTAAAAACATCAAAAACTATCCTATCAAAACACCCACCACTTGATCTTCTTGCTCCCTTGGCTTCCTTAGCTCCTTGTGCTTCTCTTTGATGGAGGAAGATGAGAAATGGATGGTTGAGATGAGAGATCTAAGGATGGAAAGGTGGGCCACACATGCATTTTCTCACCATGGGAGGACTCATACGTATGGATTTTTGCTTATGGGAGAGTTTGAAATGAGAGAGAGACTTGTAAGGGAGAGAGAGAGAGAGAGTGATGGGTGATGGAGTGATGGATGGGAGAGAGGGATGGGTGTAAGAGACTTTTTGACTTTTTTGGCAAAAGTTGTAAGAGAGGGTATGGGTGGTGTAAGAACTTTTTGACTTTGGAGTTTGCTTGGGAAAGGGTGAAAGGTGATGTGTACTTGACATTATGGGATTGATGGATTGATGTGACACCTTATAGAGATTCTCTCAGGATTCACAAGCGCGGCGTTTTTCTCGCACCGAACGCTGGCCCACATCTCCCGACCACGGTATCGCCTCGGCGCGCAAGTCATGGCATCGGAACCGCGGCGACGACGCGGTCGCTAAGGTATAAGTCCTGGGTTGAGTCGACTCAGGTTGACGGCACGAGAATCAGGGTCGTGCGCAAATACTGGATAAGGGTCGAAGGTTGCCGGAATTCGACCGAGAAGACCGCGGAAGCCTATGGATCGGTACGGTCTAGGATATGGGGCTTATAGCTCGACCTCACGATAAGCTCCCGTGAGGTCGAGCTGTGTGGGCCCCGTCGTGATGCATGTCGACCATCAACATCGTGTATTTGATGGGTAAGGATCCACTTGAGGATGGGGAGTTGCTTGATTAGACACATTAAAATTGAGTCCTACCTATTCAATTAGAAAATATATCAATAAAACCAATTAAATTCCATAACTAATCTAAAGGAAAACTTATATAAAGTAATCCTCATCAAACCATGCCCGAAAATGGCAAAAAACAATTACC
Organism: Magnolia sinica; assembly: GCF_029962835.1. Lineage (NCBI taxonomy): Eukaryota > Viridiplantae > Streptophyta > Magnoliopsida > Magnoliales > Magnoliaceae > Magnolia > Magnolia sinica. The sequence goes on from NC_080581.1 coordinate 35,793,630, forward strand.
AATCCATAATTCAAATGGAGAATTGCAACATATGGAAGATTCATCACCTATATCCCAAGGATGACCAAGGGGACACATCGGCCACCACCAAATTGGAACCGGTACAAAATTTCGACATCGGTGCCTCACTTGGCCCATTTAAAAACATTAAAACTACCCTATCACAGCACCCACCACTCCTAAACCTTAATTCGTAATAAGCATAACCAAAGGCATAACCCATAAACAACAACTAAAAACTCCACATTTTCACTATGATAAAAAACTTTACAAGTCCAATGAGCATAAAGGGAAATACAATGATAATAGACAAAAAGCTCCAAGATGATCTGCTATGCGCTCCTGCCTCAGTGCTGTTGGGTGTAACGTCACCTACACGCAACGGTCGTGCATAAGCTTATGAAAAGCTTAGAGGGTGGTGTAAGTGTGTGCGTAAGGTAGTAATACAATTATGCAGTATCAGAGTAATATGGAATATGCTGATGAATCCATGAATGCTATTAGCCGTACCAAGGCCATGCGATGCAAGGCATAAATGATGTCGGCCATACCAAGGCCATGTGGTGTAAAATGCAACTCAAGCATGCGAATCCTCATCTAAGTCCACAGTTTCCATTTGGAATCACCGGGTCTAGTACACTCCAACATTGTAAGATCGCGCGCAATAAGGCGCGTGGAAGAGACCTCACTATCCGCGTATTATCACGGGCTCGGCCCATCGATAGCCACCCATTCCTGCCCGTAAAATTCGCAGCTAGCTTTGCCCCTCGCTCGGGGTAAGGCCGCACCCTCTTCCAACCAAGCGCGACCGTCTGGTAATCGGCACTCGGCGCTCATGCACCCACTCGGTCTAAACGTTGGAGCAACTTCTTGGTACCATAAAGGTTTAGGGACTTTCGCCCAGGGATATCTATAGCACGCCATGTAGATTAAAATTTTCGGTATCCAATCTTGTCAACCACAATACGCCTGTGGAGGCTACGACCCTAATGTCGCTAGAGTGTACAGTAACCATGTCACACAATGCGAAATGCATGAATCAAGCAATCCAATCATTTAAAGAAACCGTGCAAATTAGGGATATCCGAAACTTCCTTACCGGGGTCCATAACAATGTACCTAATGGCATATGTGATGATCAATCACTCATCTCATAACAAGCATGGCTTATGAGCCTGTATCATGATGCTATGTTGTTACTACTCACAATAGGGAATCGAAAATCGGATGGGCAATTTGAAACCAAATCGGTTGGCCCAAAATCGAAATCATAATCGGAATCGGAATCGGAATCGATAGTCACAAATGGCGAATGGGGGCCCACTTATTTAAAAGGCCTAAGGGAAGGTTCACAATGTGGACAGGCCGAATCAATGGGCCCATCAATGTGCCGAAACTTCATTACTCCCAAGGCATGACCGCCAAAACATCATCATATACATCATGGTGGAATCTTAAGTCGATGGGCCGAATCAATTGGGTCGAGTCGAATGGTGAACCAAGATGGGCCGATCAAATGGGCTTCATATATATCCAATGGCGCACCAATGGGCCTTATATATCTCGAACTCTCTAAAACTCAATGGCTTCTGTATAACAATCGGCACACCCTTATGTGATTAAGTGAATGACCTATTCATAAGTTAACATGGAGATAGGTGAAATGAAAACCTATCAGCTTAATAGGAAACTACCATGGCCCTTAGGATTTTGAAGAGCGCCATACTTAAATGGGCGTCACAAATTTCGATCCCATCATTTTCTCACTCCATAGTACCCCATCTAGTCTGGTCCATACGCCAGGTCCCGATCCTGGGATCCTACAAGGATGATTTTCAAGGTGATTTTTTTTTAAAGGAGCATAACCACAAGTGTACCTAAATCATAAAAACATCATCACCACATATCCACTAATATAATCTTTGAGTACAATACTGGAAAGGGAAATACAAGATGTAATAAAATTTATAAAATAAAATAAAATAAAATAAAAACTCAAAAGAACAAACTCATGCTCTAGGCTCAATGCTGCTAATATGCCCTAACATCACCTGAAGCACAAACAAACACGCATAAGCTTCCTCCGAAGCTCAGTAGAGTGTGTGTGTGTGTGTGCGCGCGCGCGCGTGCAAAATGCATACGACATAATACAGATATCAGAGTATGCGGAAGATAGATGGTTAAAATGTCAAGTCCATTAATGTTATTAACCATGCCAAGGCTATGCAATGCAAGGCCTATGTGGCCAAATATCATATGCAAGGGATGGAACACAACCATGTCAATCATCAACTAGTCCACATATCAGTACAATTCGTATCTGGAAACATCACCGGGGTCTAGTACACTCCAACACGGGCTGCTACCCCATCGTGTGCATGACTAAGTGAGTGGAAGAGACCTCGCTATCCGTCTTGCCAATGGTATACCAATGCCCACCCGGCTCGTTGATAGCAGACCCATTTGCGAGCTGGTCAAACTCAACCTAGTTTACAACCCCTACCCTTAGGCAGATAAGGTCACATATCTTTTCAACTAACCACAACACAGTAGGAGACGCGGCCTACTAGTATTTGACACTTGGGCGCTCTTGTTATCCAATCAGTCTTGACGTTGAAACATCCTATTGGTACCAAAAGGGTTTAGGGACTTTCACCAAAGGACATCAATAGTGCCATAATATTAAAACAGATATTTTCAATATCTAATCCGGCCATCCACGATATGCCTGTGGAGGCCATAACCCTGATGTTGCTAGGGCGTAAAGTGATCGTGACATATAAGATGTGAAAAGCATGAGTCATACCATCCAAGTCATGCATCAAAACTACGAGTACCACACAATCGTATGGGGCAACCCTATCTCATATGGGGTTACTTAAGTATCTCAAGCCAAAAGGCGTATGTTATGATCAATCATCAATCTACAACATGCATACAAATGATGCGTATGGGCATATAACTAGGCATTATATCTTTATACTAAGCATGTTCTTAGTGTGTCCTATCAGGCCAAGTACACCAACATGTTATCAAACATATCAAGTGATAATTAGCCTTATTTGGCACTTCATATACAGAGAGTGGGAAATGAATGGTAGGCCCCACTAGAAATATAGAAGTCTCTGTGGTGTAGCCCACGTTAGAGTAACATCATCTAGTAGCATATAAGGCATGAGTAAAATACATACACTAAGGCGAGGTCCATTAGGAGTGACCCAGATGGACACCCATATGTACAACATGTGTCACTAGGCTACCAATCCATTTGGGCACATGGCCCACTAATGATGTCTCAAAATAATCAGATTATTAATGGCATCACTATAATTACGTTAAAAAGATGATTTGCACTGTCTGATCATTGCTAATGTAAATCGGCTGCTACAGATCATTGGTTAGTCACTAGGATGTGCTCCTAAGCTTATGGCCCATCTGAGTCTTGGAATTTCATCATTTCAGGCAAAGTATATCCCCCAACGGATTAATATAACCATAGTGTCATCATTTCATACATATATTAATTATGAGATTTAAATTGATTTACTAATTAATTCCAAATCATGAAAATACACATCGCTTTTAACTTAGTATTATAAGGACTCTATAAGGACTATGAATCCAGGATACCAAACATGGGTAAGACCGAGGTCGAATCCACAGGGACTGAAAATTGTACATTTCTGAAATTAACTAGAAATAAAACTAGAAGAAGATGTGAAACTAATTCTGAAGTATTTGAGAGAGTAATTGTAAATAGAGTAATTAAAACTAAGAATTTAAAGGTGGGAACTAGGGTGTCAAGGATCCAGTTGTAGTGATCAGGGAGCTCTCTTGCTTGATTCAAGTAACACAATTAAAATTGGAGTCCTATCCTATTCAATTAGAAAATATATCAATAAAACCAAATCTAAACTTCCATTAACCTAATTCTTAATAAAGGAAAACTATGATAATTGGCAGGAATTCCATCATCAAACCATGCCCGGGAGACAATGGCAAACAACAGGATTTACCAATACCATAATCTCAAATCAGGAGAATTGTGAAGATTAGGAAGGATTCCATCACCCTACCATACCCAAGGGATGATGGTAAACAACAGTGTCACGCCCTAAACTTGAAAACTGGGCTTACAAAATTCTCGATCGCCGAATCCGGCGCCGACAGCCTCCGTAGAACCTCATTCTCGGCTCCCAGCGCCCATTCGCCAGGTTCCGATCATAGGATGCTACAATGAGGATTTTCAACATCAGTTTAATTCGTAATAAGCATAACCAAAGGCATAACCCATAAACAACAATCAAAAACTCCATCACATTTTCACTATGATCAAAAACTTTACAAGTACAATGAGCATAAAGGGAAATACAATGATAATGGACAAAAAGCTCCAAGATGATCTGCTATGCATTCCTGCCTCAGCACTACTGCAGTTCAATGTCACCTGCACGCAATGGTCGTGCATAAGCTTATGGAAAGCTTAGAGGGTGGTGTAAGTGTGTGCGTAAGGTAGTAATACAATTATGCAGTATCAGAGTAATGTGGAATATGCTGATGAATCCATGAATGCTATTAGCCGTACCAAGGTCATCCGATGCAAGGCATGAATGATGTCGGCCATACCAAGGCCATGTGGTGTAAAATGCAACTCAAGCATGCGAATTCTCATCTAAGTCCACATATTAATACAGCTCAACTCTGGAATATCACCGGGGTCTAGTACACTCCAAACCAGATTGTTGCCCCATCGCGCGCAATAAGGCGCGTGGAAGAGACCTCACTATCCGCCTATCAATATCGGGCTCGGCTCATCGATAGCAGACCCATTCCTCGAGCTGGTAAAATTCAGGCTAGCTTTGCCCCCTCCTCTCGGGTGGGTAAGGTCGCACCCTCTTCCAACCAACCACGACACAGTGGAAAGCGCGACCGTCTGGTAATCGGCACTCGGCGCTCATGCACCCACTCATTCTAAACGTGGAGCAACCTCTTGGTACCATAAAGGTTTAGGGACTTTTACCCATGGATATCTATAGCACCCCATGTAGATCAAGATTTTCGGTATCCAATCTTGTCAACCACGATACGCCTGTGGAGGCTACGACCCTGATGTCGCTAGAGCGTATAGTAACCATGTCACACAATGCGAAATGCATGAATCAAGCAATCCAATCATACAGCAAACATGTGCGTACCGCGAGCTCATGCGGGCAACTTCCCTTACCAGGGAGTCCATAACAATGTACCTAATGGCATATGTGATGATCAATCACTCATCTCATCACAAGCATGCAGATGATGTGTATGAACATGTATCATGATGCTATGTTGTTATATACTCACAATAGGAATCGAAAATCGGAATCGACAATCGGAATCGAGAATCGGTATCAATAATCGAAATCGATAATCGGAATAAAAAATCGGAATCGATAGTCACAAATGGCGAATGAGGCCCACTTATTTAACAAGGCCTAAGGGAAGGTCACAATGAGGACATCTAACCATCATTGCCCATCAATGTGGACGTCAAACCATCATTACTCCCAAGGCATGACCGCCAAAAACATCATCATATACATCATGGTGGAATCTTAATCAGATGGGCCGAATCAATTGGGTCGAGTCGAATGGGCTGAACCAAGATGGGCCGATCAAATGGGCTTCATGTATATCCAATAGGCCGCACCGATGGGCCTTATGTATCTGAACTCGGGTCGCGCCAATGGGCCTCAGGTATAACAATCGGTCCCACCCTTATGTGTTTTGTGATCTGACCTATTCATAAGTTAACATGGAGATAGGTGAAATAAAAATAAATATCAGTTTAATTGGAAACTACCATGGCCCTTAGGATTTTGAAAAGTGGATGTCATGGTCCACTACTTAAATGGTGCGGTCCACTTGAACTTTGGATCTAACTCACTCATTTTCTCATGCCATAAAATGATCTAACAAGTGATTGGTCAGTATGGATACAACACATGCGTCATGGTGGGCCCTACCGTCCAAACAGTGGACTGCATAGGTAGAGCACATACATCATTGGGGCCCACGCTACATGGATGAATCCCATGCATCTAGAGTGGGTCCCACCATCAGAACAGTTGGGATATACACGTACATCACGTAGGACCTGCAGAGCTTGGGACGTTCCAAGGGAGAGCAGCTACGTAGCTGCTGAACGTGCAGCATTCCAACATATATGTGAAATATAATATATTAATATTATATTATATACAAGCATACAGAGGGGGGGGGGGGGGGGGGGTTGGGTCCCACGTAGGGCCCACCCTTCTCAGCTACCATTATGATATCATATAATATTATAATATATTATATTATATATTAATATTATATTAGATATTATGCAACGTCCAGGCCATGGACGGCCTGGACATGCGTACATCAAGGGAAGCCCCCACACATGGGGTGGGTCCCATCGTCTAGGGACGGTGGAGACCTCACACGCACCACGGTGTGGCCCACCAAATGGATGGATGGTGTGGGTGGGTCCCACGGACCCCACTGTCAGTTGACACTTCATTGGTTAACACACCCCCTATCAGTACACATATTCCATGTTAGCCACCTCCACAGGGATCGGTACCAAGACCTCCAGCGACGCATCTTTCGCTCGGCCTACCACGTGAGCTACGGAGCTGGGTGGGTCCCAGCGTTGAAACGAGGTATCTTTCACTTAGCCTCCAGGTGAGCTATGGAGCTGGGGCTCACGTCAGATCACCCTCCACCGGCAGTCACACCCCACTGCTAGCCACATCCAGGTGGCCCCCCTATGGACGGTTGGGATGGCATATAAACATCATGGTGTGTCCCACATGGATGGGGTCCACCAGTAGGTGGCTTGGAGGCAAACATCATAGTGGTCCACACACCTCATCATGATTATTACCATACAAATGGAAAAATGGAGAGAAAAAGAAAAGAACAAAAGATCGGATGGTGGTGGAGGGACCCCACCACTATGTGCCCTCCATGATCACAATACATACATAAAAATGGGTCCCATCACAAGTGGGCCTTGTAATAGCAAATCAATGGTGGATCACCCACCTTAGATCTTTTCTTCTTAGTTCCAATGACTTCTTTGCTCCTTAGCTTCGATTCCAACAAAGGAGATGGAGTTTGGATGGTTGATATGGGAGATGAGAGGGGAGGAAGTGGGCCACACACAAAGTTCTCATGGAGAAGGGAAAGAGCTTGGACGTGTGAGGCTTTCTCTTACTTGGAAAAATGAGTTGAGAAATGAGAGAGAGGGTTGTAAAGAGAGAGAGATGTGATAGAGTGATGGATGGGAGAGAGAGGGATGGGTGTGTAAGGGCTTTTTTGACTTTTGTGGTGGATTGGTGTAAGAAAGGCATGGGTGTGTAAGAACTCTTTTTGACTTTGAGGTTGCTTGGGAATGGGTGAAAGGTGATGTGTACTTGACATGTACTTGACATGATGGGATTGATTGATTGATGAATTGATGTGACAAGTCGTAGAGATTCTCTTGGAATTCGCACGCGCGGCGTTTTCCTCGCACCGAACGCTGGCCCACATCTCCTGGCCAGAGTATCAGATTGGCACGCGAGACACGGCATCGGAACCGTGGCGACGGCACGGTCGCTAGGATACAAGTCTCGGTTTGAGTCGATTCAGGTTAACGGCGTGTGACACAGGGTCGCGCGTAAATACCGGTTAAGGGTCGAAGGTTACCGAAATTCGACTGGGAAGACCGCGGAAGTCTACGGAACGGTACAGTCTAGGATACGGGACTTACAAACAGGACTTACTAATTTCACAATCTCAAATTAAAAAAAGAAGATACTCAAAGCTATTGTAAATCTACTATAATTTAGGTCACAATAAACCATTAAAAACTAAAAGTATTCCTTAAATATCAAATTACAATCCATGGAGATCAACATAAACATGAATCAAAGCAATAGAAACATCTCATCATACTATAAGCTTCACCTCTTAGCCCTAGCTAAGAGGTTTAGCCAACCATAAACATGATTGGACCAAAGTCTCTTAGGAAAAAAATATGAAAACAACTAAGGAAGAAGAAAAAAAAGTCTTGGCGACGGCTTCTCCATTTTGCTCCACTCTTTAAACCCTAGAAGATGCCTAGGAACATCCTAGGGAGTCCTATTTATAGTTGTGGAACTCCAACTTTCGCACCTAGTTCGAAAACTCTAGAAACCGTCTCAATTTACGCAGTTTGCAAAAATTAAACTTCACTCTGTGCAGTTTTTGAAAATAGACTTCACTCTGCGCAATTTCACAAAATGACCTAGAGTTTTAGAATACACTTTTTCAGGACAATTTCAGGATTCCTTTTCTTCACTTCAAATCTTTGATTTTCTTCATTCCTAATTTGGTTTTCTTGGATCTTTGGCATGTAAATTCTTCAATATTGATCTCCTAAGATCCATCACTTACCATAGTGATTCTTGAGCATCAAATTCATGCTTTTAGCACCCTTTTCAAACCAAGCTCTTAATTCACCTTGCAATACAAACATGAGTAAAATAGAACATTAAGCATTATCATGTTCATAAAATCAAGATATAAATGGGGGATAATATGCAATATTTGACCCTCAACATTAAGTGTCACGCCCCAAACCTGGAAATAGGATTCACAGGAATCCCAATCGCTGAATCCGGTACCGACAGCCTCCGTAGTACCCCATTCTCGGCTCATAGCGTTCATACGCTAGATTCCGATCCTGGGATTTTACAAGGAGGATTTTTTTTTTACATTTAACTCGCAATAAGCATAACCACAAGATTACCCAATTCACAAAGGCAACATCATTATCACATATCCACTAATATAATCATTTGAGTACAATGCTGAAAAGGAAATACATAAATCAAAAATAAAGCTCCAGAAGATCGCTGCATGCTCCAAGCTCAACACTACTGCAACCTAACATCACCTACATGCATCTATCGTGCATAAGCTTATAGAAAGCTTAGAGGGTGGTGTAAGTGTGTGCACAAGGTAAGTGTCAAGTATTCAATACAATGCCATAATCATACAATATCGAAAATACTGGTAAGATCATGAATCATACGATATCAGAATATGTAATACAGATCAGCTATGCAAATGAGGAGTCATAAAGAGCCAAATATCAGATGTCGATGATGCAATGCAATATACAATTCCTGATGAGTTCACGAATACCGTCAGCTGTATCTATACCATATAAATGCAAAAACACAGTAACCCAAAATACCATATGACGCAGATGTAATGCAATATGCGATGCGATGGAATGACTAAGCTGGAGTGTAAAGTCGGGATGATAGTACCTAGTATCGCAGGCTATGGGGTCCATCATAAGGGACTTCTATCCAAACCAGTCCCATACCTAAATTTGGATAGTCAGACTCAATGTGGTAAACTCCTGATCTTAGGTTAGTCGCGCGCCCCAACCGAAATCCTGGCCATTGCGAAGGCACACGTAACAAATAGTTACGCACCACCAACCCGAGTGGATAGTGAATGAATGAATGAATGAGTATGCAACTCCTGCTCAATAAGTCCACATATCAGTACGGTTCCTCTCTGGGATCATCACCGGGGTCTATTACACTCTACGCTAGCTTGCCGCCCCTATCAGAGCGCACAACTGGGTAAGTAGAAGAGACCTCACTATCCGCCTGCCAATATCGGGCCCAGCTCGTCAATAGTGGATCCATTCCTCAAGCTGGTCAAACCCAACATAGGTAATGCCCCCTCACTCAAGCGAGTAAGGTCACACCCCCTCCCAACCGGCCACGACATAGTGGGAGACGCGACCTACTGGGATACGGCCCTCATGCGCTCATATATATCCACTTGGTCTCGACGTTGAGGCGTCTCCTAGCCATGGAGGTTCAAGGAGTTTCACCCAGGGACATCTATGGCACCCGTATGCTAGAACCAAACATTTTCGGTGTCCCATTTGGTCATCCACGATATGCCTATGGAGGCCATGGCCCTGATGTTACTAGGTCGTACAATACTCACAACATGCAATGCAAGATGCATGAGTCATACAATTCAGCCATGCATATATCCTGCGCATACCATGCCCTCAAGTGAGACAATCTCCGCCTATCAAGGAGTCTCATAACAACCTGCCGAATGACATATGCAATGGTCAACCACATCTCATAACAAATATGCAGATGATGCGTATGGGCATGTATCATGAGGCTATGCTGTCATATACTCATAATCGGTATCAATAACCGGCATCAACAATCCGTCTCGACAATGTGGACATTTAACCAACATTGCCTCCAAGAAATGGCCCGCATAAAACCTAACATATAGTGGACCCATGGCCTCACACAAGGGCCTAATATACAACACTATGGGCTCCCTCACCCGGCCCTAGAAGGCATCACAATGGGCCTCATCACATAGGCCTCACATACATTAGATGGGCCTCAAATGCATCAAGCCGAGGCCGAATGCTCATTAGAATAGGCACCAAATATGGGTCGCATATACATCACAATGGGCCTCGGCAATCAGCAACGACAATCGAAATCGATCGATAATCGACCTCGATAATCAGAATCGGCAAATTAGCCACGTCAATCAGAATCGGCAATTGATCATGATAATCGGCCTCGATTGCGAATCAGCAATCGGCCACGACAATCGAAATCGATCGATAATCAGAATTGGCAAATCGGTCACGGCAATCGAAATCGGCAATCGGTCATGATAATCAGGATCAATCGATCATCAAAATCGACAAATCGGTCATGTCAATCGGAATCGGCAATCGGTCATGATAATCGGAATCGATCGTCATCAAAATCGGTAAATCGGTCATGTCATTCGGAATCGGCAATTGGTCACAACAATCGGGATCGATCGATAATCAGAATAGGTAAATCGGTCATATCAATCGGAATCGGCAATCGGTCATAACAATTGGGATCGATCGATCATCAAAATCAGCAAATTGGCCATGTCAATCAAAATCGGCAATCGGTCACGTCAATTAGAATCGACACACGGAATCAGTCTCGATATTCGGCCTCGACAATCAGAATCGGCCTATATAACCGGCCTTGATAATCAGAATATAAACAAGGTAGGGTCTATAGATGATCAGCCGATCACCCATAGTATAAATATCGGCACTCGGCCATAGTTATATCAAATCTGATAGCACGGAGTCATCCATCTACGGCGAATGGGGCCCACTTATTTGGGTTAACCCACAAGAGAATGATGAGAATGGGCCTAACAAGGCCTAAGGGAAGGTCATAATGTGGACATCCAACCATCATTGCCCATCAATGTGGACATCTAACCAACATTGCTCCCAAGGAGTGGCCTACATAGGGCCAAACATATAGTGGGCCCATGGCCTCACACAAAGGCCTAATATACATCGCAATGGGCCGCATGGCATGGGCCTAATACGTCACATCGGGCCTCGTGTACATCAAGTCGAGCCTCATCATATGGGCCTCATTTACGCCAAGTGGGTCGCATCAACGGGTCGCACCAATGGACCTCATGAACATCAAGTGGGCCGCATCAACGAGCCGCACCAATGGGCCTCATGAACATCAAGTGGGCCGCATTATATGGGTCGCACCATCTACACCATTCTTTTATTTTTAGAGATCATTTAGTGCATTAACTGAAAAGAAATGGATCACATCGAAGGATTATCTAGACCATACCACAAATAACAGTGGAGATAATGATTTTCACCGTTTAAATTCACAGGGCCCACCATTTTATCTTCCGTCCAACCTGATCATAAGGTCACAAAGACCTGGATTAAGAGGAAAAACAAATTTCATATTGATCCAAACTTCCGTGACCCCAAAAAGGGTTTTCAATGGTGGACATTCACTCTACACTCTTCTGCGGTGTGGTCCACCTGATCATCAAATCTGCTTCATTTCTATCCCAAGCCTTACGATGAGCTTACCAAATGGATGGACTGTTGGTTGGAACACATCCACCATGGTGGGGCTGCTGGCAGTCTAATATATGGACGGCCCTAATATCACACATACCGTAGCGGGGCCCACAGAATTTGCTGACGTTAATACCCCAGCGATATAGCTGGCGTGAGGTACACCAATCAACCCGTCCAGCAGATGGGTCCCACATGGGGCCCACCACGTACATATATATATATATATATATATATATATATATATATATAATATAATATAATATTATATCTTACTATATATAATTCATATATTTTAAATGACCAGCGTCCAGACAACGTGCAGGGTGGACGGTGATAAAACACAGACGTTAAGGTGGCCCCACCCCCGCACGTATTTCACGTGTGGGATGGGCCCCACACGACCGATGGACAGATGGTTGGGATATAAAACATACATCATGTGGGACCCCAAAATTCACTGACGTCGAGTACAGATGAGTGGTGCAGATGAAACACTTACATTAGAGTGGTTTACACCTGAGATTTGAATCTACTTCATTTGATGGACAGTGTGGATTACAAGTACACATCATGTGGACCCCATTGCCCAATGGGCACTAAAGAAAGCTGGGAAAAATAGGTGGACGACTGAAAAAAAACACTGCATCATGGTGATGCCAGGGAGGCTCCAACGGTATCCATTCATTCTCCACTATCCCAGGTAACGGTGGCGTCCACTGGAGCTATGAACCAGATGATACTTGTGGCTTCAACCAGGTCACACGTGACCTACTCCACACGTTGGATGGCAAATGAATATCATGGTGAGCCTCAGGAAGAATCCAACGATCGGTTGCCCATCACCACTTTGTTGTTTGATCCTCAGCTGGATGGTGAATGGTGTAGATAAAATACATATATCGAGGTGAATCCCACCATCCCATTGTTGGACGGTGGATAAAATACATATAGTGGGTCCCACGGCCAAGCTGATATGAGTGTTTTCCCTACATACAGTTCGGCAGCCCCTGCTGCTGGACGTTCCATGATTGAACGGTCATGATGAAAACACACCATGGTGCGTCCCATGTTGCTGAATGGTGGATACAACACATATAATAAGGTGGGGTCCACGTGGGTAGGCCACCCCACTGGAATCAAGGTGATATTTATGGTTTCCCTAGAAATAGAGCCTGCCCCAAACGAACAACAAGGTGGCTCTGTTGGGCGGGCAGCATGGATAAAGTACATATACATGGTGGGCCCCACCTGAAGACAGTCCACCAGAAGGGTGGGATCGTCCAGATGGGCCACAAAAGGATGAATGGCGTGGATGAAACATATAATCATAGCGTCTAGCAGGAAATTGGGCCTGTCTGCACCTTGGGTCAGTCCTGCGAACTGTATGGATAAAACCCATATATCTCAGTGGGTCCCACTGGAAGAGGGCCATTCAGAAAGTGGGCCATCCCCCACGTATTCACCCTTCAGGAGAGCTGTGAGGTGAGGATAGAATAGATGCATCAAGGTGGACCAGCGCCTGGGCAGATTTCTGTTGCTGGGCCTGTCGAACTAGTGGACCCACACCGTAAGATGATCTCTTCAGGTGGATGGTGTGGATACTACACACGTACATCAAGGTGGGATCCATGTAGGTGGGCCACCTTAATCAAAGATGAAGCAGATATTTGTGCTTTCCCTTCATCCTGGGCATGTCTAAAAAGGGGCAGCACTGGTGCTGCTGGAAGGTCGGCAGTGTGGGCCCTACTTGATGGACGGCAAGGCTGTACCACTTGTGGACAGCATGGGTAAACTCATACATCATGTGGGCCACGAACAGGGAAGGGAGAGAGAGAGAGAGAGAGAGAGAGAGAGGCACCCACATAACTTTCTTCTTCTTCCCTTGGGTTCTCAAGCCTTCTAGGATCCCTTTCAATGGTGGATATGAGCTTTTAAGGGTTGGATTATGAGGAATCTAAAGGTAAGAGGCCAAAAAAAAAAAAAAATGGAGCTTGCTTGGACGCCCATGGCTAGCAATGGAAGTGAAGAGGAAGAGAGAGAGAGAGAGAGAGAGGCACCCACATAACTTTCTTCTTCCCTTGGGTTCTCAAGCCTTCTAGGATCCCTTTCAATGGTGGAGATGGGCTTTTAAGGGTTGGATTATGAGGAATCTAAAGGTAAGAGGGCTAAAAAAAAAAATGGAGCTTGCTTGGACGCCCATGGCTAGCAATGGAAATGAAGAGGGAGAGAGAGAGAGAGAGAGGGAGAGAGGGAGAGAAGGAAAGAGAGAGAAGCACCCACATAACTTTCCCTTGGGTTCTCAAGCCTTCTATGATCCCTTTCAATGGTGGAGATGGGCTTTTAAGGGTTGGATTATGAGGGATCTAAAGGTAAGAGGGCTAGAAAAAATGGAGCTTGCTTGGACGTCCATGGCTAGGAATGGAAGTGAAGAGGGAGAGAGGGAGAGAGAGAGAGAGAGAGAGTGAGAGAGATAGATTGTAAGGGAGAGGGATGGGTGTACTTGACTTGAGGGGTATGGGTTGTTTGACTTTGGAATTGCTTGGGGATGGGGTATTGTACTTGGCAAGTGGAGTGATTGATGGGATTGATTGATGAGATATTTCTCTTGGGTTTTACAAAGCGCGGCGTTTTCCTTGAACTGAACGTAGGCCCACATCTCTTGGCTCGGGTATCGCCTCGGCGCGTACTACGCGGCGTTGAAACCACAACGATGGCACGTCGCAAGGGTATAGGTCTCGGGTCAAACCGACTTTGGAAAATGGGATACGACTCAGGGTCACGTGCAACTGCCGATTACAAATCGCGAGTCGCCGAGATTCGACCGGGAGAACCGCGAAAGGCAACGGAACAATACGGACTATGATACGGGTCTCACATTAAGGAATCCAAAATTCAGGGATTCTCGAGTCTAAGGGATCCGAAAAACTAGGGATTCCCCAGTCCCAGGGATCTTAGATTCAAGAATCCCCAATCCCATGGATCTCAGATCCAAGAATTCCAATGGAGTTCCCGCCCCCCACAGATCCTTATGGTATGACCCACTTAAGATCTAGATCAACCTGAGTTTTGGGCACATGGCCTAACATGATCGGGCAACACAGATGAACAGAGTGGATAGGATACATAAATCATGTAGGGTCCCACGTGTGGGCCCACTTTCACACCCTAGGGTGAGCGTCTGCCCCTGCTGGCTATATATATATATATATATATATATATATATATCTTCTTTTTTTATACTGAGGGCCCCGTATGGATGATCTAATCCATTCACCGAGTAGGCCAGCTCGAGCGAGTTTAATGTGCTCTGATTTGGACTGATTTGGATGATCAAGAATCCACAGTGGGCCCAAAATATTTCAACATATCGACATTATTTCCCCTAGTACGGCCCACTCGAGACTCAGATATGCCTCATATTTTGGCCCATGGCCTAAAATGATCTGGAGGGGATGGTGGACGATGTGGATTAATGTATACATCATGGTGGGTACCATGAGTGGGGACAATCGGTCATGACAATCGGGATCGATCGATACTCAGAATCGGCAAATCAGTCACGTCAATCGGCAATCGATAATCAGAATCGGCAAATCGGTCACGTCAATCGGCAATTGATAATCAAAATCGGCAAATCGGTTATGTCAATCGGAATCGGCAATCGGTCATGATAATCGGAATCGATCGTCATCAAAATCGGTAAATCGGTCATGTTAATCGGAATCGGCAATCGGTCACAACAATCGGGATCGATCGATAATCAGAATCGACAAATCGGTCATATCAATCGGAATCGGCAATCGGTCACAACAATTGGGATCGATCGATCATCAAAATCGGCAATCAGTCATGTCAATTAGAATCGACACACGGAATCGGTCTCGATACTCGGCCTCGACAATCGGAATCAGCTTATATAACCAGTGTCGACAATCGGAATCGATCGATAATCAGCATATAAACAAGGCAGGGTCTATAGATGATCAACTGATCACCCGTAGTATAAAGATCGGCACTCGGCCGTGATTATATCAAATCTAATAGCACGAAGTCATCCATCTACGGCAAATGGGGCCCACTTATTTGGGTTAACCCACAAGAGAATGATGAGAATGGGCCTAACAAGGCCTAAGGAAGGTCACAATGTGGACATCCAACAATCATTGTCCATCAATGTGGACATCTGACCAACATTGCTCCCAAGGAGTGGCCTACATAGGGTCAAACATATAGTGGGCCCATGGCCTCGCACAAATGCCTAATATACATCGCAATGGGCCTCACGGCATGGGCCTAATACGTCACATTGTGCCTCGTGTACATCAAGTCGAGCCTCATCATATGGGCCTCATTTACGCCAAGTAGGTTGCATCAATGGTTCGCACCAATGGACCTCATGAACATCAAGTGGGCCGCATCAACGAGCCGCACCAATGGGCCTCATGAACATCAAGTGGGCCGCATTATATGAGTCGCACCATCTACACCATTATTCTATTTTTAGAGATCATTTAGTGCATTAACCGAAAAGAAATGGATCACATCGGAGGATTATCTAGATCATACCACAAATAACGGTGGAGATAATGATTTTCACCGTTTAAATTCACAGGGCCCACCGTTTTATCTTCCGTCCAACCTGTTCATAAGGTCACAAAGACTTGGATTAAGAGGAAAAATAAATTTCATATTTATCCAAACTTCCGTGACCCCAAAAAGGGTTTTCAATGGTGGACATTCACTCTACACTCTTCTACGGTGTGGTCCACCTGATCATCAAATCTGCTTCATTTCTATCCCAAGCCTTACGATGAGCTTACCAAATGGATGGATGGTTGGCTGGAGCATATCCATCATGGTGGGGCTGCTGGCAGTCCAATAGATGGACGGCCCTAATATCACACATACAGTAGTGGGGCCCACAGAATTTGCTGACGTTAATACCCAGCGATATAGCTGCTGTGAGGTACACCAATCAACCCGTCCAGCAGATGGGTCCCACATGGGACCCACCACGTACATACAGATATATATATATATATATATATATATATATATACACAATATAATATTATATCTTACTATATATAATTCATATATTTTAAATGACCAGCGTCCAGACAACGTGTAGGGTGGACGGTGATAAAACACAGACATTAAGGTGGCCCCACCCCCGCACGTATTTCACGTGTGGGATGGGCCCCACACGACCGATGGACAGATGGTTGGGATATAAAACATACATCATGTGGGACCCCAAAATTCACTGACGTCGAGTACAACGGCAGCTAGGTGCTGCTCGTCAGATGGGTGGTGCAGATGAAACACTTACATCAGGGTGGTTTACACCTGAGATTTGAATCTACTTCATTAGATGGACGGTGTGGATTACAAGTACACATCATGTGGACCCCATTGCCCAATGGGCCCACTGAAGAAAGCTGGGAAAAACAGGTGGACAGCTAAAAAAAACACTGCAACACGGTGATGCCAGAGAGGCTCCAACGGTAGCCATTCATTCTCCACTATCCCAGGTAACGGTGGGGTCCACTGGAGCTATGAACCAGATGATACTTGTGGCTTCAACCAGGTCACACGTGACCTACTCCACACGTTGGATGGGAAATGAATATCATGGTGAGCCTCAGGAAGAATCCAACGACAGGTTGCCCATCACCACTGTTTATTGTTTGATCCTCAGCTGGATGGTGAATGGTGTAGATAAAATACATATATCAAGGTGAATCCCACCGTCCCATTGTTGGACGGTGGATAAAATACATACAGTGGGTCCCACGGCCAAGCTGATATTAGTGTTTCCCTACATACAGTCCGGCAGCCCCTGCTGCTGGACGTCCCATGACTGAACGGTCAGGATGAAAACACACCATGGTGCATCCCATGTTGCTGAATGGTGGATACAACACATATAATAAGGTGGGGTCCACGTGGGTAGGCCACCCCACTGGAATCAAGGTGATATTTGTGGTTTCCCTAGAAACGGAGCCTGCCCCAAACGGACAGCAAGGTGGCTCTGTTGGGCGGGCAGCATGGATAAAGTACATATACATGGTGGGCCCCACCTGAAGACGGTCCACCAGAAGGCTGGGATCGTCCAGATGGGCCACAAAAGGATGAATGGCGTGGATGAAACATATAATCCCAGCAGGCCCTGCTGGACGCCAGTCCAACGGGAAATTGGGCCTGTCTGCACCTTGGGTCAGTCCTGCGGACTGTATGGATAAAACCCGTATATCTCAGTGGGTCCCACTGGAAGAGGGCCATTCAGAAAGTGGGCCATCCCCACATATCCACCCGTCAGGAGGGCCGTAAGGTGAAGATAGAACAGATGCATCAAGGTGGACCAGCGCCTAGGCAGATTTCTACTACTGGGCCTGTCCAACTGGTGGACCCACACCCTAAGATGATCTCTCTAGGTGGATGGTGTGGATACTGCACACGTACATCAAGGTGGGATCCATGTAAGTGGGCCACCTTAATCAAAGATGAAGCAGATATTTGTGCTTTCCCTTCATCCTGGGCATGTCTAAAAAGGGGCAGCACTGGTGCTGCTGGAAGGTCGGCAGTGTGGGCCCTACTTGACACAAAGGGGGAGAGAGAGAGAGAGAGAGAGAGAGAGAGGCACCCACATAACTTTCTTCTTCTTCCCTTGGGTTCTCAAGCCTTCTAGGATCCCTTTCAATGGTGGATATGAGCTTTTAAGGGTTGGATTATGAGGAATCTAAAGGTAAGAGGCCAAAAAAAAAAAAAAATGGAGCTTGCTTGGACGCCCATGGCAAGGAATGGAAGTGTAGAGGAAGGTAGAGAGAGAGAGAGAGAAGCACCCACATAACTTTCTTCTTCTTCCCTTGGGTTCTCAAGCCTTCTAGGATCCCTTTCAATGGTGGAGATGGGCTTTTAAGGGTTAGATTATGAGGGATCTAAAGGTAAGAGGGCTAAAAAAAAAAAATGGAGCTTGCTTGGACGTCCATGGCTAGGAATGGAAGTGAAGAGGGAGAGAGAGAGAGAGAGAGAGAGAGAGAGAGAGAGAGGCACCCACATAACTTTCTTCTTCCCTTGGGTTCTCAAGCCTTCTAGGATCCCTTTCAATGGTGGAGATGGGCTTTTAAGGGTTGGATTATGAGGAATCTAAAGGTAAGAGGGCTAAAAAAAAATGGAGCTTGCTTGGACGCCCATGGCTAGCAATGGAAGTGAAGAGGAAGAGAGAGAGAGAGAGAGAGAGAGAGAGAGAGATTGTAAGAGAGAGGGATGGGTGTGATGAGTGTACTTGACTTGAGGGGTATAGGTTGTTTGACTTTGGGGTTGCTTGGGGATGGGGTATTGTACTTGGCAAGTGGAGTGATTGATGGGATTGATTGATGAGACATTTCTCTTGGGTTTTACAAAGTGCGGCATTTTCCTCGAACTGAACGCAGGCCCACATCTCCTAACTCGGGTATCGCCTCGGCGCGTACTACGCGGCATTGGAACGGCAGCAATGGCGCGTCGCAAGGGTATAGGTCTCGGGTCGAACCGACTTTGAAAAATGGGATATGACTCAGGGTCACGTGCAACTGCCGATTACAAATCGCGAGTCGCCGAGATTCGACCGGGAGAACCGCGAAAGGCAACGGAACAATACGGACTATGATACGGGTCTCACATTAAGGAATCCAAAATCCAGGGATTCTCCGGTCTAAGGGATCCGAAAAACTAAGGATTCCCCAGTCCCTAGGATCTCAGATTCAAGAATCCCCAATCCCATGGATCTCAGATCCAAGAATTCCAATGGAGTTCCCGCCCCCCACAGATCCTTATGGTATAACCCACCTAAGATCTGGATCAGCCTGAGTTTTGGGCACATGGCCTAACATGATCGGGCAACACGGATGAACAGAGTGGATAGGATACATAAATCATGTAGGGTCCCACGTGTGGGCCCACTTTCACGCCCTAGGGTGGGCGTCTGCCCCTGCTGGCTATATATATATATATATATATATATATATATATCTTCTTTTTTTATACACAATCAGTGAGGGCCCCGTATGGATGATCTAATCCATTCACCGAGTAGGCCAGCTCGAGCGAGTTTAATGTGCTCTGATTTGGACTGATTTGGATGATCAAGAATCCACAGCGGGCCCAAAATATTTCAACATATTGACATTATTTCCCCTAGTACGGCCCACTCGAGACTCAGATATGCCTCATATTTTAGCCCATGGCCTAAAATGATCTGGAGGGGATGGTGGACGATGTGGATTAATGTATACATCATGGTGGGTACCATGAGTGGGGACAACCTAAGGAGGCTTCCGCCTCTCACGTCGCTGGGCAGCCCAGCGTCACTTTTTTTCTTTTTTTCCTTTTTTTTCTTTTTTTTTCTTTTTTTTTTTTTGGTTTTCTGCTGAGTGGGGTCTACGAGTGGATGATCCACCCCATCCATGTTGTTGGTCAGATCTTAATGGACTAAAGGAATCCAGGATTGGACAGGTTTCATCACACACACAACAGTGGGCCTTAGAAAGTTTCAATAGTGGGACTTTATTTCCCTCAGTGTGGTCCACTCGGGAATCGGATCTGTCTCATTTTTTGGCCCATAGTTTAAAATGACCTGAAAAGGATGGTGGACGACGTGGATTAAACATATACATCAAGGTGGGGTCCACGGCTTGTACACCCTCACCCTTGGTCGGCATGCCTGACGTGAGAGGTGCTCCCCACCCCACCGTCAGCTGTGGTGTGGTCCACCTGATGGTTGGATCAGCTTGATTTTTGGGATTTATGGCTAAAATTATCCAAAAAAATAGATGAATGGTGTGGATTTCAAGAATAAATCAAGATGGGTCCCACGAGTGGGGCTCACCCGTGGCCCTTGAAAGGTGCACGCTGCTCCAGCAGTGTCCCAAGACATTGTTGTGTCCAAGGACAGGTGTTGCTGCCCATCTCCCTCTCTTGTATTTTTTTGTATTGTTAAGGGTCTAGTTGGGCCCACCTAAGAAATCCACTCCATCCATTTGAATGGCCAACTCAAGGTGGGGCCAAGAAGCTTTAAATTAACATAATTTTAAGGCATTTACGCCATTTAAATCTTTGTAATGTAAATCGTAGGTTAGATTGAAAATAAACATCATAGTGGACCACATGAGGTGGTCCATGCTGTGATAGTGTACGAGGCAAGCTTTCCAACAGCGTGGCCCACTTGTGGGCCCCATAACACCATCAAAAGTTTAAAAAATAGAGAAAAAGAATGAAAATAAGAAGCAAGGGAAGGGGATCCGGCCATTGGAGTGGGCCCCCACCATTATGGGATCCACCACATTCTCAATACAAGATCAAGGTGGGTCCCACCCTTGCGGGCCCACCAAAATAGGAAAAATACAAAGAAAGGGGGGTTTTGATAATCCCATGCACTCATAGTGACGATGGATGGTCGAATTGGGCCGGATCGTCGATTGGACAGCTTCGGTGGTCCTAGCTCCTCCTAAACTCCTCTAACCCTCCAAATTATCCTTAAGCTCTCTCTCTCTCTCTCTCTCTCTCTCTCTCTCTCTCTCTCTTTAATTTCTCTTAAACACTCTCTCTTTTCTCTTAATCTCTCTCCTCTCCCTCTAATTGCTCCTTTATCTTTCTTTCTTTATCTCTAAAATCTCTTTTCTCTCTTTTATTTTTACTCACATTTGCTAGGGAGATTTGTAGAAATGAGAGGGGTTTAGGAGTTTTGTGGTAGGACTTTTAGGATAGGGAGGGAATAAGAATAAGATGGAGAGGTAAAATGGGGAGGAAAAAAAAGGAAAGAATGATGGCTAGGTATGGGTAAAGGTATGGGTTGCATAAGAAAGACATGATCTTTTTTGACTAATGGGGAGAGAGTGACATGAGTGATAGATGGCTTGATTGATGAATTGATTAACTGATGGATTGATTGATGTATTGATGGATTGATTGATTAATGAATTGATTGATTTGACAATATGGAAATTTATACAAGTGGGGCCCGCGTGCATTACGCGGCCACCTCATATTATGCCAAAATAGTAACTTCTAATCTAGGGGTCGAAATGGGGTGTGCCGCGCGGCGTTGGAATCGTATCGCATGCGCGGTTGCTAAGGTACAAGTCTCAGAGTATTGCGATACTAAAATAGGCTCGCAATCAAAACTCATCAATCTGGTCCACCGGTAACATGCCATTATCGAAGTAGAAGCGTATGAAAGGTCTCGCGAGGTTACGGGTCTTACACCTACTTTATTTAAATGGGAGATCTGCAATAAATTCCTGAATAAAACCGTAAACCTAAGATCTGTCGTAAGAGAGAAGGAAGCTTGCGAAAGGAAAGCATCCACTAGGTAAGATTCCAACTTCCTATTTTTATTTTCTATAAATCCTAACCAAAATAACCATGGATTTAACCAATGGATGTGGAGAGTTCACCCTGCATCCATTTTCTTGATCCAAGGGAGAAGTTTTGATCAATAAAAGAAGATTTTGAACAAGTTTCTGTAATAGGGAAGATCGACTTTGAGAAAAGCGGACATATCACGCTAGAAATTTGAATTAAAATATCCTAAAGCCGAATCATATTAGGACATCAAATTCTAAAGAGATCCGACTAAGGAATTCTCATAGTGATCTGTGAAGTTATATAATTTATAAGAGCTTTTGTTGAAAACAATTTTCTATTATCGATTGTGAATGTTAGATATTCAGATCTAGGCAATCATTTGGTTCTTTGAATTCGACTATGAGAAAATACCATTGGATGGGTTGGACCCAATTTTGTAATTAATTGAACTAATCAAAACTAGAGAAGAATAAGAAAAACCCTTAAATTTTCAAAAAATTGGACTATATAACTGAACCTATCCGACTTCGGTTGATCGATCGAAGGAGGTCAATTTTTGTCCAGTGACCAAATTTTAAAATTCATAATTTTGTTCGAGTAATCGAACTCGAGGTACCATCAATTGAACTCATTCAATCAAAGATTATGAAATTAATCCAACGGGCAAACTCATTTAATCCGATCATGCATGATCGATAGACGAGCAATGTTCGATCGATCGAAGGTGGCCAAAAGTGTCCAAAGACTTAGAGAGAAAGTACTATAGGGATGAATTCTTCACCATCCATAGGGATCGATAATGGCATGAATTCTCCACCATTTATAGGGATTAGAACTATAGAAAAACAAAAACAAAGCTAAAGTATTCTAACCTAATCTAAGAAAGTAGTAAATGGATAGATGGACCTCCATCAGACTAGAAGGTCATTTCTGATAGAAAAATCATTCAGATGGATGGACATATCCTCTGAATCAAATTTCTCAACAAATGGCTTAAGGCAATGATCATTCACTT
This sequence comes from Magnolia sinica, assembly GCF_029962835.1. NCBI lineage: Eukaryota > Viridiplantae > Streptophyta > Magnoliopsida > Magnoliales > Magnoliaceae > Magnolia > Magnolia sinica. The sequence continues at coordinate 35,816,951 of NC_080581.1, forward strand.
TGAAAATATTACCATTCATTGGATTTTTTTTATCTCGACAGCCCCATGAGGATAAATTGTTTTGACTTTAAAGGGACTTGTACAACGTGATCTCAATTTTTTTGTGAAAAAAATGAATTCTCAAATTATACAATAAGACTTTCTGGTTTGGTTTAAATTTTTTTTCAAAAATGTTCTTGACATGGAACATTTTCATCATGTCCTCGTACATCCAAGAGTTCTCGTAAGCATCATTCCGGATTTCTTAAAGTTCATTCAACTGTAACTTGCACAGCAAGCCTACTTTGTCAAGATTGAAATTGAAATTCTTTATAGCCCAATACACTTTATATTCCAACTTTATAATCAAATGGCAAGCTTTCCTATTGATAAGTCTATAGGGCGACATACCAATAGGGGTTTTATATGTTGTACGATAAGCCCAAAACGCATCGGTTAATCAAAGTAACCAATACTTACAATCTGGTTTAACTGTTTTCTCAAGAATCTATTTCATCTCTTATCACACCCCAGACTCGGTGACTAGACTCACAAGGAACCCGATAGCCGGTTCTGGCCCCAACAGCCTTCGTAGTACCCCATTCTCGGCTCTTAAGGCAGATTCTGATCCTGGGATTGTACAAGGAGGATTTTCATAATTGTATAACCAATCCATAAGAGCATACCCAAGATCATAACAAGTAAATCTCATAAATAAACCAAGGAACACACTGCAAAATCCACAAATAATTTAAACTTTATAGGTACAAGGTTCAAAAGGAAATACATAATGTAGAGAGAGGGAAGGAAGGGTCTGCAACAGGTCCTCAACTCGTGCCAACCAAATCCACGGCTCCTCCGCTACTGCATTGACCTAGGATCTCCTGCACGTATCAATCATGCATAAGCTTATAGAAAGCTTAGAGGGTGGTGAAAGTGTGTGACAATGGTGCATAAAAGAATAATGGGGGATGCAGAAGGGAAACATGATCAATGCCAATATCACTAGCCTTACCCAGGTTAAGCTATGAATGCAAGAAGCCATACCAAGGCTATCTAATGCAATAAGGCTTATACAACCGATACTAATGCAATGCAAAGTAATGTCAATGCTCATAACCAGTCCACATATCCCATACAGTCTCATCATAAGGAATATCATTAGGGTCTAATGCACTACAGGATGACTGCCGCTCTCAAGACCGCACAATCAAACGAGCATAAGAGACCACACTACCCACCTGTGGACAGCCAATCACCAGCAAGGATCGACTGTAACGAACCCATTCATGAGCTAGTCAGACTCAGCCTAGCAATGCCTGCTCACTTAGGCAGATAAGGCCACATTCCATCTCAACCAACTACATGACAGTAGGAGACGCGGCCTAACGATGTAAGGCACTCGGGTACTCATAATTTTCACTCGGTCACGGCGTTGAGGCGTCTTTTAGGTACCTTGAAGGTTTAGGGGCTTTCACCCAGGGATATCCTATGCACCCCAAATGCTCAAATAATATATTTTCGGTGTCCACATATAGCCATCCACGAATATACCTGTGGAGGCAAGGCCCTGGTGAAGCAAGGGCGATAATATCCATGAGATGCGATGCCAGATGCATGAATCACGTACACCAATCATGCACTAGCTCCAAGCACTCAATGTGCATAAGAGGGGAAAACTCCATCCCTCTATCATATCAACCCAATGACCACACACAAATGCAATCCAACCACTCAACGATGCACATGGGTCATGAGGGTGAAATAGGTGCGCCACACAATGATGATAATGTGAAATACACTCCTCCTTCCTAAGGAGGGATCAAGTCTAGATATATAGACAGATACTCTAATGAGAAATCCTCTAGTGGGAGCCGAATAGATTGGGGTAGCCCACAAGGCTAAGGAATACAATATTTGAGCCTAGAAGGATAAGCAGTCCTAATAAGGGTTTATGGTGGGCCTTTAACCACCTATAGAAAATCCATGAGCCTACCTTAGGATAACTAAGGAGGACATCCAACCTCAAATGTTCCTAAGAGGTAGCCCGCCTCTAACCAAATACGAATCAAGGCCCAAGGCCTATACCAATCATGGGCCTAGTAGGCAATCATATAAAGCCTAACTCATAGGAAATATTGTGGGCCCATAAGTAAGGTTTGGGCCCAATCATAAAGGTCATAAACCCACATATTGTGGTGGGCCTAATGGGCAGCCCGTTATTCTAACCACATGAGCAAATCCTTAAGCTTTAATTAAATGAATCAACCTTACAACTTGGCTCAAGTACAAGGTTAATTTAATGGGCAACCAAGGGTCCAATGGGCCACAAACTCATCACAATAATATGGTGCATATAGGCCCAAAGGTCCAATGGGCCTATGTAACAACCCAAAATTTCATGGCCAGAGTATGTACTCGTGCCCGAGGAAATCGGGTGTTAATAATGTACAACTGGATGCTCTGAAATCGCACCTTTTTTTTCCGATTAGTTTACATCCAGATACATTCATGAAGGTAACATTCACAAGAATAAAATCAACTGTAATGATTATATATCATTAGAGTAAAAAGAATAATTAGGGCCTTATAATGGGAGGTTTATTACAAAATCAGAGTTCACAGCGGAAGTATAAAACTAAATAATAAAACTGTCTTCTTAGTCTTTTAAAAAAATCTTCTATATGGAAGTAGTCTTCTAAGTCTTCAACCTGTACGTCACCTGCATCATCTATATGGTCGGGAGAGGATCAATACCCTACTCATAGTGATGGTTATCCTTTAAGATTAACATTAATTCAAGAGATTCATACAAGTAATGTAAAGGGTCCTGATATGTCCCGTAGTCCACTAATACGAGGATATCAGAATGTGCAAACAACCTACATGAGATGCATGTCTAGAAAAGTATGTGGGGCTCATCATACGTAGTGATCATCACATTATGGAATACGATTTATAGATAACCGGCTCGACCCGCACTCTCACTATAGGGATATTCGCTTGCATGGCCAACGCTACCGTGGATTTACAAGAACTCCTCAGAGTGCACAACACATGGGCTGGGTGAATTACGTTACACGATTTGTTCATAGAACGACTATTTGCGACATCCAATCCCGGGGTGATGTGAAACTACATTAGAGAATTACCCACATCGATTTGTGCACCACTACCTGAAGGCTCAAGGACTTACGTGCCCTAAGAGGGTCTTTACCCAGAGCGTATTACGTCCATGATAGAATACTTGAATCACTAGTTGTGATACATCTTACACATCACTTGCACTTACAGAGATAAATTAAATCTTAAAACATATAACTGAATCTGAATCATGAAGGATATAAACTGAATTATGGAAGTCATGGAATAGCAAGATACATGCCCAAGCCATAAAGATAAACTGCACAAGGCCAACATAAAAAAGAGAAGAGTGACAATATCAATTCAACAAAAGTGGCAATGGCCAACATAATAAGAAAAGAGTGACAATGGTCAGCTCAATAATAAGAGAGTGGCAAAGGCCAACTTAATATAGAGATGAGTGGTAAGGCCAACTCAAATAAAGAGATAAGGCAGGGGCAAGGCTTGTATCCATGGCCTCACATAAATTCAAAGAAATTCACTTGTATTTGACATCATGTCATAATCCCAAAAGGGCCAATAGTTGTAATGATATTAACTAAATCAATTGATAGTATAATTCCTAAAAAAACAAGTAATCATGAAAGGCATGATATTCCATAACATCAAAGGCATGAAAAGGCCAGATAAATAACAAGAATCCAGTTAGAAGGCAGGATAATCCTCATCCTCAATGGCAGGAAAGAGGCAAGAGCAAGTAAGGGTATGAAAGGCAAAATCATATACATGAAAGCATGAATAGACAAAATATAAAGATCAAATTGAATCAAGGTAAGCCTAAAGGATAAAACCCTCACCTTCATTTATACACCAATAAGGACACAGGCTTTCAGTAGTCCTAAGATCAGAACCCGCTCTCCCGTCAAGCAACAACTCACAGGCTGACTCGGCGAGTCAACTCCGCACACTAACTCTCTCTCTCTCTCTCTCTCTCTCTCTCTCTCTCTCTCTCTTTCTTTTCTTTCTTTGTTTCTTTTTCTTCTCTTTCCTTTCTCTTCTCTTTTATTTTCTTTTCTTTCTTTTCTTTTCTTTTCTTTTCTTTCCTCTTTCTCTTTCTCTTTCTTTCTTTTTAACATCTTTGAGAGAATTTGGAGTCTGTCCTCATCATTTTAGACGGCTTAGATTAGAGCCAGGAGGTTGTCTTCGGATTCCTTACGCAAAAGAATTTGAAATCACATTGGTTTCTTTAGCGTTGTTGGTGGAAGGTTTACAGACAGAGATCTGTCCCGTAATTCGATTGGGTTTAGTGCGAAAGTGCTGGAGTTTGGTCGAATCCATCTTGTGGACACAATGGACGATTCAGATTATCTAAATGGGTAGTCCTAGTGGCCACATGATCAGTTGGTGAGGAGCTTTGCGAGAGATTTACATTCTCGTGTGTCGTTTTAGCGTGCGAAAGTTATACATTTTGGTTCGATTATACAGAATAAGTGGGGTCCATATGATGGATGTTCGGGAAATCTATTCCACTCGTTGATCTAGTCAAGTCCTGTTGGCCCATAAGCCCAAATATGAAGTAGATCTGAGCCTTAGATAGGTTTATCTTGGAAGTTCTCTTAGCAAGTGTCAAAACAGACTTGACCTTAATTAACGGTCCATGTTCACTGATCGGGGCCCAACTTTTGGAAAAATGTGTAATCAAGATAGGTAAACGGTTGGAGAAATTTGGTGGTTGATCGATGGTGGAAAATATTTAGATCTGAAATTTCACCTCTTGCGTCGAAAGGAAGGAGTTGGCTTCCACGTTTAATGGTGTACGATTATACATCGGGACCCAAATTTTGTATGACATTGTAGACATGTGAGGCCAAGGTGTGGTCCAAGTTTGAGTTTCGATGGACGGTAGAAGGTGGCTAGATCTGAAGATCTAGATTTATAATGAGTTGATAAGCTTGAAAGGATAACTTTGCGCCTAATGAAAGGCCTAACAAAGTGGGGTCTTTATATTTCACACTTGATCCATATGATGGCAATCTAAATCATTCATATGAAGAGAAATATCCAACTACGACTACCCACGAGGTTTCTTCACTCAATGGACACTAAAATCAATAGTTACGGGGCTGATTTGTCGATTGGGTCACTCTCAAAATGATCTAAGAGCTAAAATTCGACTTGTATGGTTAATTTATAATACATAGGCATGATATAAAATTTCACATTAAACAGATAGCGGGAACCATGTGATTTAGAATTCAGGGGTCTAGGTTAGTGGCATTTTCATAATTATTGTTGATCTATGAGTTTTGTGAAATCTAATGATTCTACATGATTGTAGACACGTTTCTAAGTAATTTTTATAAAAGAACTTATGTCAAAATCATTATGGATAGGGAGGTTTTTTTTTTTTTTTTTACACACGCAGACATACCCCACACACTCACACTGGTGGAATTTCACCACCCATGGGTACTCGAACCCTTGACCGGGAGTTGAAACTCCTAAGAGTCTACCACCCAGGCAAGAGTAAGTATCCCATTATGGATAGGGAGTTATTCGTTAATTCATTTAAGAGAAGATGCATATGTTAAATCACATTATGGAGAGTCTTATTTCGAAATCGACAGTCAGATGGCTTGATCTATGAATGGAGATCATTCCTAACAGTTAGGTTTGTGTCAGGGCAAGGATGTAAGGCTAGGGAGGCTAGATTGGTGTTGCACACATATAAATATTATGTTACTTTTCACGGTAATGCTCGAAAACTTTCAATACTTGGTATTGAAAAGTTCGGGGTATTACAGCATATCTAGAAAGTTCTAGCCCAAAAAGGCCTAAAAAGTCCAACAATTAGCTAAAAATATAGACCCAATAAAAATCCAACTGGGTGGGCCTCAAATGTGCACTAATTAAATCCAAAGCATGATAGGAAATAGGGCAAGATGTGTGTGCAAACATCCCTAAATCTAGTGGGCCATGCTGCCCCAAAACAAACACTTATGGGCAGCAAGTTTGGGCCTATTACTGAAATTCCAGTCCGTCCACTTTCTGTGACTGTTGGAGTCCAGCGATAATTTATTTTAAGTGAAATTCTTGTTACCTGGTGACCCATACATGTCACAATGGGTCCCACCAGAGGAAGGGAGTGGATACAACACATATATCAAGTGGGCCATGCTGCTAGACTGGACGTCCAGCAGCAGCCCAATAGGGTTGGGCATCCTAGGGTGGACGGTCATGGGGGCCTGGAAGCCTGCCCCAAAGTAACACCAAAGTGGGCCCCACTTGTGGACGTCCCACTAGGGAATGGGCCACGTCCAAGGGGGGCCACATGAGAGGGGGATGGCTTGGATAAAACCATACATCAAGGTGGGCCAAATGGGGTGGACGGCCAGCCCATGGCTGGACGTTAGCCCAGCTGGAATGTCCAGCTATAGGCTTCCAGTCCAGCTGCAAACACCCCAATTTTGGGTGGAAAGGAGTGGCCCACATACCTGAGATGGGTCCCTACATGATAGGCCACAAGATGGACCAATTAGGAACGCATAAACCTAAGCAAAACATGAAGCAACCACATGGACAGTAAGGTCTAAACAGAAAATCTGCTGCATAATTTATTATTATCTTTTAAAAAAAAAATCTTGATGTCCATACAATGTACACCCAATAAAGTGGGCCCAATCTTGTCCGGGGGGGATGAGTGGTTCATATTTTTACTAGAACGTATAGTAAGGTGGGGTCCACAGAAGGTGGCCCACCCCTCAAAATCCAAACTGAAATTTGTGTTTTCCCTTCATTCTATAGGGCTGGACGGTCCAGCAAGGTGGACCATCCACCCCTATAGGCCTACATTTTTGGGTGCTTTTGGATGGATAGATGGAGGAGGGATTTAGGGTACTTCAAGGTGGGGTCCACTACTCTAAAGAATACCCCACATTAGGGAGAAAAGGGCCCACAAACATGGGCAAACCCCAAGCCAAAAATTAGATACAACATTCCATGCAAACAATCCAGAATTTCTGGACAGCCATATATGGCTGAATATACCAGCCCATATCTGGATAAATACATCAAATAAAGAGAGGTGTGGCCTTTCTTAGTGGGCCCCACAAATGTCCAGATCATAAACTCAAGTCTACACACCTTGCATGCATCATTTGGGTAGCAAATGGGACACCTAAAATCAGGAAAATAGTTTGCATGGGCGTCCCACCATTGCTAAATTTTCTGGACATCCCAAGGCCCACCAAATGGGCCACACACACATTAGGGAAAATCAAGAGAGAGAGAGAGAGAGGGAAACAATCCAACCATAGGGAAAGGACTTCGCCACTAATGAGCCCTTCCAAGAACAATTACACCCACACATCTTCATTGATTTATAATTACAACATAAATCTAGCACATGCATGGCCTATAATCAAAATGGATGATTGGGATGCCATCCCCACCATGATTTTAAAGTCTAGAGACCCATCATGCTATGAAATCAAATGATACCACCATGATGGGGTCCATAGAGGAAAACCCCATGCATGGGACATGCTTGCATAAGATAGGCCATTTCGCTACATCCAAGGGATTGTGTAGGATCTCCACCATTGATTGGTAGGTCCTACACTTCCCAAATGAAAGGAAATAAGAAGATCTATACGAGAGAAATGAAATTACACATGTAGAGGAGCACCCACCTTGGATCTCCACCAAAACTATATCACCTAGCTCCTAGTGCTCCAAGGAAGCAAGATCAATGGGTGAGATGGGATATGGATGGATGGATGGAGAGAAAATGGAGGAAAAGAGTGCTGGAATGGTGGAGCGTCCAAGGTCTCTCTCTAGCTTGGGAGAATGAAATGAGAAGGGAGAAATGAGGGAGAGAAGTGAGAGGAGAGAGCTTGTAAGAAAATGATCATTGCAAATGGCTTGGGAAGAAAAACCATCATGGTTTCTCTAGGGAAGAGTTGCATGGGGTGGAGAAACTCATCATAGGCTAGCAAAAGAAGGGCTATATGGGGGCTATAGGGTAGGGATGGGTGGTGTTGGTGGTGTGGGTAGTGTAAAAGATAGAGGTTTAGGTAGTGTTGGTTGGAAATTGTGCAAATGGGAGGGGCATCTTGGAAAAACGTGTACACCACTCTAGGTGGGCCACACAATCATGATCAAAGGGCTAAAATGATGAAATAGCTACAACTTATGATCTACACATCGGATGGACGCATGAGACGCGTCATCAGAACCGCAGTGACGATACGAATGAGATGGCACAGGTTTCGGATCAATCCGATTCGGGTCAATGTGATTGGACTTAAGAATGACCACAAAAACTATCCAATGATCGTGGGTCGTCGGGATTCAACCGTGATTCGACCAGTAGGACAGCGGGACCAAGAGAAACGAAATGCGCACATACACATACACATGCACTCGGGTCGGGTCTTACATCTCCCTATTTGATATTTCATCTTAACCGCTCTTTTGAGGATGATAGGGGGTCTTCACTTTGTACAAAATACCATATTTCTTCATTAGTGCTTTGAAAAGTCTATTACAAAAGTGAGATCCTTTATCACTTATAATGACTCGAGGTGTTCTGAATCGGGATAAGATGTTTTCTTTCAAGAACTTAATGACCGTTGTTGAGGGTCAAATATTGGATATTAGACCCAAGTTATTACCTGATTTTATGAACATGATAATGCTTAAACGTCCTATTTTAATCGTATGTTTTTGTTGCAAGGTGAATTCAAAGAGCTTGGACTGAAAAGGGTATTAAAAGTATGGATTTAACACTCTAAAATAACCAAGGCAAGAGATGGACCCTAAAGGACCGAGATCGAAGAATTTACATGCCAGAGATCCTAGAAAATTAAGCCATTCACATTAAAGAGGCCTGAAAATCGTCCAGAATGCAAGATCATAGGGTCCCCACAATCCGTTCAGCTCAAAACTTTATATCTAGCCCGAGGACCATAAATTAACCATACACGTTGAATTTCAGTCATTGGATCCTTGTGAAAGTGTCCCAACGGATAGATTATCCCCTAAAATACTGACTAGGGCCCACCTGATATCTGGATATGCTTTAATTTTAGTCTTAATCCCTTAAATGAGGTGACAAAATGGATGGACGGAGCAGATGTTGCATATACATCATAGTGGACCCCACATGTACACATGCGTGTACATAGTACACATTAACTGGCTATGCACCGGACGGTCAGCCCAGTCAAAGCCGGCCGACCCGACTTCTTCTGTGAAAAGCAAACAGCGTCCAACTTTGTCCGTCGCTGAGATCCATAGTGGGCCTCCATCATGGCCCCGTTGCATGATCTGAACCGTCCATATGCCCCAGAGGTAGGGCATGACCCCATCCATGCTTTCTTTTTAGCCTCATTCACACATACATACGTGGATCATCGAAAAATGTAGGATGAACGGCGAGTTGATTTGATACAGTAGACCGCATCAAAGCTCGACCAAAACTACTCTTTTCCGACTGAAATTTCACTATGAATCCAATTAACGGGGTGGATTTTGTAGAAAACATTAAGGTGGGGCCCACTGAGCATCTCAGCGCAGGTAATTTCGCATCGTACACGCGTTCAGTTTTTTTGGACGTTGCAGGGTATTGTGGGGCCACCATTTGTGGTCGGTTGGATGATCTGAACCGTCCAGAATCTTCAGAGGGGGGTCTTTACCCCAACCATGGAGGTAAAATCAATTCTTGGACCACCCACCATCCGAAAATTCTGTCAGAACGCAACTCGACTTGCATTTTCACGGCTGCACACACTGTTGTATGTAAACAGCCACTCCACCAACCACCTTAGCCAATAAAAGAGGGAGAAGAACATGGGAAGGCATCTTGGATGTGGGCAGCCGTGGAGGCAGATCCAGGGAGGCCGTGGAGTGTGGAACCAAAGGAGAGAGAGAGAGAGAGAAAACGGCCGGCTTCTGCATTCTTCATCTTTAGCTATCTTTTCTCTTTGGTTTTCTTTCTTCCTCCCTTTATGTTTTTAAGAGTTTATAGCACGACTATGTTAGGCTAAACCTCTTAGCTAGGGCTAAGAGGTGAAGCTTGTAGTGTGATGGGTAGATTTCTACGACTTTGATTCATGTTTTATGGATTCTCTTTGATTATAGTTTGATATTAAGGAATGCTTTCAATTTTTAATGGTTTGTTGTGACTTAAATTACAATGGATTTGCGATAGCTTTGAGTATGTTCTTAGCATTATAGGGATTGTGAATTTAGGAGTCCCTGTTGTTCACCATCGTGTCCTGGGCATGGTTAGATGATGGAATCCTTCCTAACATTCATACATCCCTCAAATTGGTTGTGGATTAGTTAAATTCTATTGTTTGCTTTGTCTCATGGGCATGGTTTTGTGATGTAATCCATTCTAATTCTCATACCTCTCATCTCTTGAAAACTAGATTAAAGGAAGTTCATAGTTGATTTTTAATGATATAACTTCCATCTGGATGAAGATGGGACTTTGATTCCAGTTGTGTTCTTGAATCAAGCATAGATCTCCCTAATCTCTACAAGTGGATCCTTGGCACCCTATTTTCCCACCTTTGAATTTTATAAGTTTTAGTTTAATATTTTACAATTATTCCCTTAATTTTTCCTGGTTTAGATTACATCTTCGCCTAGTTCTAGTTTGAGTTACTTTCAGATTACGTATAAGGTTCAATCCCTATGGATTTGACCTCGGTCTTACCGAGATTATTACTACATCGCAACCCTATACTTGGGGTGTGAACAACCATGCGATCTTTATTATTCCAACATAGAATTTCTTTAACCCACTTTGATACATCATTAACAACCAGTAAATTGTAGATGATTCCAAAGGATTGGGAGAATGGTCCCATGAAATTGATGGCCCAGCAATCGAATGCTTCAATAATGAGAATGGGGTTCAATGGCATCATATTTCTAATGGGATAAACCTCTCAATTTCTGACAACACTCACATGCTTTGCAAAGTTCATGTGTATCTTTGAATATAGTGGACCAATAAAAGTCATACTGCAATATTTTTTATGTAGTCTTTTTAGTCGAAAAGTGACCACCACACACATATGAATGGCAAAAGGAGATGACACTTTGTTGTTCATTATTAGCCACACATATCCTAATGATTTGATCTGGGAAATATTTAAAAAGATATAGATCATCCTAAAAGAACTTGTGTACCTCAGTAAAGAATTTCTTCTTATCTTGTGTAGTCAAGTGAGTAAGAATTGTACTTGTAGTAAGATAATTAACAATAGCAGCATACTAAGATAATTGGGAGACTTTAAAAATTTGTTCATCAAGGAACATGTCATTTATAGGTGTCATTTTCATATGATCAGATAGAACAAGCCTAGAGAGATGGTTAGCCACTATATTCTCTACTAATTTCTTATCTTATATTTTAAGGTCAAACTCTTGGAGTAGAATGATTCATCTAAGCAAACGAGGCTTAGTATCCTTCTTAGAAAGAAGGTGCTTCTGAAAAGGCCTAGCTATATGTCCTAGAGGGGGGGTGAATAGGACAGTGCCAAATAAAACTTATAACAGCGGAATTAAAAAGAATATGATAGCCTAAATAAATCACAATGCAGGAAAGTAAAACAGCCTCAAAATTCAGATCTTGAGAGGTTGATACAAATGTTGTTCTAAGGACAACCTTACACCAAAAACCAGAGTTTATGGTAGGACAACTGTATTTCTAAAAAGATCTTTGTATCAAATCTCAAACCGAAGAGGAATATAGAAATAAATACAAACTGAATTGAAATAAATTGTAATCACAAATGTATTGTTCTAGGGACAGCCATACACCATAAAAATGGCAGGGCAACCTTGCTGGAACAACTTTAAAGGAAATTAAATATCAAGCTGATAAAGGAATAGCAGAAAATAAATTCTAAAATATTACAAAATTCTCACAATGCTTGAATTAAATGATTACAACATTCACCACCATACATACATCCCACAAAAGAATAATTAAAGATCAGAAGTATAAATCATTCAACCACAACACAAGGGATTATAGTGGTTCGCCTGTGTGTTCACCAACTGTTAAACAACAGCCACACAAAATGCTACTCCACTCCTAATATCCACACACAGGAGATATTAGCGTTCACTAACAAAATAGGTTTTCCCAGGTTCACCCAAAACCTTTACAATTGTGTCTTTGTCTGTGGGCTTACACAATTAAAAAAACCCCACTTCTGAGTTTTCCTGGCTCTCCTCAGATAACCAATACAACAAGATTTTTTTGACAAATCTTGAAAGAAACCAAAATAGAAAGGAATTTACAATTAAATGTAAAATACCTGATAATCTCCTTCGTTGTAGCAGCCCGGTAGAACCAAATCAGAGTAGGTGATTGAATGTCCAAGTTCAATGTCCAGTACTCAATTACAATGGTTCTAATTCTAATAGATTTTAAATTAAACCAAATAGGGCTTGCCTTAATTGATTTTGATTCCAAAGAAAGGGAATAACAATTCCTCTTATCAAATTAGATTGGAATAGCAGAAACAAAATCAATTAAATAAAGCTAAGGAAAGAGAATATTAAATAAGCACACTTAGCTTAAATGGAGCACAGAATTATCTCTCAGAAGTTCGACGAAGATTGGCTTGAATGGATTAATTAATTCGATGATTTCTTCTGAGATTCGTGCACTATTTATAGGTGAGCAGATCGCGTCTTCGACTGGTCTAGGGAGCTCTTCCACTATTCGAAGCAATAACAGATATTTGAAAAATCCGGCGGGATAAGCTTTGACCGTTCTACGACTGGTCGAAGGTCTCCTTCGACTAGTCATAGGTCACCTACGACTGGTCGAAGGTCTCCTTCGACTGGTCAAAGAACCTGAAAAATATCGCTGGATTTCGAGTCGAAGATTTTCGACTGGTCGAAGATGTAGTCGACACTGTTCCTACGACTGGTCGAACAGATTCCTGGACTAGTTGAAGCCTAACAGATTTTATCCGAAATTTGTAACAAACTCACGACTGATCGAGGAATTTCTTAGACTGGTCGAAGCAACTCTAGGACTAGTCGAAGAAGGCCTAGAACTAGTCGAAGAACAGACCAAACTCATGTAAAATAAACATTCGATTTATGTATCCAAAATGACCTACTTCTAAGGTCAACCTATGGTCAGTCAAACCTCAACCATGAAGTAAGGACATTGAAACATTAGGAACTAGTGACCTTGAAGTATGAGCCTTGAAGACTTGAGTTCTTTACAAACTACCTTGTACTCTTCTTGAAGTCTGCAGCTTGAGTCTTGTCTTGTGAGCAGTTCTTGCATTCAAGATTGATCCTTGTACTTGTGAGCTTTGCTTATTGTGAGCTTAGCTTGTTCATGAATGTTGATCCTTGAGAGAGCTTCACTTATGCAAGTTTTATATAACAGTGATTTTGGCACTACAAATTTGACAACAGACAGGGATATAAACTATAGCACTCACAATCTCCTCCTTTGTCAAATTAGTGACAAAACACATAACCAAGATAAACATAAAGTAAAACAACTGGTTAATACCTGCAAATCAATATTCAATATTCAACTTTCAACATTCAACCAGTTTCATTCAACAAGCTCAAACATACTCCCCCACTCCCCCTGAGTAACATAATCAAGAGTAACATAATCAATGCTACTCCTCTCACAATCACATCGTTAAGAACAAACCATTCTCCCCCTTTTTGTCACAATATGACAAAGGAAACAACAATAAAGGAGAACTAAATAAAGGGATATATGAGAGTAAACATGAGGAGTTATGAGAGTATAGCAAAACAGTGATAGAGATACTCAGCATAGCATCACATAGAATAAATATCCAGCATAAAACATAGATAGTATCCAACTCAAAATCAGTAAACCAAGTGCTAAGTTATAAAGTTATTACAGACCAGAAGTCTCATAAAAACTACTCAGAACCAGAACCAGATGACGGAGCAGGAATAGAGGGATCAAGTTGGTGCATGCCTTTGTTCAATCGCCTAAGATATTTGCGCATGTACTTGAATTATAAATCATGAGCAATAGACATGTTTTCCAACTTCACATTTATATTCTCAACTTTATCCTCTAATGCACTCAGACGAGCATCAACATCAGATGGTACAAAATCTGGATCATTTGTTGAGTCAGAATCCAGTTCCTCAAAAATGTCATCCATATTAATATCATCACCAGCTTCTTCATGACCACCACCACCACCACCTTGTTCAGGAAGTAGATCCAGCTTCATCTTATTGATATTAGTATTGTTGAAAATCAGATGATGGATTGGTGCCTCATCAACCGGCATATCGACTAACATATGAGTAGCCAATACAGTCATTAAATAGGCAAAAGGAATGTCACTATGACCAGGATGGAGTCTAAACTGAAGAATGAAATGACAGATTAAGGATGGTAAACAAATCTGAGTACCATTGGAAATAGCATGGATAATACGAACTATAAACGAAGTCAAGTCAGATTTATTACCCGAACGAGGATACAGATTGGACATAAAGATTTTGTGGAGAATTCTGTACTTGGGTAACAAATACCTTAAGGGAAGCGCATTCCCTTTTTGAGTCCATTGAACATCCATGTTGCACAAGTCTCTAGTGAGCATGCGTTTTTCAGACATTGAGGGTTTATCAGTTAAGTTATGGATAGGAATACCCTCATCATTCACAGGAATGTCCATAAGGGCTGAAATTAAATGACGATCAACGTCAAAAGGCCCTTCTCTAGTAGATATTTTAAAAGTTAAATTATCCTGTGAGAAAGCACTAATACATGTAAACATGGATTGGGCAATGGACCGGTATGCAGGCCCACCCCAATGTAATAAGTTAACCCAACCTACAGCTTTAAGCATAGGAAGGATGTCAAAAGGTGCATATGATTAACATCAACAGGATGTTCAACAAGAACATTACGTAATATAATGTCCCTAACATATGATGGATCATTATTGGGAACAAGAAGATGATGTTTAAAGATAACGGTCGATCTGGAGGAAGAAGAAGGACCATGGGAAGTAGTTTTTCTACCTCTAAAAGCCATTTGCAACAAGGATTTCAAGGATTTAAGAAGTTGCAAAGGATTGAGAAGTGGGTTTACTCAAAACAGATTTTTTTAAATCCAAACCCCAAATCTCAATGAAATTCAAAATAGAAAGCTTAAAGCTTGAAAAGAAAACCATTTAGACACAAATCTGCAAGAAAAATGGGATTTGGAACACTAACTTTGAAGAATATGAAAGATGGGTTCGACAAGTTGAAGCACGGCTCCAAGGAGAAGAAAATGAAATGAGGAAGAAAGCAAAAATCCCCAAATTTAAGTGAATCCCGAGTTCTACGACTGGTCGTGGGTATCTACGACCGGTCGTAGGTCGACAGGTCGAGTATACTCACGACAGGTCGAAGAATGCCCAAAAAATTCATATTTTTTGCAAATTATACAAAAATTGGAATTCAATCTAGCAAACATATACACTATAATACAAGTAGGCATAAATAATAATTTTAAAATGCACATGCCAAGATCAAATTTCATCTTTTTGAACCTGCTTTTATCGAGAGGTTTTGTGAAAATGTCAGCTTGTTGATCTTCAGTAGGAATATATTCTAGAGATATAACTTTATCTTCTACTAATTCCCTTATATAATGAAATCTAATGTCAATGTGCTTAGTACGAGAATGCTGAATAGGATTTTTTAAAATATTTATCGTACTGGAATTATCACAATATAATAACATAGAATCCTGTTTAATTCCATAATCACTTATCATTCGTTGCATCCAAACAAGCTGTGTACATGCATTACTCAGCTTCAGCTGTTGAAAGTGATATAGAATTTTGTTTCTTACTAAACTAGGAAACTAGACAATTTTCAATGTAAAAACAACCACCACCGGTTGATTTTCTATCATCTAGATTACCAGCCAGTCAGCATCGAGTACCTAGATAATTGGACACTAGTCTCATGAGGATACCGAGACCGAGATTAACCAGTATTTGCGACATATCTAATAATTCGCTGGACACAGCAACCAAGTGAGATTCTTTTGGATCGATTGATATCTTGTGCAAATACCAACACTTAGAGAAATATCGGGTCTTCGTACTTAAATATAACAAACTACCAATCATACTCCGATAAAGTTTTGAGTCAACATTTTTACCATTAGAGTCTTTTGAGAGTTTCAGGGTGGTACTCATAGGAGTATCGAAATTCTTGCCATTCTCAAATCCAAATCTCTTGATTAGATTCAAAGCATACTTAGATTGAGAAATGAATATTCCTTCAGGTTGTTGCTTTACTTACAATCCAAGGAAATAAGTCAATTCCCCAACCATGCTCATTTCGAACTGTGATTTCATCAAATCTGCAAACTCAGTAGTCAAGTCAGTACAAGTTGATCCATAAATGATATCATCAACATAAATCTGCACCATTAAGATATGATCATTATGTTTCTTAACAAACAGAGTTTTATCAACAGATCCCATTTGAAAATTATGACTTAAAAGAAATTTCGTTAGTTTCTCATACCATGCCCTAGGTGCTTGTTTTAATCCATAAAGTGCCTTTTTAAGCCGATACACATAATCAGTATTTTTAGAATCTTCAAAACCCATTGGCTGTTCAACATAAACTTCTTCATGTAAATCGTCATTTAGAAAAGCACTTTTCACATCCATCTGATAGATCTTTATCTTTCTAAAACATGCAATGGATATAAATAGTCTGATAGATTTAAGACGTGCTACTGGTGTAAAAGTTTCATCGAAATCAATCCCTTCAATTTGAGTATAATCTTGTACCACTAGTCTAGCCTTATTTCTAATTATATTTCCACACTCGTAAATAATCTCGTAAAGTACAAGGTGGGGGTACTTGATGCACCTCATTCTCATCCTGAATGTCGTCCACCCTAGGTTGGGGTAGAAGAGGTTGGTTTTCAGCCATCACTTCAATTAACTCAGGGGATTTCGAGTGGTGTCTAATCCTGCGATGGATAGTAAACCCCTTAACCAATCCTCCTTCAGTCAAGAGACGTCGAGTGTTGCCGCGGACCCACTTGGGCATGAAACACTCGCAGCCCTCAATCGAATTCGAAACCTAATCCTAAGAAAGGAAAAAAAAATCTAGAAAGAAAACGAGGGTTGGAAAGAAGTTACCAAATTGGAGTCCCTAAGTTAAAAACCTGTAAAAGAAAATAAAACAAGTCAGTTTCTAAAGAGAATGTCTAAAATTAGAAAATCTTTAAAAAGAAAGATAGAAGTAAACTAGTTTCTAAATGAAGAAATTCCTAAAAGAAAGTGGAAATTTCTAAAATAAATTAAGAAAGTCCTAAACTAGAAAGTAAGTTACTAAAAGAGATCTGAAAAATAGAAAGTAGAGAAAGAGCTTACCGAATTAGAAATTTCTATCTTAAAAGCCTACAAAATAGGAAGGTTAGTTTCTAAAAAAGTCTACAAGTAGAAATTTTCTAAAAATAAATTAGGAAACAAAGTTAGATTCTAAAAGAATTAGAATTAGAAGGAAAAAAAAAACAAATCCTAATCTAGAAATAGCAAGGAAGAAAGAAATTACCAATTTAGAAACTTATCCAAGAATCCTACAAAACAGGAAAGTTGGGTTAGTTTCTAAAAAGGGAAAAACTTTCTAAAATAAATGAAAGCCTAGAAATAGAAAAAAAAATAAAACAGAAAGTTAGTTCCTAAAAAAAAAAACCTAGAATAAGAAAGTTTCTAAAACTAAAATCATAATTCTAAAAATAGAAAAAGTAGAGAAGTTAGAAAGGGTTTACCAAATTAGAAGTTTATGTCGAGATCCTACAAAATAAGAAAATAGATTAGTTTCTAAAAACAGAAAAAAATTCTAACCTAAAATTAGAAAATTCCAATCTTAAACTTATCCTAAAACTAGTTAATCTTAGAAAAACGTAACCATCAATCCCCGGCAACAGCGCCAAAAACTTGTTCACTCCCCAAGTATAGGGTTGTGATGTAGTAATAAACTCGGTGAGATCGAGGTCGAATCCCAAGGGACTGAAACCTGTACGTAATCTGAAACTAACTAGAACTAGAACTAGAATGAGATGAAATCTAAATCGAGTGTAATTTGAGGAATAATGATGAAATAATTATCTAAAACTTAACAATTCAGGGAAAGGAACTAGGGATTCAGAGGATCCACTTACGGAGATCAGGGAGATCTTATGCCTGCATAAAAAACTCAACTGGACTTAGAGTCCATCTTCATCCAGTTGAAAAGTGTAACCACGGAAATCGAGACTAAACTTCCTTTGATAAAGTTTTTAAGAGATGAAAGGTATACGAATTAGAATGGATTCCATCACCAAACCATGCCCAGGAGACAAATTAAACAACAGAATTAAACTAATTACCAACCAATCAACAATGTATGAAGGTTAGGAAGGGTACCGTCATCCGACCATGCCCAAGAGATGATGGTGAACAACAGGGCTTCCTAACGTCATAAACATAAAAAGGGAAGGAACATGCTCAAAGCTATCGCAGACCCATTGTAATTTTAGTCACAACAGACCATTAAAAACTAAAAACATTCCCTTAATTAAACTAAAATCAACATCAATTCAATATAAACAAAAAGCACAAGCAAAAAGTTCTCCCATCACGCTTCAAGCTTCACCTCTTAGCCCTAGCTAAGAGGTTTAGCTACTCATGAACGTGATGAGGCTAAGCATCTCAAATAAACATAAGCAGAAACTAAGAAAAGAGAAGAAAAAGAACTCTTTGAAGCTTGCCCGTGCTCCACTTCTTTCTCGACTCCACATTCCTTGTTGTGACTAAAATTACAATGGGTCTGCGATAGCTTTGAGCATGTTCCTTCCCTTTTTATGTTTATGACGTCAGGAAGCCCTGTTGTTCACCATTGTCTCCTGGGCATGGTCGAATAACGGTACCCTTCCTAACCTTCATACATTGTTGATTGATTGGTAATTAGTTTAATTCTGTTGTTTACTTTGTCTCCTGGGCATGGTTTGGTGATGGAATCCATTCTAATTCATATACCTTTCATCTCTTAAAATCTTTATCAAAGGAAGTTCAGTCTCGATTTCCATGGTTATACTTTTCAACTGGATGAAGATGGACTCTAAGTCCAGTTGAGTTTTTAATGCAGGCATAAGATCTCTCTGATCTCTACAAGTGGATCCTCTGAATCCCTAGTTCCTTTCCCTGAATTGTTAAGTTTTAGATAATTATTTCATCATTATTCCTCAAATTACACTCGATTTAGATTTCATCTCATTCTAGTTTTACTTCTAGTTAGTTTCAGATTACGTACAGGTTTCAGTCCCTTGGGATTCGACCTCGATCTCACCGAGTTTATTACTACATCACAACCCTCTACTTGGGGAGTGAACAAGTTTTTGGCGCCATTGCCAGGGAGGAGTGTTTTTTTAGTGAAATCGGTATGGCCCACGAGATTGTCCACTCCACCGTCCATCCTGCGTTTAACGGCAAGGATCTTGCAATCACTTGCATGGCGTCAAAAGGTCACCTAGGTGGAGTTAATACCCCCCCTGTACACAATGGACAGTCCAAATCGATGATTTGGATGATGAATGAGCCCTACTGGAAAAACCCACGCGGACAGGGCCGTTCGCTGTTGGTTCCTGCGCAGGAGAGAAGAAGGGACGGGTCAGCGTCCGCTGACCCGTCTCCTTGTTTTGCTACACCGCGTGTGCACGTGTGTTGTGCACGCGTACGCCCTCTAGTGGGTCCTGTCATGATGTTTATGAGAAATTTATGCCGTCCATACATTTTTTCGCCTCATTTAAGGTGTTGTTTCTAAAATTGAAGGATAGCCTATAAGACCTGTACCCTAGTCCGTACCGTTCCGTATACTTCCACGGTCCTTCCGGTCGAATTTCGGCAACCTTCGCACCGTATCCGACGTTTGTGTGCGATCCTAAACCAAGTCCCGCATATCGAAGTCGATTCGAACCAAAACTTGTATCTTAGCGACCGTGTCATCGCCGCGGTTCCAACGCCGTGACTTACGCACCGAACCGATACCCATGCCAGGAGATGTGAGCCTGCATTCATTTCGAAGAAACGCTGCACGTTGCGATTATCGAGGGAATCTCTACGATATGTCCCATCAATCAATGTCAAGTACACACCATGCCCGAAGTACAACAATCCATCCCTATTTTTTTCAAAAGTCCACTCTCTCTCCACCTCACCATTCCCCTTTACACATTTTCAACCACAACCATACCCCCTTTTACAAATTTTCAACCCAACTCATACCCTTCCTTACATCACCCCATCCATATCATTCCCATCACTTCACTCTCTCTCTCATTTCTCAAATCTCCCAAGCAACCCAAAATTCCATACGTCCAAGCTTCTCCCTCCCAAATGCCAAGTGTGGCCCACTTTCCCCACTCTCTCATCTCCCATCTCAACCGTTGATCCATCATCTACCACCATTAAAGTTGAAGGCAAGGAGCTTAGGAACCTAAGGGAGCAAGGACAAGGCCTAGAGGTGAGTGATCTTTGAGTTTCTACCATTGATTTCATGATTTGAGGGCTCACTTGTTGGTGGGACCCATTTTGATGTATGTGATGTATCAATGGAGGACCCATAGTAGCGGGGTCCCTCCTCCCTATCACCATCTCTCTCTCTCTCTCACTCTCTCTCTCTCTCTCTCTCTCTCTCTCTTTGAATGGTGATGATGATATGATGAAGGGGTGAGTGTGGCCCACCATGAATCATATTTTCATGTAGGACCCATCGGATGAATGTGTTGGATCTACCCTATTCAGCCCATAAACGGCCCGGTTGGAAGGAAAACATAAATATTAGATTGATCTAGGTCAAGTGGGCCACGTTTATGTGGGACCCACCTTAACTAGAATAATGGGCCACATCCACGTGGGACCCCCCATTATGCATGTGCTTATCCATGCCATCCAGCGTCCCTGGACGCTAGACGGGTGTGGCTAACGTGGAGTATGTGCACTGACAGGGTGTGTACTTACAAGCTAATTAAAAAGAGAGAGAGAGAGAGAGATAGAGAGAGTTTTTGGGTGGACCACTTAGTAGGCCCCACCTTGCTGTATGGGACTGATCCACACCGTCCATCCTGTTACCCAGATCATTTTAGCCGTTAGCCAAAATTTGAGACCAATCTGATAATTAAGAGGGCTATACCATAGGAAATAGTAATTCTTACCGTTAAAAAACCCACCCGATGATTCTACACACCGAAACACACTCAATATTGGGCTTGTTTTGTTAGTATTGAGCCTTGGGATGCAATGGCTGGTGTGGATTTTCATGATGAAGGCCCCACCTAGGCAATTCCTGAGAAAAATGGATTTTCAAAATATATATATATATATATAAGGTGCAGCAGAGTCAGCTGCTGCTGTCAGAACACAGTAGGCGCTGCCTGCACGCTGGTGGACGAGCGGTTTGGGGTGGCCCTCACGGCCCAGCTGTGGGCCCCACCATGATGTATGTCTATGGTCCACACCGTCCATTTTGTGGGTCTCTTAGGGCAGAGGGCCATCCTTAAAAATCAGCCATATATGGAACTCAGGTGGGCCACAGCATTTGAATCATGTGAAGACATGCCTAAACATATAAAAACACTTGGTGGGGCCTACCTGAAATTTGGATGCAGCTGAAACTTGGTCTGAACCCTCAGTCAAGTGGGACACACATAATGGGTGGGCTGGATTTGGGAACCACATTCGGTGGGCCCCAGTTTTCCCAAGTCCACGTGACCTTTTAATAGGTTAGATGTCAAATAAAACATTCGGTGGGCCCCAGGTCTCCATGACCCTATCAACAGGCTGGATGCAAATAAACATCACCGTGGGCCCCCCTGACCGTGTGACCTTATAAACAGTTGGGTGGCAAATAAACATTCCAGTGGGCCCCGGTCCAGTGGGCCCTACCCTGGTCCACGTGACCTTATGAATAGATTGGATGATAAATAAATATTACAGTGGGCCCTACCCTGGTCCATGTGACCTTATGAACAGTTGGGTGGAAAATAAACATTATGTTGGGCCCTAGGCTAGGCAAAAAATAAACATTATGGTGAGTCCCACTTAGAACCCACTTATGTATGTATTGTAATCCACACCCTCCATTAGTGTGGGCTCCATCATGATGCATGTGTTTCATCCAAACGTCCAACCATTTTAGAGATAATTTAAGGCCCATTGATGAGGCCCACCTTGATACATACTAGGCCCACCTTGATTTGTATAAGGCCCATATTATGAGGCCCATTGTGATGTATGCAAGGCCCATGTGACTAGGCCCATCTTGATGCATTTGTGGCCTGTCATTAAGGCCCACCTTGATATATATATATATATATATATATATATATATGATATATATATATCATGTATATATGTATATATATCATATACATAGATATATATATACACACACACACACACATGAGACCCATGTATGAGGCCCATGGGTCAAGGCACAATAGGACGTATATAAGGCCCATTGTAGTGTGATTCCACCATGGTATATGAGTCGACCGTTATAGCGAGCTATGCTTTGGGAGCAATGATGGTTTGATGTCCACATTGCAAGGATGATGTTGGTTAAATGTCCGCATTGTCACTCTCCCTAGGGCCCTTTGATAAGCCCATACCTGTAATGTGTAAGCCGTCTAGGCCCATCTTCGTTTTGATCAGAGCTCATCACCACATAACATGTATAGCATAGATCCATGATTCATGATCATACACATCATATGTATACCTGATATGAGAAGTGACTGATCATAGCATATGCCTTCAGGCAGATCATTTATGGGCTCCCGGACAGGTGGAGTTGCCCCCACATGAGCACTCGATACGTGCAAGATTATTGCATGTCTGACAGTATGATTCATGCACTTGCAT
Organism: Magnolia sinica; assembly: GCF_029962835.1. NCBI lineage: Eukaryota > Viridiplantae > Streptophyta > Magnoliopsida > Magnoliales > Magnoliaceae > Magnolia > Magnolia sinica. The sequence continues at coordinate 35,839,990 of NC_080581.1, forward strand.
TAGTGTGATTGTGATTACTGTATGCCCTAGTGACATCAGGGCCATGGCCTCCACAGACACATCGTGGGTGGCTGGATTGGATACTAAAAATATTGTTACTAAGCATCGGGGCGCCATAGATGTCCCTGGGTGAAAATTCCTAAACCCGATGGTACCAGAGGATGACTCCAATGTCGAGACCGAGTGGATATATGAGCGCACGAGGGCCGAATACCAGGAGGCCACGTCTCCCACTGTGTCGTGGTCGGTTGGAAAGGGGTGTGGCCTTACTCGCCCGAGGGTAGGGGGCAATACTTGGCTGAGTTTGACCAGCTCGTGAATGGGTCTGCTATCGACATGCTGGATAAGTATTGGCAAACTATTGGCCAGGCAGATAGTGAGGTTTCTTACGCTCACTTGGACTGTGCGGCTAGGAGAGCGACAGTGCCATTTGGAGTGTATTGAACCCCGGTGATTATCCAGAATGAGAACTGTACTGATACATGATGAGGATTGGCATGCTTGAGTTGTATCTCGTATCGCATGGCTGTGTTATGGCCGATAGCATTCATATCTTGCACCGCATAGCCTTGGTATGGCTGATTGCATTCATGTACTCATCACCATGATTCCGCATTACTCTGACCTTGCATTCTGAGCACGCTTATATTGCGCACACACTTACACTACCCTCTAAGCTTTCTATAAGCTTATGCACGATCGATGCGTGCAGGTGACGCCAGGATGCAGTCGCAGCCATAGTCTCGCCACAGTTGGACCGTGCAGTTGAGCTTGTAGAGTTTTGTTACTTTCGTTATATTATATTTTCCTTTCATACGCACTATATTCAAAAGTTTTTGATCATAGTGGATTTTGTGATGGTGTTCTTGTGGTTATTGTTCATGGGTTATGCTTATGGTTATGCTCATTACAATTAAACTGATGATTTGAAATCTTCCTTGTAGCATCCCAGGATCGGAACCTGGTGTATGGGTGCCAGGAGCCGAGAATGGGGTACTATGGAGGCTGTCGGTGCCAGATTCGGTGATCAGGAATTTTGTGAGCCCGATTTTCGAGTTTGGGCGTGACATAGCCAGAAACCAGGTGGGCCCTAAATCACTGATATGTAGGATGATCTGTCCGTTGGGCCATTTCTAGAGGGATCTGATGGGCTAAATTTGACATGTACGATTCATTTATGGTCCTCAGGCCATGTATGATGTTTCAAGCTGAACAGATGGTGGAAACCCTATGATCTTGCATTCTGACTGACTTTCAGGCCACTAGAGCTTCAGTTTATCGATTTTCTCGGATCTCTGGCATGTAAATCCATCAATCTTGGTCCCCTGGGGTCCTTCCCTTGCCTTTGTGAATTCTGGACGTTAAATCCATGCTTTTAGCATCCTATTTCAGTCCAAGCTCGTAAATACACCTTGCAACACAAACACGGTTAAATTGGCCATTAAATAGTATCATGCTCGTAAATTTAGGCAATAAATGGGGTCTAATATGGAATATTTAACCCTCAACAGTGATATGATTGACTTATTGTACCAGACCGACATATGGGAGCTGGTGGAGCTTCCAGTGGGCTGATAAGCGGTTTGATGCAGGTGGATCTTCAGGAGGATACAGCGTAGATATCGAGCGAGGTTGGTGGCGATGGGTTATGCTCAAATAGAAGAGATTGGCTTCTCAGAGATATTCACGCCGACGGTATAGCAGGTATCTATTAGATCCATGATTGGCGCCAGGTGGCCAATATGATCTTGAGCTGGAAGGATGGATGTGGAGTTTGCACTTCTGCAAGGGAAATTAGAAGAGCAGATCTACATGAAGCAACCAAAGCAGTTCGAAGTTGAAGGGGCTGAGAAAAAAGTTTGCAGGAGGTCATGGTTCGACCTGTCGCCTAGGCAGTGGATCAATTCCTTCATGGTGGGTTAAGTATTGTATGTTGATAACATGTAGATCACTAATTATGACACGTCTGATATCAATATACTGAAGACATGGTTAAATGGGACATTCAGGATGAAGGATCGGGGGCTGCAAAGATGGTTCTCAGCATTGAGGCTGGAAGAGGAGTAGGCTTTGGATATCTCAAGCAGAATACCTTGGGTAGGTACTGATTAAGGAGGTGACGGATCATGTAAAGCCTGAGAGCGTTCCCTACACATCTCTCCTTAAGTTTTCCTCAGGACATGTCCCAAAACAGATGAGGAAAAACAGGATATCTCATGAGCCTTATTCTAATGCGATTGGCAGTGTATGTCATGGTTTGGATGAGACCGATTATTTCACAGGCTATCGGTGTTGTGAGCAGATACATCGGCAAGCAATATTGGGTAGCAGTGAGATGGTAATTAAGAAGACTATGTCTTTCCTTTCGAGAAGACAGGAGTAAAGGTGGTTGGTCACGTGGATTTTGATCTGACAGATATGCTCACCTAGAACGTTCCTGAAGAGAAGTTCAAGTTCTGTGCAACTTCTCTGGGCTTGACGATGGCGGAAAAGAAAGACGGAGTGTGCACAATAAGCTATAATGCAAAGATAAGAGAAGAGGGTAGTAAGATACACGGTTAAAAATTGAAGGCATGGTGGAGATTGTTGACAGATGCCTTAAATCTGTCTATTTATGTGCTGCTCGACCGGTCGAGTAGGTCACTCGACTAGTCGAGGGTTGCTCGACTCAAAGTCCAGCGACCTATGTTTTTAGGTGTCCGGACTACTCGACTAGTCGAGGGGATGGCTCGACCGGTCAAGGGGGTCCCTCGACCAGTCGAGGTTACGCAGATTCTTACACAAATTTGATGTGGACTGCGTAAATTTGATGCGGTTTTGCAATGGTGCGAAAGTAAAGTTGCCTAAACTATAAATAGGGGTCCCTAGGGCTTTTCTAAAAGAATTCTAAGGCTTTCTAAAAGTTTTCCAAGGGTTCCTAAAAAGGTTTTAGGGTTTTTAAAGGGTGTAGCAAGGGTGAGATTCGAGGTTGTTCGAATCGAGTAAGTCCTCTCTCTTTGTAATTTCTATTTTCATAGTGAAGATATGTCGCTTTGTGCCATGGTATTTTTCGGCAAGGGTTTTCCACGTTAAATCTGTGTATGCTCTTGTATGCTTGGTGTCATTGGATTGCTATCCTAGATCTAGATCTGTGTGATTCCGCAGCACAAATCCCCAACACCCAACTCCTGATTTTGAATTTTGGAACTTCATCTTATTCAATATTCAAATATGAATATCTGAGCATAATTAAATGATAAGCTTCAACATATTCTTACTGTTGTGGTGCATCTAATGACTGCCATCACTCCCCCTCAGGTTGTATGGGTATGACATAAACATGGACGACTTTCTCCTAAATTTGAATATTGTTTTGAAGTAAGACATTTGTTGGATTTGTTATTCAATGGATGGCCCACTTGAAGAATTTTGGTTTAAATGCGCACTACAATAATATTGCTTCTCGAAGACAATTTACTCCCCCTCAAATGATATAACGGAGCTCTTGTGTATTGTTGTCGAGGTTTAACTGAGCCTAAACTCTCGTAAAGTCTATATATGGCCTCAGTACTAGAATAATATCTATCGTTGGTTTACACAACTAAAAAAATAAATTATCGTCTTTTTAGCCTTACTCAAAAAACAAGAAGAATTCAAAGGGTAGAGAATGGGTGAAGAAGATATTTTATGCTCTCCAAATAGGCTTACTAAGGTAAGGTATATATAGGTTTTAGGTGACATTTGGTGAAGAGTTACATGTACAGAATTAAATTAATGTAATAAACGCGTGCATGCATCCTTTGGTGAATATATGTATATGTGATTATGAAAGGATGCATCCTTTAGTGGATACATGCATATTTCATTATCAATGTTCATGTACTTTATGGATGATATATGTATATACATTTAATTAAAACACAAGATAAATTAATGATATACACTATTTTTTTTACACACACACTCACACCACAATGGAATTTCATCACAATGGATACATGAACCCATGACCTCATGTTGAAACTCTTATATGAGTCTACCACTAAGGCATGAGCATGAATGACATGCACTATATATTTGAAACACATGCAATCCTTATTTATTTTAAATATATGGTTCATATAATCCCTATTATGTTTTAAAACCTTAAAAAGACAATGAATTCCTTCTAAATATAGAAATTTTTTGTACATGAATAAAGTCTCTTTTGGACTTAAACTTTTACTTAGTGTAGAGTAGTCAATAATCATCAAGGCACAATGATGAATGTTTTGAACTTCTTTACCTTAGTTGATGCAACCATCAAAGTTACACATACAATCATTTCAAGTCTTCTAAGAATAGTGATCGGCTGGCACATTATACAGTCTTATCTCATCTCCCATTTTATTGAGTGATCTAAAGATTTAACCCTTATCTCGTAAGAAGTGATTTACTTCTACGCTTAGATGAATCTACCAAAGGTAATCTTGTAAATTAACTACCTCAATTTAAGAATCATAGATTTACTAAGAAAAAAATCTCAACCTCCATTCGTTATAAATATTTTTATCACTACATATTAAAATTGTGCAGCTATCTAATATGATACCATGACACTCGAAAGCCTATAAAGCCTAGAATTATGGCTAAATCTTATAGAGGGTGAATAGGACCACTTAAAATTTTTTACCAATCAATTCGATTAAGTGAGTCTAAGAATATAGACTATAAAAGATATAATCAAATGTGTAAAGAGTATATGATGTGAGATATATGAAAGTATCATTTATGTGTATTCTAATTTAAGTACCTAGCATACAAGCTATTTCATACATTCATATAACATAAACAAATCACTCATTAGCATAAATATAATTACATCCATATAAACAATCGCAAACACAAGGATTTATAGTGGTTCGGCTAAATGCATACCCTATTTTTGGCTAACGGACTCAAACTCTTGTGTACCAGATTTCACTACCTCAAAAGATTTTCCATAGGTTCACTAAAAACATTTACAATGATTTTTAATAGGTTCACCACAAACCTTTGCGGTTCTACACAAGGACCTGCACATACACTGGTGTTGATGGCTTCCTTAGAGATTTACAAAGGTTTTTTATAGGCTAAGCATTGTTGTTTTGTCCTATTTTATATTGTGTTACATATGAACCATGATGGGTTTGCTCACTAGCTTGGTCAGTTAACGTTGTGAATTGATAACCATATAGATGCGAACGAAACAGCAAACCCAAATCTAGCGTCGAGGAATGAGGCCAGGTTAACCAATGGTCATATCTGGTGAAAGATGAACTTACAGTGTTGGATGGATGATTTGTTTATGCAGCTGACTGATAAAGGAATTAGTTTTCATTCTTTACAATTAATGATATTGGGTTTAGTTTGAATTCGTTTATAACAATGATTCTGTTGAACAGTATTGATATTCTACTTGAATAAAGTCCCAAATGGGTGGACGTAGTTTAGTTTTAGAATTTCGTTATGTGGTTGTGAATGTGATGGGATTGGTATAGAACGAACATATGATTGTGTAGATGTGTTGTGTTATCGTGGTGAAAACATAAAATACATTAACTTTTTCCTCTTAACAACAATATGATAAGTGGAATTAAGTACACTTGGTGTACAAGTCATGGACTATAACTCGAGTACGAGGGTGCACACTCTGTATCTGAATTGTGAGGCATAATATTGATGTTACAAGTCTTCGAGTCTTTTGTCTTCCAATGTGTTCCAATTGGGGCTCAACTGACTCAAGACACACTAGCACAAATTATTGATAAACCGAAGCACTAACACAATCGACATAGGATAAATTCCACATGTTCTCACGCTCCATAGATAGGTCAGACTGACAGGGTGACTGATCAGACCGACCGAACAAGGTTTTAAGCACAATCTAGGCTTCCATGCTAGCCTAACTTCTACAAGTCGACTTAGGGCTCTTGGGTTGGGTTTAACATGGTCTTCAAACATCATAAAGGTTGAAGGACCAATCAAATAGACCGAGTGGACGGTTAACGTACAGATTAGATATTCGACTCAAAGTATTTCGATGCAGATCTACTTAATCGAATACTCGAGGATGAGCAAATAAGAGATCCAATGATCCGAGTGCCAAAATAAATCTTATACAGTACAAATCTATCAGATTTTAATTTTTTTGGTGACAGGACTAGTTAGTCATTTCTATGTTATTCAAGTTCGTTTACACACAAAGTCGGATCACGCAAAGGGTTTCTAAGATTAGGCTTTTTGTTTAAAAGTTTAAGTTTCCAAGTTGGAGACACAGGTAAGACAATGTACGATCACGTGACCAATTGAAAATAAAAATTCTAATGTTGCCCGAGGATATCCAATAGCTGAGTATTGGAGGTCGGGGCATTACGGATGGAGAGAAGATAAGTGAGAAAATGATAGAGAATGAAAGATAAGAAGGAGAGAAAAATGATTAGAAAATGAGCATATATTGAATATTCAAAAATCTCAAAACATTTTCTAATAAAAATCGGTCCTAATCACAATTGTTCAAGACAAAAAACAACCGATATATCTTGCTCTGAAAAATATCAAAAACAATTTTAATAAAAATCAATCCCAATCGTTACTGGTTAACTGTGAAATGATGGATTATATCTTACTTCAAAAACCTCAAAAATAGCATTTCCAATAAAAATCGAACTCGATTGTGAAGTGATGGACCAAACCTTACCTTTGAAAAATACGAAACATTTTCTAATAAAAATCAGTCTCAATTGCAACCGTTTAATCGAGAAACAACAAACCAAATCATACTTCAAAAATACCAAAAATATTTTCAATAAAAGTCAGGCTCGACCGCAAGATTATGAAAATACAAACTGAATCATCATTCTGAAACACCAAAAACCATCTCCAGTGGATTTGTATCTCAATCGTGGCCATCAAACCATAAAATGATGGATCAAATCATCATCCCCAATGAATTAGACTCCGATCACAACCATCAAACCGCAAAGCAATAAGATCATATCACCACATCCAAAATTCAAAAAAAATATATATACATATATCCCGGCAGAGCTTATCCCGATTATAACCTTCAGATTGTGAAATGACGGGCTAGATCCATCCCAAAACCCCAAAAAAAAAATGCATTCTCAATAAAAAGATGGTCCTAATTATAGCCATCCATCTACGAGAAGATAAACCAGATTCATTGCCTACTTTTAATAAAAACTAACTTGCTTAAAAAACACATGGGCATCTCCGGTAGAGGCAACTAAGTGAGTCGGACTTATTTGCGATTCTAATTTATAATAAAAACCCCCTACAGAGTATCACTCCCCAAGGTATGGCTACTTTCAAATTTTCAAAAATACATTTTTCTAAATAAAACACCAAGTGTTTGAGGCACTAACAGGTCTTCCATACCTTAGGCTAAGGGCTAGCAAGAAAGCAAAATAATGAAGACTTGCAGTTTCCCCAGAGTAGCCAAACTCATATGCACATAAAGTGAGATTGATCTGAACTTCAATGTTAGGACAATCGTACGAAATGTTTAATGCAAAGATGAATACTAGGCTCAAGTCCTAATCAGAAGAAACTGTTTGAAATGGTAGGAAAGAAGAGTTGTAAACTAAGTGTTGAAATCAGAAGATTGTATGAAAAACGTCACATGCATTTACCTAGTCCTTGATACTTGTGGAACTTGATTGAGTCTAAGTTGGTAGAGTGAGTTCCCCGTAAGGCCACAAAAAGTGTTGGCCAGCTAACCACTTTGACGATCAAGCGAAACAAGTACTCCTGTAGTGATCATGTAAACAAATGATATTTCAAATCTAGTCAATAGAGGAATCCCCGTAAGCACGTAAAAAGTGGATGAGCATTGCTTTTCAAATTCATTTTAATGCTAATACTGATCAGGTGCGAAAGAGTTGCGATTATTCACTTGTAATACCTTAGAAAGCATAGGGACAATCATAATGTTTTCCCAAACCCTCATGATATGTGCAAGTTATCTATTTTGGGACAATTAGCTAAGATAGACACAAAAGCAGGCAATGAATACATACCACATCCAAATCTGATTAGTGGAGGTGGGGCGTCCACTCACTTTTGTACTCAAACGCGAGCAACCTCTACTAAAGAGAGGCATCTGTAAACACCACACCTAGGGACTAACAAGTTTATCAGAGCATCATAAGAACCCCTAGAACCCTAAAAGCCCATCTAAAGTCCACGCTCAAGCCTAGTTCAAGCCCAAGTTAAACCCCAAGTCAAAGCCCAATTCAAGCCCAAGCTCAAGCCCATTAGCATTTAGGACCACAATAAGGAAAAATTAAGTGGACCGGATGGGATATACTACTCAAAAGGGGACCCCCTATTAAAGATGTGACCCATCCATATGGTGGGCGGCACACCACGTGAAAACCTGCCAAATTTTCTCATGGCTTAAGTAGGGTGATGACATTAACAATTATGCATCGGGAAACTCACTAGGGTGGAATGACCCTTCTTTCCTTACCTTTTGCCCAAAATTACACCTTTCATCATCCGGTCCAACTATCCATATTACTTCATGTGGCGATCTCATTCCAGAAACCAATCCCAACCCTTAGATGCCTTTTACCCTTAGAGTTTCAAGGAATTATCAAGAAACCACTCAAAAATCCTATAAATACCCTATTCCATTTCATCTTCCATATCTCATATCTTTCATCCATCCTCCATACACCAAGTTATCTCCTCACTTAATCTACCCATCCACCAAGGAAAAAGGAAGAGTGTAAGAGAGGAAGCCCATGTAGCCTTAGGTCAGCCTAGCTTTGACCAAACCTTAGCCACCTGAACTACTAAAGGCTAATTTAGCCCACTCAAGCCAATCATTGTGATAAACATGTCCACCCACTTGCCCAAATCAACTTAGCTTCACTCATACTTGTATTAATATCATGCATCTATTGGGGGCCGTTGCACAAAACCTTGGGATCTATCCTCCTTAAAACCATCAGAATTATGAGATAATAAAGTAATGAAATAAATCAAAATACAAACCACATGACACAATACGTGAAAATCCCTCAAAGAGGTAAAAACCATAGGACCTCATCCAGATCAACAATCCACTATAAAGCAGAATGTTACAATCAATCACAAGCACACACCGCTTGGATCAAACCTTCTTCACTCACGTAGAAGTGGATGAATAATAAGAGAATAAAAGAAAATCGAAAAGATTTCACCGATCACGAGGACATAGAAGCAATGAGACATCGACTGCGAATTCTCCCTTCCACAAGCTTCCTCTCTCTCCCTTTCTCTCTCTCTCTCTCACCTTGGTCGTGAAAACCCTTAGAACACCCTTCTCAATACCCTAGAAAAGCCCTAGGGACCCCTATTTATAGTTTAGGCAACTTTCCTTTCGCACTTTTGCGAAATCGCCTCTAAATTCCGTAGTTCGCACAAAATCCAGACTGAATCTGTATAGTCTCGACTAGTCGAGCACTGTTCACTCGACCGGTCGAGCCAAGCCCTCGACTGGTCAATCACTATTCACTGAGCTCGCTGGACTTTGAGTCGAGTGACCCTCGACTAGTCGAGCACTGTTCACTCGACTGGTCGAGCAGCGCGGTGAAACACTCCGATTTTCAACCGGCTGCACTATCTCTCCTCTGAACTGAGGAGGAAACCCCATCAAATCTCACACTTTCTGACTCAGGAGGAGTTCACATTCTTCAAGCCAGCTCGATTTTTACAAATCTCAAACTTACCCTTGAGCAAAGCCTTAGTCATCATGTCTGACCCATTATCGTCTATGTGGACCTTCTCAAGCTGTAACACCTTCTGTTCCAAAGTATCCCTGATCCAGTGATACTGAATCTCTATGTGATTCGACTTAGAGTGCTGACTTGGATTCTTGCTCAAGTGTATAGCACTTTGACTATCGTGATAGACCACGTGCTGCTCCTGCTTCAGGTTAAGTTCCTGTAGTAACCTCTTCATCCAAAGCATTTCTTTACATGCCTTTGTGACTGCAATGTACTCAACCTCTGTCGTTGACAATGTTACGACCTTCTGTAGCTTGCTCTTCCAAGAAACTGTTTTCCCTGTAAACGTGAACATAAACCCCGATGTAGACTTCCTGGAATCTATGTCACCTACCATATCTACATTTGTGTAACCCTCTAACACAGGTTTTCCGTCACCATAGCATAGGCTTAACCTGGACAAGCCTCTTAGATACCACAGTATCTATTTTACCATATCATAGGTGTGGTTCTTATGCAACGATCTTATCTCCTCTTGCATAGCTTTTAACTACTCCCCCTTATGCTCGTTGGCTAGGGCCTTAGAATAATCTTCTGACTCTCCCCCATCAGTGAGCATAATGTACCCATGCGACAAGTACCTCTTAGACGGTTGCTGTCCTTGGATGACCTCCTCACCAGTGGCTCAATAGGTGGATCAAGTAGGGGTTGCTCCCCCGTTCAATTTCCTTTTCCTCTGCACCTTGCTGTACTCCCCTGTCATCAGGCACCATGGGAGGAATAACTGGATCCATGTCCTCTAGCTCACCTGAACTAGGTTGATTATTCTCAGGGTTACCAATGTCTTTTATACACTGATCTTCAAAGAAAACCACATCTCTACTCCTAACAAGCTTCTTCTCGGTTGGATCCCACAATCTGTAACCGAACTTTTCATCACCATATCATAAGAACACTACCTAATCTTCATATCGAGTTTGGACCTCTCGTCCTTTAATATGTAAACGGATGCCCTGCATCCAAACACTCTGAGATGAATGTACGATGGATCCTATCCTGTCCACACCTTCTCAGGTACTTCTCCATTCAACGGGGCTGATGGAGATCTGTTTATCAAATACACTATCGTGTGCATTGCTTCTGTCCAGAACATCGTAGGCAACTCCACATGGGATAACATGCATCTGATTCTCTCTACAATAATACGATTCATTCACTCAACCACACCATTATGCTGGGGGATCTTGGAAATCGTCTGTTCATGTCGTATGCCCAGGGACTTACAATACTCATAAAAGTCACCGATTATTCACCACCATTATCAGTGCGGATGTACTTCAATGATCTACCTGTCTCTCTCTCGACCATAGCATGAAATAATTTAAACACACCAAAGACCTCATCCTTAGATTTCAAAGCATAAACCTAAACCCTCCTAGATACATCATCTATAAAAGTGACAACATATAATGCCCCACCCAAGGTTTTTGTACTCATAGGACCAGAAACATCAGAATAAACCAAATCTAATGCATACACTTTATTAACATGAGAAGCAGATTTAACAAATGAAACTCTATGCTGTTTTCCTGATAAACAATTAATACAGGTTTTAAGAGGTATACCTATCATGTCTGTAAGGAATCACTTCCTCGCTAGTACTTGAAGCCCTTTTTCAATCATGTGGCCTAGACGCCTGTGCCACATGTCAATAGCTGAATCTTCCGCTGTGTTCAACCTACCCTTGCACACACTGACACTTACCTTATAAAGGGTGCAACACTTCTTTCCTCTTGCCGCGATCAATGAACCCTTGATGAGCTTTCGGCGCCCACCAACAAATCGGCTTTCATAACCATCATCATCCAACCTTCTCATCAACATCAAGTTGAGGCGAAGGTCTGAGATATGCCTCACATCCCTGAGAACCAATGTGTAGCCCACATCGATCTTCACACAAATATCATTGACCCCTATACTCTTTGATACCCCACAATTTCTCATCTTCATGGTCCCAAAGTCACCTAACTTGTAGCTTGTGAAGAAGTCCCTGCGTGGAATCGCATGATACGAGGTTCCCGAGTCTATCACCTAATCGATGTCCTGATTCATAACCGCGAGACAAACATCGTGATCTGCTGAAAGAATAACTATAACGTCACCATCTGAAGCGACCGTAGTGGAATCGATTCATCTTCTTTCTTCTTTCCATTTCCTTTCTTGTCGTTCTTATTCTTACGACATTCATGCTTATAGTGGCCCTTTTTACCACAATTTCAGTATTCAATATCCTTCTTGGTACTCAACTTGCCTCTTGATTTATCTCGAGCCTTCCTGCCCTTTTTTTTCTCCTCCGTTCTTGTGTCACAAGGGCCTTTTGCTGAGTAGACCCTTAAGACTTCCTCCTTGTCTCCTCATTAAAGAGACAGTTAGTTACCTATTCCATGGATATCTGTTTGTCTCGCGTGGAGTTACTTAAAGACACTATTAATGTCTCTCAACTGTCAGGCAATGAGCTAAGCAATAGCAGAGCCTATAATTCATCATCCAGGACCATCTTCATAGCGGAGAGCTGGTTCAATATATTACTAACCTCATTCATGTGCTTAACCACAGAACCACTATCTTTGAACTTGATACTCACAAGTCGTCGTATCAGGAAAATCTTATTGCCGGCTATCTTTCTCTCATACAGCCCTTGCAATTTCAGTCATAGGCTAACAGCTGAGGTTTCCGTAGACACATGGTAGAATACGAAATCATCCAACCATTGTCTAATAAACCCCATCGCCTTTCGGTCCAATTTCTTCCAATCATCATCTGTCATATCCTTTGACTTTGCTAATATGCCTTAAATTAGAGAATACAAGTCCTTGCAATAAAACAAGTCCTCCATCTTAACCTTCTATATGGTCTAGTTAGAACCATTGAAACTTATCATCCTTAACGAGCCACCTACCATAATTCAGAACCGATCTCACCCCGTTCAACCAACCTAAACGCTCTGATACAACTTTATTAAAATATGGTAGGTGGTTGGATCAAACATATAGAAGGTTAATATGGAGGACCATATAGAATGGGGTGGGATAATAAAGCAATGAAATAAATTAAAATATAAACCACACGACACAAGAGATTTTTATGTGGAAAACCCTCAAAGAGGAAAAAACCATGGGACCTTGTCCAGATCAACAATCCACTATAAAGTAGAATGTTACAACCAATCACAAGCATACACCGCTTGGATCAACATTCTTCACTCACGCAGGAGCAGATGAACAATAAGAGAATAAAAGAAAACTGGAAAGATCTCACCGATCACGAGGACATAGAAGCGCTGAGACGTCAACTGCGAATTCTCCTTTCCACAAGCTTCTTCTCTCTCCCTTTTTCTCTCACCTTGGTCGTGAAAACCCTTAGAATACCCTTCTCAATGCCATAGAAAAGCCCTAGGGACCCCTATTTATAGTTTAGGCAACTTCCCTTTCGCACCTCTACGAAACCGCCTCCTATTTCCGCGGTCCGCATAAAATCCGGACTGAATCTGCATAGCCTTGACTAGTCGAGCAGAGTCCTCGACTGGTCGAGCACTGTTCACTCAATCGGTCCTGTCAGGCCCTTGACTGGTCGAGCACTATTCACTGAGCTCGCTAGACTTTGAGTCGAGTGACCCTCGACTGGTCGAGTACTGTTCACTCAACTGGTCGAGCAGCGCAGTGAAATACTCCGACTTTCAACCGGTTGCACTATCTCTCTTTTGAAATGAGGAGGAAACCCCATCAGCATCATCATATCCACTCCCAACCCACCTACTTGTCTAGTTGATCCAAGTGTATGATTTATGGCTCACCAATATATTGGATCTTACCCATCAAAAACTCAGATCAATTAGATTCGATCACTTCTTCTAGTGAGTGAGTCCAGGTAGACTTGTCTAACTTGACCTATCACCTGCAATAGGTGTCACATTGCCACACGACATTTTATATACTCATATCATCTATTCCATAAGAACGAATTCAATCCCAGATATTTTGTATTGTCCCATGATGTAAAGACTGTACACTTATACAAGTAAAGAAAGTTCCCAACACCTTTTCTCTTTGTTGTCGTATTCCCTTACCCAGAATTTTCAGTTGCAGATCAAGAGTCATTTTAAAAAAGGGAATCTCCCCTTATTCTTTCCCTTAAGGTTTTTACAGGGTCTAGCCGACTGTGAAAATTTGAGTAATTGACCAGTGGCAACTATAAGTCAAACATATAGTATCATAAGTTATAAATACACAGGGTTCCAGTCCTTGCCCAAGTGGTAGACTCTGAGGAGTTTCAACACAAGGTCTTGGGTTCGAAACCCATAGGTGGTGAAATCCCACCACGACATGCGTGGGTGTGTGGCAGGTGTGTGTGTAAAAAAATAATAAAAAATAATAAAAAAGTTACAAATACACATGAAAGCCTGCGAAAAGGCACCCGTGAGCGCGATCCTCCTTCAATTTAGTGTCCACACCTTAAGGGTGGGAACCCCACCCCTCAGCCTTATCCCAAAAGTCTTAGACAGCCTTCGGTCTTCCATGGTATCCTTCTAGGAGAGACACTCACTCTTATCCCTGTACAGAAAATCACACACACATTCACTAATAATAGTCATGTTGCCATGAATGGAATTGAACTATTTCTTGTATTAGTTATTTTCATCTCTTTTGAATAAAGACAATAACACAATGGTAAAATTTTACTACATAGCATGACCTGTAACTAAGCGGATTGCTTAAAGCACCCTCCACCAAGGATATCAATATTGGCATGACATAGCTTAAGCTTTATGAGGCCCATGATGTATGTGTTTTACCCACATCATCTGTTCATTTTGCCATGTCATTCACTACGTGAAAAATGGAAAAAAATGACGGATTTAGAGACGGTTCTGGACCGTCTCTAAAATTGCTTGGTTTAAAGACACTTTAGAGATGGGCGTAAACCGTCTCTAAACTTTTAGACGGCCCTTGACCGTCCTTATTATTGTCTTGAAAATTTGAACGTCCACAAATTATTTAAGACGGTCGAAAACCGTCGTTAACTACAGATAAAAGACGGCCATTGACCGTCTGGAATAAGAGACGGTCCCTGACCGTCTTATATGCCGGAATTTGAGACGGTCGAAGACCATCCCTATTAGAGACGGTCATTGGCCGTCTCTTACTGGTAATTTGAGACTGTCAAGGACCGTCTCAATTAGAGAAGGTCGTTGGCCGTCTTTTCCTGTAATTTGGGACTGTCAAAAATAGTCTATATTAAGGACGGTTCTTAGTTGTCTCTGTTTGAGACTGTCAAGGACCGTCTCTATTAGAGACGGTCATTGACCGTTTTGTATTGGTAATCTGAGACTGTCATAGACCGTCTCAATTATAGATGGTTAACGACCGTCTTTTATTAGTTTTGTAACGCAGTCAAAAATAACCTGCATTAGGGACGGTCCTTAGCAGTCCCTATTTGAGACTGTCAATGACCGTCTCTATTAGAGACGGTCCTTAGCCGTCTTATTGTGGTTATTTGAGACCGTCAAAGACCGTCTGCATTAGACTAATGCTTAACTCAAACATTAAAAACAAAAAAAAAATTATGAATTTCGAAAAAAAAAAAAAAAGTTAAAAAGCTTAGAAAAATAACTAACAATGTTTAAGAAAAAAATTTAGATTTTGAAATAAAAATTAAGAACTTTTAATAAAGTTGATAATTTTGAAAAAAAAAAATTTCGATAAGAAAATGATATTTTGAAAAAGAAAATTTTAAAAATTAAACAAAATTGTAAAAAATATATATTTTTTAAAAAAGAAAACTAGATTTTGTATTTTGAAAAGAAAAATTAAAAAGTTGTATAACAAAAGTGATATTTAAAAAATGATATTTTGAAAAAGAAAATTTAAAAAATTAAACAAAATTGTGAACAAATTGACAAATTGTAAAAAATATATATTTTTTTAAAAAGAAAACTAAATTTTGTATTTTGAAAAGAAAAATTTTAAAGTTATATAACAAAAATGATATTTAAAAAATGATATTTTGAAAAAGAAAATTTAAAAAATTAAACAAATTTGTGAAAAAATTGACAAATTGTAAAAAAATATATATTTTAAAAAAGAAAACTAGATTTTGTATTTTGACAAGAAAAATTAAAAAGTTATATAACAAAAGTGATATTGTGAAGATGATATGTTGTTAACGAAAATTTAAAAAATGAAACAAAATTGTGAAAAGATTGACAAATTGTAAATTTTATATATATATATATATATATATATATATATATATATATATATATATATATATATATATTAAAAAGAAAACTAGATTTTGTATTTTGACAAGAAAAATTAAAAAGTTATATAACAAGATTTCGATAAAAAATGATATTTTGAAAAAGAAAATTTAAAAAATTAACCGCACTTATGAAAATATTTAAAA
Organism: Magnolia sinica; assembly: GCF_029962835.1. Lineage (NCBI taxonomy): Eukaryota > Viridiplantae > Streptophyta > Magnoliopsida > Magnoliales > Magnoliaceae > Magnolia > Magnolia sinica. The sequence continues at coordinate 35,856,189 of NC_080581.1, forward strand.
AGTGTAAAAACATATTCTTTTTTAAAAGAAAACTAGATTTTGTATTTTGACAACAAAAATTAAAAAGTTATATAACAAAAGTAAGATTAAAAATGATATTTTGAAAAAAAAATAAGAAATTAAACAAAATTGTGAAAAAATTGAAAAAATGTAAAAAATATATATTTTAAAAAAGAAAATAGATTTTGTATTTTGACAAGAAAAATAATAATAATAAAAAAGGATCTATACCAAATTGAATGGATGTGGCCTACAATACACAAGGTGGGATTAAAAACATGTAAACGTGAAAAGAAAAAAGAAAAAGAAGAAGAAGAAGAGTGTTAACTCGAGGTTAAAAAAAATATACACGTTTAAGAAAGAGGAGTGCAAATCAAAGTTCCTCAATACCTTGGTAAAAAAGAAAATGGTTTAAATTCAACGGCAATATCAGATGGTTGAGATTATCCAATCATTGTGATATTAAAATAAGTGTTCTACCCAACATAATAGATGTGCCCTGCAACACAAGTGCAGACCAAAGGAGATTGAAGCATATAGATGTTTAAAAAGAATAGTACAAGTCAATGTTCCTCAGGATAGTAAAAAAGAAATAGTCCAAATTAATCCAACGGCAATTTCAGACAGTTAAGATCATCCAATCAGTGTGACCTTTGGAGAGGTACAGGTATGCCAGGTGTTGCTAACATTAAGAATTGGTACCAAATGCATACATTAGTATAGGCCATTCTCATGTTATCATTTTTCGGCTATTAACTCGTCTCCAAAGCAATGAGATGTAAACTTGCACAGCTTAGATATAGTTTAAGCTGCTTGTTAATTAAAAAGGAATTGGAATATAGTTTAAGCCAAATGGAATCTCAAAAAAAAAAAAGAAAAAAAAAAGACTACCGACATCCATCCAATCATACTAAGTCCACCAATCAGATTTTGTATTTTGACAAGAAAAATTAAAAAGTTATATAACAAAAGTGAGATTTAAAAAATGATATTTTGAAAAATAAATTTTAAAAAATTAAACAAAATTGTGAAAAAAATGACAAATTGTAAAAAAAATATATATTTTTAAAAAAGAAAACTAAATTTTGTAAAAAAAAAATGTTAAATTTATTTATAATAAAAATGATATTTAGTTAAAAGAGTAAAAAAATATATACGTTTTGAAAAAAAAAATGTTAAATTTATTTGTGAAAAATAAAATTACTAAATTATTAGGCACATCCACTAATTGAACTTTTAATCGTTTTTGGACAATCTAATTAGTTCAAATTGAAGAGTAAATAACTTTAGATGTTTAAATCAAATTTCACTGAAATTGTTGGTCAATCTTGTATGACCAATATCTTTCTCATATATATGTAGCCTGATTGAGGCGAGTAACTAGTCAAATTGAGAATTAATTACTAAAATAGAGTGAATGAACTAGACATGTAAAATGGGCCAAATATTCTGGTTAAAATTGTGACCCAACTTATAACTGACCTTGTGAGAACCTAAGAATTGATGTTAGTAAGTTTTGTGGGCCTCATCATGATGTGTGTCGAACATCAACATCGTGGATTTGATGTGTCCCATTTATAGTTATGAGATATCTCAAAAATCATCAATAAATGAAACTTGAGTGGGCCATACCATTTAAAACTATGTGAAGACATCCTAAAAAATATAAAAGCACTTGGTGGGGCCCACATGAGTTTTGGATGTGGTTGAAACTTGGTCTGACCCCTCATCCAAGTGGGACACACATAATGAGTGGGTTGGATATGTGAATCACATTTAGGGAGGCCCAATATATGATTATGAATGTTTTAAGGAAATCTTTCTCCACTACATTTAAGTGAATTACTCGTTACCTTTATCAGAGTAAACTCTGTGGGGTTCACCGTTATTTATTTATTTTATCCACTCCATTCATCCATGTTAACAGATAATTTGAGGTCTAAAGAACAAACAGGAAGCATATCCAAAGCTCAAGTGGACCACACCATAGGAAATAGTGTGATTGAACCTCTACCATTTAAAATTTCTTGGCGGCTATAGAAGTTTTGGATCAAGCTGATGTTTGTGTTTTCTATTCATTTATATATTTTTAATATTATGAACAACCTTTAACTGTTTTTGGACAATCTGAACAGTCCAAACATGAAAAGTAAATAACTTCAGATGTTTAAATCAAAATTCACTCAAATTGTTGATCAATCTTGTTTGCCCAATATCTTTCTCATACGAAATATGATCGAGGCGAGTAACCGTTTTTGGATGTTGGTCGGTGCTCTATGGGTCCCACCATGATGTATGTGTTTCATCCATGCTGTCCATCCATTTTTACAAATCATATTAGGGCCAAATACTAAAAATGAAAGGGATATAAATCTCAGGTGGACCACACCACATGAAAACAATAGTGATTGGATATCCACCATTAAAACCCTCCTAAGGCCCACTGTACCTTTTATTTGACATCCTATCCGTTGATTAGGTCATACAAGCCCAGATGAAGGGAAAAAAAATATCAGATTGATCCATAACTTTATATGGCCCCCAAAAGGTTTTTAATGGTCGACGCTCATTCAACATTGTTTCTTATAATGTGGTCCAGTTGAGATTGGGATATACCTCATTTTTTGTCTCATACCATAAAATAAAATGAAAAATAGATGGATGACAAGGAAGAAACATGCACATACATCATGGTGGGGCCCACATAGCACACACCATGTGACCCATGACCGCTCGTAAGAGAGACTCGCTCTCTGTCCTCTCTCACTCTTACTCTCGCGCCCTCTCTCTCTCTCTCTCTCTCTCTCTCTCTCTCTCTCTCTCTCTCTCTCTCTCTCTCTCTCTCTCTCTCACTCATAGATGGACGACATGGACATAATGGACCATACCACAAGAACACATTAGGAATAATGATTTCCATCGTTGAAATCTTCCTATGGCCTACAATGATTTTTATTTGTCAACCAACCTGTTCAATAGATCACAAATACATGGATGAAGGGAAAACTAAAGTATCAACTTGATCCAAAACTTCGGTGGCCTTACAAATTATTTTAATGGTAGACATTCAGTTTATACTATTTCCTATGATGTGGTCCACTTCAGATTTTTATAGGCTTCATTTTTGAACTTATGTAATAAAATTATATGTTAAAATGGATGGATGGAGTGGATAAAATGAATAAATTGTGGTGGCCCCCATAGGATTTACTCTGTACGCTTGAGAACGGATTGACTACTCCCCTGACACTAACCAATGACTAGTGTTCAGTGCTCTATGGCTCCCACCACGATGTATGTGTTTCATCCATGCTGTCCATATATTTTTACAGATAATTTTACAATATGAGACCAAAAATGAGATATATGCAAATCTCAAGTGGACCACATTACAGGAAACGTGTTGAATGAGCGTCGACCATTAAAAATATGATCAATAGGCATAAAAGTTTTGGGTCAAGCTTATTTTTTTCCCTTCATCTGGTCCTGGATGACCAAATCAACAGATTTGATGTCAAATAAACAGTACAGTGGGCCTTAGGAGGATTTTAATGGTGGATATCCAATCACTATTGATCTCATGTGGTGTGGACCACCTGAGATTTATTTTCCTTTAATTTTTGGCATAAAGCTCTAATATTATTTGTAAAAATGGATGGATGGCATGGATGAAAATCATACATCATGGTGGGGCCCACAGAGCACCATCCAATCTCGCCCAAATTTGGGCATACGCTCAAAAGAGCCGCGCGCGCCCAAGCACATTCCGTCTTCTCTCTCTCTCTCTGTCTCTCTCTCTCTCTCTCACCCCTGCCCTCCCTCGGCGAGGGCTCTCTCTCTCTCTCTCCCTCTCCCTCACCGCCCTCCCTCCCTCGTCGCCCTCTCTCACTCACATGCATCCTCTCTCTCTCTCTCTCTCTCTCTCTCGGTCCGCTCTCTACCGCGCCCTCTCTCTGTTTCTGTCTCTCTCGGTGCTCTCTCTCTCGTACATCCACATGAGGTATTTCTCTCTCTCTCTCTCAATCTCAATACCGATTGAAACGATTTGGTGATTTAGGGATTTGGGGATTTAGGGATTTAGGGATTTGGGGATTGGGGATTTTGGGATTTTGGGATATGGGGATTTAGGGATTTTGGGATTAAGGTGGGCCCTGCTGAGTTTACTCAGTACAATAAGAGCGTACTAAGTAACTCAGTATGCATGTTTCATCCTTGTCATCCATCTATTGTTGGGTCGAATTTCAGACCCAACAATAACCTATGCTCTAAACCATGGATTTAAGAATCGGTGACTTGTGCTGACTCATCCTGTCTCAAGTTAATTAGTGACTCACTCAAGTCGGGGGTGACTCGTGGTGTCGAACTAGACCAGGCCCAACCATTCCTTGTTGACTTGGATGAGTCCCATCCAACTTGTCCGAGTTGCCAATGCATGCCCTGGATCTCCTACTTTATACAATTACTTCCCATTATGGTTAGTTCAATTTATATAATAGGAAAAAGCTCTGCTTTAGCATGATCAGTACAGCAATTGATGGACTGCATGAGTCTTTGTTCGTTAAAGAAAGATGCCCAAGCTGACATGCCATTTGAACAAGCTCCAAACAAAGGTCTGGAAACTTAAGTCTTACCGTGCGTTTGGTTGCACTAATATTATGAAATATCATGATACTTTGCACCATATTAGATTGATTAATCATGAAACATCATTATATTTTGCACCAAATTAGGCTGGTTAATCGTGGAATTTCATGATATTTGGTGCAACCAAATGCACCCTTATAGACGAATAATATGAAATTCGAAATCAAAGATTGAGTAGGCAGAGGGTGTCCCCCCCCCCAAAAAAAAAATAGACACAAAAATTAAAAATAAAAATACTGCTTTCTCAAGCTTCCCTAGTGTGTCTTCTTCCTGTTTCTTGTACCATTTCATGCCTGTTTCAACTTCCTCGCTTCATTTTCATCCTTTTCCACATCACCTGCATTTCTTTGTCAATAGACATCATCCACATTAGTTTTCCAAGCAGCCGATGCTTCCATATCACCTATCAAACTCAGGTACCTTTCCTCACACTTGCTTTTAACTTCCTCAAGACTCATCTTTCACAACTTGGAGTCCTGGACTCTCTTCTTGCATGATGGCTGCAAGAAAGGAAATGCAATCCGCTTGTGCCTATTGTCAAGTGCTTGCATTAAAGTGTGATCTATTAAATGTTTTAATTTTTTGACAGCAATACTGTAGTTTATCTTTTCCATTGTGACTAGACTGAAACTCATGTAATCCATGTTGTGTTGGCTGTGAGCATTCTTCATCAACTGCTCATGACTGTATGTTGCATGTGTTTGAGTTCTGATATAAGTGGGGCATCAAATGCCACCTTGACTGCTTTCTTTTAAGACTAACAGTGATTATTCCTTGGGTGTTGATGATGGGAGATTAACTATTATTTATTTATTTATTATGTTCTTTGTTTGTCTCTCATCGATTAAAAAATTGAGGTTGCCTTTGACACATGCCAACCATTTACAGAAAAGTCATTTGATCCCAACAGTTATTTATAGACACTGTGGCAAGTTCTTCTTTACCACTTCCCCTTGTGTTTCTCCACGAGTGGTGCATTTTGCTTCTCTACAGAAAATGGTCATTCCAGTGCATCATTGTGAATGATTGCTTTGTTTGATATTATGGATTTTGTGGGGGGGGGGAAAGAGAATAGTAGGGGTGTATAGGGATCTAGTCTGGAGGTGATGAATATCTGAACGAGTTCCAAATTTGTACATTAGTTCCAAATTTGTTAATGCTGCCAGTGCTGCTTGTCTTTTGGTCAGATAAAATATGTTTATGTCTACATAACACTGCTTGTTTCATTCTATGCTTTCCCCAACATTTTCACATAAAAAATCATTTGTGTTGTATCCACAGCTACATGGAGTCAGACCCTATAAAAATTGCAGCAGAAGGTGTAGAACGGTTTAAGAAGGAAAATTGTGATCTGATAATTGTAGACACAAGTGGACACCACAAACAGGAAGCGACTCTGTTTGAAGAAATGCACCAAGTGTCTGAAGCAACGGTATTCATTTTCTTATCCTAAAGGTTTATCACTCTTATTCATTTATGTTGGTTGCCAACATGCTATCTATATCTAATTTAGTTCCTTGATGTTGTAGAAACCAGATCTTGTTATATTCGTTATGGATAGCAGTATTGGCCAAGCAGCATTTGACTAAGTTCAAGCTTTTAAACAAAGTGCCGCGGTTGGTGCTGTGATTGTTACTAAAATGGATGGCCATGCAAAAGGAGGCGGTGCACTTAGCTCGTTAAGTGTTGTTTTGAAATCCACTACACATATGGGCCCCACATTGATGCATGCGTTTATCCGTAAGGTACTAGATAGTCTTCTACTTGTAGTACTGGCACTAAAAGACACCAAAGTACACAAACAAGGTAAGAAAGATGGCAATACTTGAACAGAAATAGGTAGCTTTGTTAATACAGATGAGTAAATAGAAAGTACGTATAGTGAGTAAGGGGCTTGGAATTGTTAGGCAGGAATGGTCCATTAGGTAAGAGTGTCACTTAGTGAGCACACCTCTCCATGTATCAATATGGGTATATGCATCAGATTAGATGTGTTGATGCATTGAAATGGATGATCAATCTTAATGGGACAATCATTCTCCTTATTAGTGTCTCAAGATTTACCGGCAAGCTTTGTAGGCCATGCAGTTGCACAAATTGCCTAACTTGGTAGACATGATTAATGTGTCAGTTATGCATTGATGTGTAGTGTGTTTATGTTGTAAGTTAAAGTTGTAACAAACTTATGGTATGCATTGATGTGTATTGTGTTTATGTTGTAAGTTAAAGTTATAACAAACTTATGGTATATAAGCCATGCAGTTATAACTTTTTTCTCCTTTGAATTGTAACAAACTGTATCGGTTGCATTTTTCTCTGTCATACAGGTTGTGGCTATCAAAGATATAATATCCCCTCCTTATAGGGAAACATTTAATGATGTGTACGGGTAAATTCATTTTTTCTTATTCCTTATATTGTTTCCCAGTTGTATTCCAAATGTATCGGTTGCATTTTTCTCTGTTATACAGGTTGTGGCTATCAAAGATATAATATCACCTCCTTATAGGGAAACATTTAATGATGTGTACAGGTAAATTCATTTTTTCTTATTCCTTATATTGTTTCCCAGTTATATTTGTGTTGGTTTCAGAGTACAGGTAGCAATAGAAAGTGTTGGTCGATTGTGGCTTATAGACAAAGGGATGAGTAACCAACAATACAAATATGGGAGGCCTTCCCCAGGTATCCAGATGCTTTTAGATATAATTATATTGTTTTTAAATGTATTAGCTTGAAATTGATGGAGCAGACCCGGATGTGTGTCGGAGCTATCCGGATGTTGAGCAGGGGTCCCTAGAAGGTGGGAACCGCTGTTATGACCATGATAAAGCTGTCCATTTCCTATGGACAGCATTAGAGGGGCCTGGCCATTTGCACATGTCGTGTTTATGTATTTGATCGAAATTAATGGAGCATACCCGGATGTGCGTCGGAGCTATTCGGAAGAGCGGGGTTCCCTAGAAAGAGGGAACCGCTATTATGACCATGATGAAGCTGTCCATTTTTTAGGGACAGCATTGGAAGGGCCTGGCCATTTGCGCCAGATGGCTGTATTTATATCTGTATTTGCAGGAACCATACCCTTAACCTAAACTAAATCCTATGACCTAAAACATTAACCTATAACCTAAACCTCAACCTTAACCTAAACCTAAACCTTAACCTAAAACCTAAACCTAAACCTAAAACCTAAATGTATTCTCAAATCCCTAAACCTAAACCTACACTTAATCCTAATCTTAACTCCCTAACCTAAACCTATACCTAAACTTGAAAACCCAAACATAAACCCAATCCCGAACTCGAACCTAAACCTTAACCTTAACCTATTCTCAATTCCCTAAACCTATATCTTATAACCTAAACCTAAACCTAAACCTAAACCTTAACCTATACCTATAACCTTAACCTAAACCTAAACCTAAACCTTAACCTAAACCTATAAACTTAACCTAAAACCTAAACCTATAACCTAAACCTAAATCAAAACATATAACCAAAACCAAAACCAAAACCTATATCCTAAACCCAAACGCATTCTCAAATCCTATAACCCATAATCTAAACCTAAACCTAAACCTAAACCTATAACCTATAACCAAAACCAAAACCTATAACCTAAACCAAAGCCAAAACCTATAGCCTAAACCTGAACCCATTCTCAAATCCAAAAACCTATAACCTAAACTGTTAACCTATAACCTAAATCAAAACCTATAACCTAAACCAAACCTAAACCTAAAACCAAAACCTAAAACCTAAACCTATAATCTGTAACCTAAATTAAAACATATAATCAAAACCAAATCCTAAAACCCAAACCTAAACCTAAACCTATACCTAAAACCTAAACTTAAACCTATAACCTAAAGTCAAATCTCTAAACCTAAACCTAAACCTAATCCTATAACCTAAACTCAAATCCCTAAACCTTAACTTATAACCTAACCTAAACCTATACTTATAACCTAAAACTATTCTCAAATCCCAAAACCTATAACCTAAACCAAACCTAAACCTATAATCTGTAACCTAAATCAAAACATATAATCAAAACCAAATCCCAAAACCCAAACCTAAACTTAAACCTATACCTAAAACCTAAACTTAAACCTATAACCTAAAGTCAAATCCCTAAACCTAAACCTAAACCTAATCCTATAACCTAAACTCAAATCCCTAAACCTTAACTTATAATCTAACCTAAACTTATACTTATAACCTAAAACTATTCTCAAATCCCAAAACCTATAACCTAAACCTAACCTTTCCCTAAACCTATAACCTAAACTCAATTCCTTAAACCTAAACCTAGACCTAAACCTATACCTGAACCCGATTTCCTAAACCTAAACCATAACCCATTCTCAAATCCAAAAACCTATAACCTAAACCTAAACCAAAACCAAAACTTATAACCTAAACCCGAACCCATTCTCAAATCCCAAAACTTATAACCTAAACCAAAACCAAAACCTATAACCTAAACCCGAACCCATTCTCAAATCCCAAAACCTATAACCTAAATATAAACCTTAACCTAAACCTATAACCTATAACCAAAACCTATAACTTAAACCCGAACCCATTCTCAAATCCCAAAACCTATAACCTAAACCTAAACCTTAACCTAAACCTATAACCTATAACATAAATCAAAACCTAAACCTAAACCTAAAACCTAAACCTATAACCTATAACCTAAACCAAAACCTATTACCTTTCCCTAAACCTTAACCTAAACCTATAACCTATAACCTAAATCAAAACCAAAACCAAACCTAAACCTAAACCTAAACCTATAACCTATAACCTAAACCTAAACCTAAAACCTAAATGTATTCTCAAATCCCTAAACCTAAACCTACACCTAATCCTAATCTCAACTCCCTAACCTAAACTTAAACCTAAACTTGAAAACCCAAACCTAAACCCGATCTTGAACCCGAACCCGATTTTCTAAACCTAAACCTTAACCTATAACCTAACCTAAACCTATACTTATAACCTAAACCTATTCTCAAATCCCAAAACCTATAACTATAACTTAAACCTTAACCAAAAACCTAAAACCTAACATAAACCTAAACATATAACCTTAACCTAAACCTAAACCTATAACCTATAACCTTAACCTTAATATATAACTTTAACCAAAACTTATAACCTAAACCTATTCTCAAATCCCGAACCCGATTTCCTAAACCTAAACCTTAACCTATTCTCAATCGCTAAACCTATAGCTTATAACCTAAACCGAAACCTAAACCTATACCTTAACCTAAACCTATAACCTATAACCTATAACCTAAACATAAACCTAAAACCTAAATGTATTCTCAAATCCCTAAACCTAAACCTACACCTAATCCTAATCTCAACTCCCTAACTTAAACCTAAATCTAAACTTGAAAACCCAAACCTAAACCTAATCCGGAACCCGAACCCGAACCCAATTTCCTAAACCTAAACCTCAACCATTCTCAATTCCCTAAACCTTAACCTATAACCTAACCTAAACCTAAATCTATAACCTAAACCTAAACCTATAACCTAAGTGTATTCTCAAATCCTTAAACCTAAACCTACACCTAATCCTAATCTCAACTCCTTGACCTAAACCTAAACCCGATCCCGAACCCGATCCCGATTTCCTAAACCTAAACATTAACCTATTCTCAATTCCCTAAACCTATATCTTATAACCTAAACCTAAACCATAACCTAAACCTATAACCTATAACTTTAACCTAAACCTAAACTTAAACCTGTAACCTATAACCTAAACCTAAACCTAAAACCTAAATGTATTCTCAAATCATTAAACCTAAACCTACACCTAATCTTAATCTCAACTCCTTAACCTAAACTTAAACCTAAATTTGAAAACCCAAACCTAAACTCGATCCCGAACCCGAACCCGATTTCCTAAACCTAAACATTAACCTATTCTCAATTCCCTAAACCTATATCTTATAACCTATACCTAAACTTAAACCTTAACCTAAACCTATAACTTATAACCTTGACATAAACCTAAACCTAAACTTGTAACCTATAACCTAAACCTAAACCTAAAACCTAAATGTATTCTCAAATCCCTAAACATAAACCTACACCTAATCCTAATCTCAACTCTCTAACCTAAACCTAAACCTAAACTTGAAAACCAAAACCTAAACCCGAACCCGATTTCCTAAACCTAAACCTTAACCTGTTCTCAATTCCCTAAACCTATAGCTTATAACCTAAACCGAAACCTAAACCTATACCTAAACCTAAACCTATAACCTATAACCTAAACATAAACCTAAAACCTAAATGTATTCTCAAATCCCTAAACTTAAACCTACACCTAATCCTAATCTCAGCTCCCTAACCTAAACCTAAACCTAAACTTGATAACCCAAACATAAACCCGATCTGAACCCGAACCCGATTTCCTAAACCTAAACCTTAACCTATAACCTAACCAATACCTAAATCTATAACCTAAACCTAAACCTAAAACCTAAGTGTATTCTCAAATCCTTAAACCTAAACCTACACCTAATCCTAATCTCAACTCCCTAACCTAAACCTAAACCTAAACTTGAAAACCCAAACCTAAACTCGATCCCGAACCCGAATCCGATTTTCTAAACCTAAACATTAACCTATTCTCAATTCCCTAAACCTATATGTTATAACCTAAACCTAAACCTAAACCTAAACCTATAACCTATAACTTTAACCTAAACCTAAACCTAAACCTGTAACCTATAACTTAAACCTAAACCTAAAACCTAAATGTATTCTCAAATCTTTAAACCTAAACCTACACCTAATCTTAATCTCAACTCCCTAACGTAAACCTAAACTTAAACTTGAAAACCCAAACCTAAACCCGATCCCGAACCCGAACCCGATTTCTTAAACTTAAACCTTAACCTTTTCTCAATTCCCTAACCTATATCTTATAACCTAAACCTAAGCCTAAACCTAAACCTTAACCTAAACCTAAACCTGTAACTTATAACCTAAACCTAAACCTATAACCTAAATGTATTCTGAAATCCCTAAACCTAAACCTACACCTAATCCTAATCTTAACTCCCTAACCTAAACCTAAACCTAAACTTGAAAACCAAAACCTAAACCCGATCTCGAATCCCAACCCGATTTCCTAAACCTAAACCTTAACCTATTCTCAATTCCCTAAACCTATAGCTTATAACCTTAACCTAAACCTAAACCTAAACCTAAACCTAAACCTAAACTTGTAACCTAAACCTAAAACCTAAATGTATTCTCAAATTCCTAAACCTAAACCTACACCTAATCCTAATCTCAACTCCCTAACCTAAACCTAAACCCGATCCCGAACCCGAACCTGATTTCCTAAACCTAAACCTTAACCTATTCTCCCTAAACCTATTGCTTATAACTTAAACCGAAACCTAAACCTATACCTTAACCTAAACCTAAACTTAAACCTATAATATATAACTTAAACATAAACCTAAAACTTAAATGTATTCTCAAATCCCTAAACCTAAACCTACACATAATCCTAATCTCAACTTCCTAACCTAAACCTAAACCTAAACTTGAAAACCCAAACCAAAACCCGATCCCGAACCCGATTTCTTAAATGTAAACCTAAATGTATTCTCAAATCCCTAAACCTAAACCAACACCTAATCCTAATCTCAACTCCCTAACCTAAACTTAAACTTATACTTGAAAACCCAAACCAAAACCCGATCCCGAACCCGAACCCGAACCCGATTTCTTAATCCTAAACCTTAACCTATTCTCAATTCCCTAAACCTATAGCTTATAACCTAAACCTATAACCTATAACCTTAACCTAAACCTAAACCTAAACCTGTAACCTATAACCTAAACCTAAACCTAAAACCTAAATGTATTCTCAAATCCCTAAACCTACACCTAATCTTAATCTCAACTTCTTAACCTAAACCTAAACTTGAAAACCCAAACCTAAACCCGATCTCGAACCCGAACCCGATTTCCTAAACCTAAACCTTAACCTATTCTTAATTTCCTAAACCTATAGCTTATAACCTATACCTATACCTAAACCTAAACCTAAACCTATAACATATAACCTAAACCTAAACCTAAAACCTAATATATTCTCAAATCCCTAAACCTAAACCTACACCTAATCCTAATCTCAACTCCCTAACCTAAACCTAAACCTGAACTTGAAAATCCAAACCTAAACCCGATCCCGAACCCGAACCCGATTTCCTAAACCTAAACCTTAACCTATTCTCAATTCCCTAAACCTATAGCTTATAACCTAAACCTAAACTTAAACTTTAATCGAAACTAATAACCTATAACCTAAACTTAAACCTAAATGTATTCTCAAATCCCTGAACCTAAACCTACACCTAATCCTAATCTCAACTCCTTAACCTAAACCTAAACCTAAACTTGAAAACTCAAACCTAAACCCGATCTCGAACCCGTACCCAATTTCCTAAACCTAAACATTAACATATTCTCAATTCCCTAAACCTATAGCTTATGACCTAAACCTAAAGCTTAACCTAAACCTAAACCTAAACCTATAACCTATAACCTAAACCTAAACCTATAACCTATAACCTAAACCTAAACCTAAAACCTAAATGTATTCTCAAATCCCTAAACCTAAACCTACACCTAATCCTAATCTCAACTCCTTAACCTAAACCTAAACCTAAACTTGAAAACCCAAACCTAAACCCGATCCCGAACCCAAACCCGATTTCCTAAACCTAAACCTAAACCTATAACCTAAACCTGTAACCTAAACATAAGCCTAAAACCTAAACCTAAACCTAAAATTGAAATGTATTCTCAAATCCCTAAACCTAAACCTAAACCTAATCCTAATCTCAACTCGCTAACCTAAACCTAAACCTAAACTTGAAAACCCAAACCTAAACCAGATCCCGAACCCGAACCCAATTTCCTAAACCTAAACCTTAACCTATAACCTAACATAAACCTAAACCTATTACCTGCACTTATAACCTAAACATAAGCCTAAAACCTAAACCTAAACTTAAAATCGAAATGTATTCTCAAATCCTTGAACCTAAACCTACACCTAATCCTAATCTCAACTCCCTAACCTAAACTTAAACCTAAACTTGATAACCCAAACCTAAACCTGATCCCGAACTCGGACCCGATTTCCTAAACCTAAACCTTAACCTTAACCTATTCTCAATTCTCTAAAGCTATAACCTATAACTAAAACCTAAACCTTAACTTAAACATATAACCTAAGCCTAAACCTTAACCTAAACCAAAACCTATAACCTAAACCTTAACCTATAACCTATAACTTATAACCTAAACTTATAACCTATAACCTATAACCTAATCCTAAACCTAAACCTAAACCTAAAACCTAAACCTAAACCTATGTTAATGATCAGTTTTATTTTTAAAAAGTGCCCACTTTTTTGGAAGAAGTTTATGCAATTCTTCATGATTCTGAATTATAATGTTTTGTTGGTTTAATATTATTTTTTTTCAGGTGAAAGACAAAAAGAAAATTGTTGCTGATTTTTTTCCTTTTTTTATTTATGATGTTAAACCTATATGTATTTATGTGTGGATGAATGTAATGTGGATAAGATTGCTTGTGTTTGGATGGATGTAGTTTATGTTTGGATGAATGTAGTTTATGTTGGATTTACGTAGTTTGGGTTGTTTAGATGGATGTAAATGTGAATATGATGAAATATATTATATAACAAGTGTATATCAGGAAGAATACGATGAAATATATTGTAACAGGTGTATATTGACCCTCTTATAAAGGACGGTCCATGACCGTCCTTTTAAAGGACGGTCTATGGCCGTCCTTTGAAGGCCCATAAGAGACGGTCCATGACAGTCCTTTTTAAGGACGGCCCATGACCGTCCTTTAAAAGGACGGTCTATGGCCGTCCTTTGAAGGCTTATTAGAGACGGTCTACGACAGTCTTTTTTAAGGACGGTCCATGACCATCCTTTTAAAGGACGGTCGATGGCCGTCGACCGTCCTTTAAAGGCTTAATAAGAGACGGTCCGAGACCGTCCTTTTTAAGGACGGTTCACAACCGTCCTTTTTTAGGATGGTCTATGACCATCTTTTTTTCGTCAATAAAAATGACGGTTTTCGACCGTCCTTTAAGTAATACGACACGTCAAAATTTGACGGCTCTTACGACGGTCTATGACCGTCCTTTTTAGTCATTTAAGACGGTTTTGGACCGTCCTTTTTTCGCAGTTTTGGCGTAGTGATTTTAGGGCATCAATCCAAAAAATGAAATATATCCAATTATCGAATCGTAACTCATAGCCCAGTGGTAGTTGCGATGTGTTTGGACACTGAAGTGATGGCTTCCAGCGCCCATGTGGTATATGTGGGTATGAGAGTGAGTGTTAGTGTAAAATAAATAAATACTAAAAATAATAAAAATAAGAAAATCTAAATCTCAAGTGGACCACACCCTAGCAAATAGTGGGGATTTAACGTCTATTATTGAAAACTTCTTATAGGCCATAGAAGTTATGGACCCACCATGATGTATGTGTTTTATCCATGCCGTCCACCCATTCTTCCATAAATGGTATGAGCGCTAAGTGTTGATTGAACGCCCGTCATTAAAAACTTCATGGGGCCACAAAAGTTTTGGATGAAGCCAATATATTTTTTCCACTTCATCCAAGTCTGTATGACCTAATCAACATGTTAAATGTCAAATGACCATTACACTGGGCCCTAGGAGGTTTTTAACGGTGGAGATTCAATCACTATGCTTTCCCATGGTGTGGTCCACCTGAGATTTGGATCTACCTCATTTTTAGGATCAGGCCCTAAAATTACCTTTTAAAATGGATGGACAGTGTGGATAAAACACCACACATACATCATGGTAGGGTCCACATAGCACAAACCACTAGCTACCAGGCCGGTGGCAGCATCACTAGCCAAACGGCGTCCCATTCCAATCGGCCCAACTGTTGCCAGATGTAAAACGTGGCATAGATGCCAGTTATAAGACTCTTTAAGGCTCCTTAGGAGGATGAACACGTGCAAGGTGTGCTAATCAAGCACACCATGATCCTAGCTCAAGTGGTAGATTGAGCGAAAGATGCATCGTTTCAACACCGAGGTCTTGGTATTACTAATAAGCTAACAAAAAAAAATCACTTTGGGCCCTAGAAAGTTTTCAACCGTGGAAGTCATTATTTCCACTGTTTCCTGTGGTGTGGTCCACTTGAGCCCTGGATATGCTTCAATTTTTGGCTCAACCACTAAAATGGGCTGGAGAAATGATGGACGGCATAGATAAACTATAAACATTCACAGTGGGCCCAACTGAGTTTACTCAGTGCGATAAAAGTGGACTAAGTTACTCAGTACGCAGTCCGATTTCACTTCGAAGAGCCGTGAGGTCCAAAGCAACGGGTGGATCTGAATTTCTTCCCACCTCCGTGAGGGTATTTTGAGATGTTTGGAGCAGATCTGGTGGTGTAGATATTCAATCTAACATATTCTAACCATCAACACTATACATATTAGACAATCTCATCCATCAATTTTCTCCAAGTTTCCATGCTAATTAATCAACAGCTGGGACATCCTATTAAAGTTTGATTTAACCATTTTACCATCCAAAGTAATAAAACTATTTGGATAGTAATCAATTAATACATCTTCATTCCACAGCAGAGATGGCTTTATCATGTTCAGGTTCCATAGGCTACACCATACCATCTTAGGATTCACAGAAGAGACAGGGCATGGTTTCTCTGTGGCCAAACTTACTTTTCAAGGTAGCGGAGACACGGAATAGCTTTTGTCCCTACACTTTTTTCAGTGGTTGGAGAAGATAAGCCATGACTACTGTAGCTAGACTTGACTTCCTTGTACGTTATATGAAGAACAGGTGTATGGTGAGACGGTGCAGCAGTTTTCTCAGTAGATTCGCATGTCTTTTCACATTGGATGAAGACCGTGAGCGACCCAAAAAGCAAGTCTAGCGATCAGCAATATCCAATGCCTAGGCGATCCTCCGAGCTAGTGCCGCTAATGCATGATTCAACTAATAGGAGGGCTATTTCGAAAAGGTGGACGGATCAATTACACAGCTTACTTTGGTCTTTTCGTAAAGGAGTCAAAAAGAGAAAAAGAAAAAGAAAAAGCAAAAGAAAAAGAAAAAGAAAAAGAAATCTACTCGCATCATACATTTTTGGAATCTCAATTAGTCTTTGAACATGCTATCCTTGCTCAGTTCTTTTATTACTTTGAAAAAGTGATTCTAATTCTAATGCTAATATTGATCAAGTGCGAAAGAGTTGTGATTATTCACTTGTAATACCTTAGAAAGTACAGGGACAATCACAATGTTTTCCCAAACTCTCATGATATGTGCAAGTTATCTATTTTGGGACAATTAGCTGACATAGACACCAAAGTAGGCAATGAATACATACAACATCTAAATATGATTAGTGAAGGTGAGGCGTCCACTCACCTTTGCACTCAAATGCCAACAACCTTTACTAAAGAGGGGCATATGTAAACACCCCACCTAGGGGCTAACAAGTTTATTAGAGCATCGTAGGAACCCCTAGAACCCTAAAAGCCCATCTAAAGTCCAAGCCCAAGTTAAACCCTAAGTCAAAGCCCAATTCATGCACAAGCCCAAGCCCAAGCCCATTAGCATTTAGGACCACAATAAGAAAAAATTAAGTGGACCAAATGGGATATACTACTCGAAAGGGGACCCCTTGTCAAAGATGTGACCCATCCATATGGTGGGCAGCACACGACGTGAAAAACTGCCAAATTTTCTCATGGCTTAAGTAGGGTGATGACATTAACAATTATGCATAGGGAAACTCACTAGGGTGGAATGACCCTTCTGTCCTTACCTTTTGCCCAAAATTACACCTTTTATCATCCGGTCCAACTACCCATATTACTTCATGTGACGATCTCATTCCAGTAACCAATCCCAACCCTTAGATGCCTTTTACCCTTAGAGTTTCAAGGAATTATCAAGAAACCACTCAAAAATCCTATAAATACCCTATTCAATTTCATCTTTCATATCTCATATCTTTCATCCATCCTCCATACACCGAGTTATCTCCTCGCTTAATCCACCCATCCACCAAGGAAAAAGGAAGAGTGTAAGAGAGGAAGCTCGTGTAGCCTTAGGTCAGCCTAGCCTGGACCAAACCTTAACCACCTAAACTACTAAAGGCTAATTTAGCCCACTCAAGCCAATCATTGTGATAAACATGTCCACCCACTTGTCCAAATCTACTTAGCTTCACTCATACTTGTATTAATATCATGCATAATCATATCCACTCCCAACCCACCTGCTTGTCTAGTTGATCGAAGTGTATGATTTATGGTTCGCCAGTATATCGGATCTTACCCATCAAAAACTTAGATCGATTAGATTCGATCACTTCTTCAAGTGAGTGAGTCCAGGTAGACTTGTCTAACCTGACCCATCACCTGCAATAGGCGTCACATTGCCACACGACATTTTATGTACTCATATCATCTATTCCATAAGAACTAATTCAATCCCAGATATTTTATATTGTCCCGTGACGTAAAGACTGTACACTTGTACGAGCAAAGAAGGTACCTAACACCTTTTCTTTTTGTTGTCGTAGTCCCTTACATAGAATTTTCAGTCGCGGATCAAGAGTCATTTTAAAAAAGGGAATCTCCCCTTGTTCTTTCTCTTAAGGTTTCTACAGGGTTTTCTCTTAAGGTTTCTACAGGGTCTAGCCGACTGTAAAAATCTGAGTAATTGACTAGTGGTGACTATAAGTTAAATATATAGTATCCTAAGTTACAAATACACAGGATTTCAGTCCTTGCCCGAGTGGTAGACTCTGAGGAGTTTCAACACGAGGTCTTGGGTTCGAAACCCATAGGTGGTGAAATCCCACTACGACGTGCATGGGTGTGTGGTAGGTGCGTGTGTAAAAAAAAAGTTACAAATACACAAGAAAGCCTGCGAAAAGGCACCCATGAGCACGATATGCCTTCGATTTAGTGTCCACACCTTAAGGGTGGGAACCCCACCCCTCAACCTTATCCCAAAAGTCTTAGACAACCTTCAGTCTTCCATGGTATCCTTATGGGAGAGACACTCACTCTTATGCCTATACAGAAAATCACACACACATTCACTAATAATAGTCATGTTGCCATGAATGGAATTGAACTATTTCTTGTATTAGTTATTTTTAATGGGGTTTTCCTCCTCAGTTCAGAGGAGAGGTAGCGCAATTTCCTTATTTGACTCTAATTCCTCCGCTTATGCACAGTTTCCTTATTTGAGTCTAATTCCTCCGGTTCTCTATTTAAGGGGTTCCAAAATGGGATTAGGGTATTATATTTTTAAAGGGTTCTCACGTCCAAGGTGAGAGAGAGAGAGAGAGAGAGAGAGAGAGAGAGAGAGAAAAGAGAGAGAGGAAGCTTGTGGAAGGGAGTCGACATCTCAGCGCTTCTACGTCCTTGTGATTGGTGAGATCTCTCTGTTTTTCTTTTATTCTCTTATTGTTTATCCACTTCTACGTGAGTGAAAAAGGTTGTAATGTTCTACTTCATAGTGGATTGTTGATCTGGACGAGGTCCCGTGGTTTTACCTCTTTGAGGGTTTTCCATGTAAAAATCTCTTGTGTGGTGTGGTTTATGCTTTGATTTATTTCATTACATTATTATTCCATAATTCTAATTTGTTTCAGGAGGCTAAATCCTAGGTTTTATGCAAGGCCCCCAAAAAAGTGGTATCAGAGCCAGGTTCATTGAATGGAGTGGGATTGATTTTTTTAAATTATAGAAGGTGGCTCATTAAGGATGATCAGCCTCAATGGTTCTAACTGGTCCATATGAAAGGCTAAGATGGAGGACTTGCTTTATTGCAAGGACTTATATTCTTCAATTTTAGGCATATCAGCAAAATTCAAGGATATGTCTAATGATGATTAGAAGAAGATGGACCGAAAGGTGGTAGGGTTTATTAGATATTGGTTGGACAATTCCGTATTCCACCATGTGTCTACGGAGACCTCAGCCGCTACCCTATGGTTGAAATTACAAGGGCTGTATGAGAGGAAGACAGCTGGTAATAAAATTTTTCTGATAAGGCGACTTGTGAATCTCAAGTTCAATGATGGTGGTTCTGTGGCCGAGCACATGAATGAGGTTAGTAATATAGTGAATCAACTCTCCTCTATGAAGATGGTCATGGATGATAAATTGCAGGCTTTGCTATTGCTTAATTCATTACCTGATAGTTGGGAGACATTGGTGGTGTCTCTAAGTAACTCCGTGACAGACGGAAAGATTTCCATGGAACAGGTTACTAGCTGTCTCTTCAATGAGGAGACAAGGAGGAAGTCTCAGGGGTCTACTCAGCAAGAAGCCCTTGTGACATAGGAACAGGGGAGAGAAAAGAACAGAAAGGGCGGGAAGGCCTGAGATAAATCAAGAGACAAGTCGAGTACTAGGAAGGATGTTGTGTCACGCCCCAAACCCAGAAATTGGATTCACAGGAATCCCAATCACCAAACCCGGTGCCGACAGCCTCCGTGATACCCCATTCTCGGCCCCCAGTATACATAAACCAGGTTCCGATCCTGAGATCCTACAAGGAGGATTTTCCAACATACATTTGTCTCATGAGAAGCATAACCACAAGTGTACCCAAATCATAAAGGCAACATCATCATCACATATCCACTAATATAATCATTCGGGTACAATGCAAAAAGGAAAATGCATATATATCGAAATCAAAGCTCTAGAGGACAGCTGCACGCTCCAAGCCCAACGCTGCTGCAACCTAATGCCACCTGCACGCATCTATCGTGCATAAGCTTATAAAAGCTTAGAGGGTGGTGAAAGTGTGTGCACAAGATAAGTGCCAAGTATACCATAAAACTCATAAATTATGCATAATCAGAATAAGCAAAAATACTGATAAGACATGAATCATATGATATCAGAGTAAGCAAAAATATACTGGTAAGTTCATGAGTGTTATCAGTCGTACCAAGGCTATGCGATGCAAAACATAATAAGACAATAATAGATGCTGAGGATGCAATGCAATATACAAATCCTGACGAGCCACAAACACCATCAATCTCATGTAAAAACATAGTAACCCAAAATGCTAAGTACTGCGGATGCAATGTAATATGCGGTGCGAATGAAATGGCCATGCTGGAATGTGAAGTCGGGATGATAATACGTAGTATCACAGGCTACGGGCTCCACCACAAGGACTACTATCCAAACCAGTCGCATACCTAAATTTGGATAGTCAGACTCAATGTGGTAAACTCTTGATCTCAGGTTAGTCGCACGTCCAACCAAAATCCTGGCCATGCGAAGGTACACGTAACAAATAGTTATGCACCACCAGCCCGAGTGGATAGTGAATGAATGAATGAATGGATATGCCATTCCTACTCAATATGTTCACATATCAGTACGGTTGCTCTCTGGAAAAATTACCGGGGTCTATTACACTCCACTCTGACTGCCTCCTCTCTAGCTGCACAGCCCAGTGAGTGAAAGAGACCTCACTATCTGCCTGTCAATATCGGGCCCAACTCGTCGATAGCGGACCCATTTACGAGCTGGTCATACTCAACCTAGCTTATAGCCCCCTCACTTGGGCGGATAAGGCTACACCCCCTTCCAACCGACCACGACACAGTAGGAGACACAACCTCATGGTATAGGCATCAGTGCTCATATTCCACTCGATCTAGACGTTGGAGCATCTCCTGGTACCAAGGAGGTTCTGAAATTTTCACCCAAGGACATCCTACGTGCCCACAATGCTAGAACTAAGTATTTTCGGTGTCCCATCTGGCCATCCACGATGTGTTTGTGGAGGCCACAGCCCTGATGTCACTAGGGCATACAATGATCAAGTCACATATTTATGAGATGCATGAGTCATACTATCCAGTTATGCAGCAATCCTGCACATACGGTGCAATAATGTGGGCACTCCGTCTCATAAGGAGTCCCATAAATAGTCTGCCCAATGGCGTATGCTATGATCAAACATTCCTCATATCAGGCATACATATAATGCATATGGGCATGAATCATGGAGTTATACTAAGCATTTTATATGGTGATGAACTATCCACACAACGAAGATGGGCCTTGATGGCCTACGCACAACAAGTATAAGCCTATCAATGGGCCCTAGGGAGAGTTATAATGCGGACATTTAACCAACATTATTCTTACGATGTGGACGTCAAACCAACATCGCTCCCAAGGCACGGCCCGCCCTAAATGTCATTACATAACCCATGGTGGAATCACACAATGCAATAGACCTATATACATCTCATTGGGCCTCGACCCATAGGCCTCAAATACATCAAATGGGCTGCCTCATATGGGCCTAATATAAATTAAGTGGGCTGCATCAATGGGCCTTATGTACATTGCAATGGCCCATATCCCATGGGCCTTTGGAAACATCACAATGGGCCTTGTAACGTGGGCCTTACATCAAGGTGGGCCTCAACAACGGCCACAAATACATCAAGACAGGCTTAATCACATGGGCCTTATGTATATCAGATGGGCCTCAACAACGGACCCCATATGTCCATCAAATGGGCCACAAAATAAGAGTGGTGATAATGATTTCCACCATTTAAAGTTCCTAAGGTCCATCATAACATATGCATCCCATCTAACCTGTTCAAAGGTTAACATAGTGATAAATTAAGTGGAAACAAATATCAGCTTAATAGGGAACTAATATAGCCCTTAGGAATTTTGAATAGTGGACGTCATTGTCCACTACCTTAAATGGTGGGGTCCACTTGAACTTTAGATGTGACTTATTTTTTTGTCTCAAGTCTGTTAAGATAAGTTTGCCAAATAGTTGGATAGATTGGATGCAACACATGCATCATGTTGGGGGTCCACTTGAAGGCTAGATCCTAAGGTTTTTTTGTCTCATGTATATTATATATAATATAATATATAATCTATATATAGTATATGTATACAATATTATATATAATATAATATTTTATATATACACACACACACACACACACCCCGTCCCACACGTGGAGGTGGGTCCCACCGTCCAGTGTGGATGGTGCGGATAGAACACATAAATCATGGTGGGTTCCACCGTCCACGGTCAGTGGACGGTGTGAATGAAACACATACATCACTGTGGGTCCCACGTGGGGCCCACCATTATGTTTATACGCAATCCAACCCGTTAATAAGGTCGCACGGACCTGGCTGAATAGGAAAAACAAATTTCATCTTGATCTAAAACTTCTGTGGCCCAGGAAAGGGTCTCAAGGGCAGACGTTCAATTCCACTGTTTCCTCTGATGTGGGCCACCCGAGCTTTGGATGTGGCTGATTTTTGGAGGGGGCCCACGGCTGGGACCGTGGGTCCCTGCTCGTCCACCCACTAGCGCAGTAGGCGCTGCCTGCGCCTCTAACAGCAGCAGCGTCTGCTGCATACATACATACATATATATATATATATATATTGAAATCGTGTTTTATCACGGTTTTCCATAGGTGGGGCCCGCTTAAGCTGAATTCACCCCAACCATTGGATTCCATGGCCCGATACCGTCTAAAGGAGTCCAATATCTAGTATGTTTTAGCTCAAGGTGGGTCCTAGTCAATTTTTTTAACAGTAAAAATCCATATTTTCTATGCTATGGCCCACCAAAAAAAATCAGATTAACCTCATTTTTCGGCTCAACGCCTAAAATGATCTAAGGAATGGAATGGACGGTGTGGATTGAATACATACATCAAGGTGGGTCCTCTATGAGTGGCCCACTCAAAGGTCTAAAAAAAACCAAACTGCGTTGCAGTGAGTACACGGCACTGTCCGTTCACACTTCATTTGCAAACGTCCAGCATCCCTGGACGCTGAACGGTTTGCATACAATTAAGGTGGGTCCCATAGGGACATGGCCCACTTACATAAATTTGATATTTGTGCTTTCCCATCTCCCTAAGGTAGGACCCACATAGCTTGGATGGTTTGGATAAGACATAGATCAAGGTGTGGTCCATCCGAGTGGGCCACACAACCACATTATCACACATAAAATCAAATAAAAGAAAGAGAGGGAGAGAGAGAGAAAGAAGGAGAGACACACGTGTGATGGAGGGCTCCGCCACTATGAGCCCTCCCTTGCATTCAATTCATACATCAAGTGGGTCCCAATACATGTGGGCCCACCAAATCAAAGATCAACGGTGGAGATTCCTTCTCCACCCAAAATGGACGGTCTAGATGACCTCTTTTCATGCAAGGAAAATAAACATCATGAGGGAGTCCATAGAGAATGGCCTCCATCATAGAATGATCATGAGAATCAAGGTGGCCCATCGGCCACATCTAGGGTCCAAAGTGAGATCCATACTGTAACACCCCGGGTTTTCAGGGGCCGTGTAAGAACTCGGCTCCCGAATTCCCAGGTGTCATGGGTGCCCTAATGGGCTTCATATTTTAATTACATTTGGATGATCTCATAAACAATGAAGGATTTAGCAAGGCATGAAACAGAAGTACGTCATAAGCAGTATCAATTGCTACTAATTATAAAAATATCCAGACAATGAATCCAAAGTCATCTAAATAGGGAACTAGTCCCACCCATACACGACCCAAAGCGACTAGGGCCCTGGTCCATACCCTGCGGTAGCCCGAACTCAACTAAACGGATCCGTCGAAAGTCTGGAAGCAGAGAAGCTCCTCTTCCCTATCCTTGCTCACCTCGCTCGGCTCATCGAGCTCCGCCTCACCTGCATCTAGAAAAGGGTCTGGTTGGTGTTTTAAAACACCGTCCCAGAGTGGGAGTGAGTGATCAACTCAGTGGGTGCTATTAATCTTAAGTTATCACAAGCATCAATTATAATATGACCTTAATGAAAAGCGGTAAAGCATAAATATCTAACTAATCTTATTAATGCGCATGCATGCAAGATGATATGATGCATGCCCTCGCCACAACGCTCCCTCGAGCGATTTCATCTAACGATCGCGTATGTCAACACTCCCTCAAATCGACCTCGACTGCCGAGTCGCTAACCTAGCTAGTGCGATGCAATGGTCATGTTAGTCAAGTTCTTAGTTAATTCCATTCATCCAATAGGTTGGAAAAACTAGTACACCCCACATATCAATGCCCTAAACTGGTTGCGAGGCCAAGGCCCCCCAACGTGTGAGGTCGAGTCCTCGCGATCCTTGATCCCTTCGGGTTTCCCCCATCCTCGACTACCAGCACATGGGGGGTGCTGAAGTGTGGGATTGCTCGCGGTCACTACAGGGAGGCGCATCACCCCAGCGTAGGCCGACAGCTCGGACACAATGTCTCATTCCACCATGCTCGGCTCACGAGACAGTGGATCAACATTCAATTCGTTATCGATGGGCTACAACGGTGGTAGGGTATCCCGGTTTCCAAACATATGTGGGCAAACAAGGTTAACAAACAAGGTTGGTCAGCCAGTGGACTAGACCGCACGAGTCCAGATAAGTACGTGGCAGAATGACATCGGGTGCAAGTGACCCATATAGTCTAACTACTGCCGCCCACATGCACTCGCCCAAATCCATGAATTTAGCCTCAAAGCGGTACTACCAACGGAACTACCTTCGCTCTTCTCATGTTCCTGACCAACTTAAGGGTATGAATAGTGATTCATAGCATGTCAACTACCAACGTATTATCAAGCATAAATAACACCATGTTCTCATATTTCTTATTATACAATTCAAATTTCTCATAACAAGCAAACTATTAATATCACGAATATAGTGTGTGTGCGTGGTGTGGGTTGGTGAGGAAGTTAAGCACTTCCTACACCTCAAGGAATTAAATACATAAGCATAAATGAATCATACACAATATGAAGCAACGCATATCAGAAAAAGGAATCAAACAACATGAGCATGTAATCATCCATCCACTAGAGCATGTGAGAGGCAAGATTAACATCAAAGAGAACTAAACATGTCATTCCATGTAATTCCAACAAACAAACCATTCCTAGGTTTCCTCTAGATTCTTCAATATAACGTCCCAAACAACCAAAATCATTAAACTCCTACTATAATTGGTGCTAGGCTACCTAAGGATAATAATCCGCACATATGGATCATTGGAGACTTGAAAAACGACCTAGGAATGAGGCTTTTGGGGTCGAACGACCGGATTCCCTAAAACAACCATTTCCATGTTAGAAATCCATAAAATCCATTCTCATCACAAGGGTCTTAAGGAAAAGGGGTGGGGGATTTACCTACATAATCAATGGAAGCAGTTCTTGTGGTTGTGGTGGAGAGTTTTTTTAGAGAAGAGGTAGAGAGTTGTAAGGTTGAGCTTCCTTGGGCCCCACCATCAACAACACCCTCCCTCACTCTCTTCTTCCTCTCTCTTTCTCCTCCTTCTCTTCTCCCCTTTCTCTATTCTCTCTCTTCTAGGGTAAAATCGTATGGGGAGAGGGGGTGCCCAAATGAGGCCCTTTTATAATGCCAGATTTGGTGGAAATGGCCCCAAGTGTTGGGTTTTTACTATACTAGACCTATGAGATAGTCTTTCTAAGCTCTAGAGCCCACTATGGGGTGTACTTATTGATATACACCGTAGGATAGTTAGCCCTAATGATGATCTATGTATGAACATGATCGACCCATCATTTGGATACACCGATTGACAAATATGATTAGAAGTCTGTTCAACGGTCACCGATGGTCGATCGGGGTCACGACTATACGAATATGAGAAGGGAAATATCCTTACTCTACGTGTGAAGTTTGGTCGCAAATCGACGGTCCGAAATCCTCAACTCTGCATAAGAGTGGATGACTCAATTCACTTAAGTTTCAGCTCCTTTCTTTAGGGTATTTGCGCTTCTCATACACTCGTCCTTCGGCTCAAGTTGAGTGGTTCTGGACACTACCCAGGTCCGACTCCCACAATGGACGTCAAGCCCAGTAAGATGAACATTACTCTATAATTTTGGAACTAATAGCCCACCAACGAGAGGTCTAGAGCTTGTTCAGAAAATCGGGGTGTTTCTGGAATGAATTTGGTAGTGAGATTTCTCATGGGCAATGATTAGGGTTTGGATTAACTATGTTCATAGTGTGGCTCATTTATAACTAGTGAAAGTGGAGATTTGGTCATGATTACTCTGAACCGTCGGTTTTAGGCTAAAAGAGCAACGAGGTTGATTTGGTCTATTAGCTAAGATCCGGGCCTATTAGCTAAGATCCGGGCCTTATCTAACTCGGCTTCGATTAGATCTTTAATTTAGTTATGCTTGTCTTGATTAGTTAGAAATGGGTTGGTTAGATTTGGGTCCTATGCGAGTAAATCATGAGGCTATGCTTGATGTTCAAATGATCAGGCAGATTCGGTAGTTTTCTACGGTTGATTAATTGGACTTATGTGGTTATTTACTGGTACCACCCCTGTATAGACTAACATTGAGTGCTAATGGTCATTTAAGTGATATTATAAGTTAATTTATAAAAGAAATTTCAAGGATTTTTGGGAATCCAAAATAGTGAAAATCCAGGATACACATACCATCAATCAGTAGGCCTCACTTGGCCCATCATCAAAACATGAAAAATCTAGCCTATAAAGCACCCACCAATCAATCTTCTTGGTCCGTTGGAAAGCTAGTCTCCTTGTGCTTCACTTTGATGGAGGGTGATGAGAGATGGATGGCTAGGATGAAAGTTTATGGGATGGGAAAGTGGGCCACAAAAATCACTTCTCTCATGGAAGAGCTTGGACGTGTGATGCTCTTGCTAGCTTGGGAGTTGTGTTGAGAAAAGAGAGAGAGAGAGAGAGAAAAAGAGAAAAAGGGTTGTAAGAGAAGTGAGGGATGGTTGAAAGGGTGAGTGATATGTGATGTGTACTTGACATGAAGTGATTGATTGATGGATTGATTGATTAATGGGACATGTTGTAGAGATTTTTTTGGGATTTGCAACGCGCAGTGTTTTTCCTCGAACTGAACGCGGTTCCACATTTCCCTGCTAGGGTATCGGATCGGTCCGCGAGTCGCAGCATTGGAACCGCGGTGACAATGCGTCGCAATGGTACAAGTCTCGAGTCGAGCCGACTCTGATATACGAGACACAACTCAGGATCACGCGCAACTGCTGTCTATACGTCGCAGGTTGCCAAAATTCGACCGGGAGGACCGCGGAAGCCTACGAAACAGTATGGGCTAGGATACGGGTCTTACATGTTGAATGCTGAAATTGTGGTAAGAAGGGCCACTACAAGCATGAGTGTCGTGCTAAGAAGAACGACAAGAAAGGAAAAGGAAAGGAGAAGGAAGATGAATCAGATTCCACTGCGATCGCTTCAGATGGCGACATTGTAGTTATTCTTTCAACAGATCATGATATATGTCTTACGGCTATGGGTTAGGACACCGACTGGGTGATTGACTCGAGAGCTTCTTTTCATGCGACTCCACACAGGGACTTCTTCACAAGCTACATGTCAGGTGACTATGGGACCGTGAAAATGAGAAATTCTGGCGTATCGAAGATCGTAAGGGTTGGTGATATATGTGTAAAATTCGATGTGGGTTGCACATTGGTTCTTAGGGATGTGAGGCATATTCCATACCTTCACCTCAACTTGATGTCAACGGGAAGGTTGGATGATGATGGCTATGAAAGCCGGCTTGCTGGTGGACGCTGGAAGCTCATCAAGAGTTCACCGATCGCAGCCAGAGGAAAGAAATGTTGTACCATTTGAAAGGCAAGTGTCAATGTGTGCAAGGGTGGGTTGAACGCAGCAGAAGATTCAGCTATTGACATGTGGCACAGGCGTCTGGGCCACATGAGTGAAAAAAGGCTTCAGCTACTAGCGAGGAAGCAGCTCCTTCCAAACGTGATAGGTACACCTCTCAAAACCTGTATTGATTGTTTATCAGGAAAACAGCATAGAGTTTCATTTATTAAAAC
This sequence comes from Magnolia sinica, assembly GCF_029962835.1. Taxonomy (NCBI): domain Eukaryota; kingdom Viridiplantae; phylum Streptophyta; class Magnoliopsida; order Magnoliales; family Magnoliaceae; genus Magnolia; species Magnolia sinica. The sequence goes on from NC_080581.1 coordinate 35,884,903, forward strand.
TATTTCTCATGTTAATAAAGTGCATGCATTAGATTTGGTTTATTCTGATGTTTGTAGTCCTATAAGGACAAAATCTTGGGTGGGGCATTGTATTTTGTCACTTTTATAGATGATGCATCTAGGAGGGTTTGGGTTTATACTTTGAAATCTAAGGACGAGGTGTTTAGTGTGTTTAAATTATTTCATGTTATGGTCGAGAGAGAGAAAGGTAGATTATTGAAGTGCATCCACATTGACAATGGTGGTGAATACATTGGCAACTTTCATGAGTATTGTAAGTCTCTGAGTATACTACATGAACAGACGGTTCCCAAGACCCCCCAGCATAATGGTGTAGCTGAGCGAATGAATCACACTATTGTTAAGAGAATCAGATGCATGTTATCCCATGCGAAGTTGCCCAAAACGTTCTGGGGAGAAGCAATGCACATGGTAGTGTATTTGATAAACAGGTCTCCATCAGCCCCGTTGAATGGAGAAGTACCTGAGAAGGTGTGGACTTAATAGGATCCATCGTACAGTCATCTCAGGGTATTTGGATGCAGGGCATCTGTTCCGTACCAAAGGACGAGAGGTCCAAGCTCGATATAAAGATCAGACAGTATGTGTTCTTGGGGTACGGTTATGAAATGTTCGGTTACAGATTGTGGGATCCAATCGAGAAGAAGCTTGTCAGGAGCAGAGATGTGATTTTCTTTGAAGATCAGTGTATAGAAGACATTGGTAAGCTAAAGAAGAACCAGCCTATTCAGGTGAGCTAGAGGACATAGATCTGATTATTCCTCCCGTGGTGCCTGATGACGGGGGAGTACAGCAAGGTCCAGAGGACGAGGGAGTTCCTTCAGAAGATGGAACAGGGGAGCAACCCCCACTTGATCCACCTGTTGAGCTTCAGGTGAGGAGGTCATCTAGGGACAGACAGTCGTCGAAGAGGTACTCGCTGAATGAGTACATTATGCTGACTGATGGGAGAAAGCCAGAAGATTATTCTGAGGCCCTAGCCGACAAGCATAAGGGGGAATGGTTAAAAGTTATACAAGAGGATATGGAATCCTTGCATAAGAACCACACCTATAATATGGTGAAATTGCCTAAGGGCAAGAAAGCTTTGAGCAACAAGTGGGTGTTCAGAAAGACGGTTGAGCAGAAGAATTCACAGACGAGGTTCAAGGCCAGACTTGTGGTGAAAGGGTTTTATCAGAGAAAAGGCATAGACTTCGAGGAGATATTCTCACCAGTTGTGAAGATGACATCCATACATTATTGCTTGGGTTGGCGGCTAGCATGGATCTGAAAATGGAGCAGTTAGATATTAAAACCACCTTCCTCCATGATGACCTGGAAGAAGAGATTTACATGCACCAACCAGAGGGGTTCAAAGTCAAGGGCAAAGAGCATATGGTGTGTAGGCTAAGGCAGAGCTTGTATGGGCTGAAACAATCTCCACGGCAATGGTTCAAGAAGTTCGACTCATTTATGATTAAGCATGGATATGATAGAACGGAGTTAGACCACTGTATGTTCACACGCAAGTTCTTAGATATTGATTTCTTAGTTCTACTGTTTTACGTTGATGACATGCTCATCATGGGAAAAGACATCAAGAATATCGACAGGCTGAAACAGGAGTTGGGCAAGTCGTTTGCAATGAAAGACTTGGGCCTGGCTAAACAGATGCTAAGAATGGAGATAACCCGTGACAAAAGCAGCAGGAAACTTCGGCTGTCACAAGAGTGATATATTGAAAAAGTCCTACAACGGTTCAATATGAATGCAACGAAGTCAGTCAGTACTCCACTGGATAGTCACTTCAGATTGAGCGACAGACAGTGTCCCAAGATGAAGGCAGAGGTGAAACAGATGCAGAAGATGCCCTACGCGTCAGCTGTAGGAAGTTTGATGTATGTTATGGTGTGTACACGCCTAGGCATAGCATATGCAATTGGTGTTGTCAGCCGGTATCTTGCTAATCCTAAAAAAGAGCATTGGGCAGCGGTGAAATGGATACTGCGATATCTAAGAGGCTCATCCAGGTTGAGCGTATGCTATGGTGACAAAAAACCTGTGTTAGAGGGCTACACAGATGCTAATATGGCAGGTGACATAGACTTCATAAAGTTTACATCGGGGTTCATGCTCACGTTTATAGGGGAAGCGGTCTCTTGGCAGAGCAAGCTACAGAAGGTCGTAACCTTATCGACGACAAAGGTCAAGTACATTGCGGTCACAGAGGCATGTAAAGAGATGCTTTGGATGAAGAGGTTCCTACAGGAACTTAGCCTGAAGCAGGAGCAGCACGTGGTCTATTGCGATAGTCAAAGTGTTATACACTTGAGTAAGAATCTAAGTCAGCACTCCAAGTCGAAGCACAGAGAAATTCGGTATCACTAGACCAGGGATAGTTTGGAACAGAAGGTGTTACAGCTTGAGAAGGTCCATACGGACGACATGATGACCAAGGCATTACTCAAGAGCAAGTTTGAGGTTTGTAAAAACCTTGTTGGCTTGAAGAATGTGAATTCCTCCTAAGTCAGAAAGGGGTAGATTTGATGGGATTTTTCTCCTCAGTTCAGAGGAGAGGTAGCACAGTTTCCTTATTTGACTCTAATTCCTCTGCTTATGCGCAGTTTCCTTATTTGAGTCTAATTCCTCCGATTCTCTATTTAAGGGGTTCCAAAACAAGATTAGGGTATTCTATTTTTAAGGGGTTCTCACGTCCAAGGTGAGAGAGAGAGAAAAAAAAAAGAGAGAGAGGAAGCTTATGGAAGGGAGTCGACGTCTCAGCGCTTCTACGTCCTCGTGATCGGTGAGATCTCTCTATTTTTCTTTTATTCTCTTATTGTTTATCCACTCCTGCGTGAGTGAAGAAGGTTGTAACGTTCTACTTCATAGTAGATTGTTGATCTGGACGAGGTCCCGTGGTTTTTACCTCTTTGAGGGTTTTCCACGTAAAAATCTCTAGTATGGTGTGGTTTATGCTTTGATTTATTTCATTACATTATTATTTCATAATTCTGGTTTGTTTCGGGAGGTTAGATCCTAAGGTTTTGTACAAGGCCCTCAACAATTTTCAATTCTTTTGAATAAAGACAATTACACAATAGTAAAATTTTACCACATAGCATGACATGTAACTAAGCAGATTGCTTAAAGCACCCTCCAAGTATATCCGTATTGGCATGAAATAGCTTAAGCTTTATGAGGCCCATGATGTATGTGTTTTACCCACGTCATCCGTTCATTTTGCTATGTCATTTTAGGGCATCAACCCAAAAATGAAATATAGCCAATTATCGAATCCTAACTCATAGCCCGATGGTAGTTGCAATACGTTTGAACACTGAAGTGATGGCTTCCAGCGCCCATCTAGTATATGTGGGTATGAGAGTGAGTGTTAGTGTAAAATAAATAAATACTAAAAATAATAAAAATAAGAAAATCCAAATCTCAAGTGGACCATACCCTAGGAAACATTGGGGTTTGAACGTCTATTATTGAAAACTTCTTATAGGCCATAAAAGTTATGGACCCACCATGATGTGTGTTTCATCCAAGCCGTCCACCCAATCTTCCCTATCATTTTATGGTATGAGCGCTCAATATTGATTGAACGCACGTCATTAAAAGCTTCTTGGGGGTGACAAAAGTTTTAGATCAAGCCAATATGTTTTTTCCCCTTCATCGAAGTCTGTATGACCTAATCAACAGGTTAGATGTCAAATGACCATTACACTGGACCCCAGGAGGTTTTTAATGGTGGACATTCAATCACTACTGTTTTCACATGGTGTGGTCCACTTGAGATTTAGATCTACCTCAATTTTGGGATTAGGCCCTAAAACTATCTTTCAAAATGGATGGACAGCGTGGATTTAACACCACACATACAACATGTTAGGGTCCACATAGCACAAACCACTAGCCACCAGTCTGGTGGCAGCGTCATTAGCCAAACGGCGTCCCATTCCAATCAGCCCAACTGTTGCCAGATGTAAAACGTGGCATAGATGCCAGTGTACATAATTATAAGACTCTTTAAGGCTCCTTAGGAGGATGAACACGTGCAAGGTGTGCTAACGCTTGGTCCTAGCTCAAGTGGTAGATTGAGTGAAAGATACATCGTTTCAACACCGAGGTCTGGGTATCGATCCCGTGTACTACTAAGCTAACAAAAAAATAATAATAATAATAATAATCAAGCGTCCAAAAAGCGGTGGGCTAACAAAAATAATAATAATAATAATAATAATCAAGCATCCAAAAAGTGGTGGCTATTTGAATCCACGTTTCTTTTAAGTAAAAATCCTCTCAGATTGTCAATAATTCATATTTTGAAAAAGTTTTTATAACATATATAGTTATATAGATTTTTTTTACAAATAAAATATTTTTATTTTAAAGCTTGTGAAAACACATAGCTTCTATCTAGGCGGCACCTACTTCATTATTTCACTTGAATGTTGCTTTGTTTGTTGGTCGCAACCCATGTTCATATGCAATGTGAAATGCAATAATTTACCCAAATGCTTTTTTTCACCCCAACACTGAAAAGTCCATCCACGGGAGCAATGGCCCGTTTGGATGCACTCTCCAAAATGGTGTTGGAGGCCTAATTGCGGTTTTGTTCCAAAGGCAGTTGATATTGTGCCGCTACATAATCCTGTCTCAAATAGGCGAAAACACCGCTGAGCGGATAAAACCAATCCCAGGTCAACTGAAAAGGCATGCCTAAAACGCCCTTTTTGGAACTTTGGCAGCAGATGAAGGAGATATGATACTCCGGCACAGCGTGTTGCTCCATACACATGCAATATAAATTGTGTCAGTGGAATGCATTCACCTCCAATTAGACTGTTCAAATATTGGGACCCATGGCATGAATAGAACGGGTGCGGACTGGAGTCATCTCCAACAACGTGCCTAAAACACCCAATTTCTTATTATGTGAAATCCACTCCGTCCATCAGGTTATAGCCCTTATGCTCACCATAAATAGAAAATATCAGCCCGATAAATTACTCAGATGGGCCAGGTCAATGGAAGCAATGTAAAATACTCAAGTTCATGTGTTGTGGCATGCCCGAATTTTGGAGCAGGCTGATTTTTATTTTTATTTTTATTAGTGCATCACACCCGAAGAACAGGTTTGGTGAACGATATACAAAATGGTGGCCCACACAAATCTATGATTGGCATGGTGTCCCCATTGTTACCTGTAGTTTGGCCCACTTGAGCTGTGTATTTGGATGATGATTTTGGTACTGGGGCTTAATATCTAGATGCTCACCTAATGAATGGAGTAGGATATTACATATACAACATGGTGGGCCCCTCAGATTTGAATATTTTAGGTACTACAGAAAATAAAATAAAATAAGAAAGTCTAGCAGAGGATTCCAGTCCCCAGGTGCGGAAATCAGAATGACCAGACGATTTTGTTTTGTTTTGTTATTTTTTTAGCTGTCCATTAAATGTTCACCGATCAATCCATTACTATCATAACTTCAGTATAATTTGCTGGGGATGGCCCATCTGAAGTAGGACTCTAGATTTACACCAATTAAATATGTAAATTCTGCCTGCATGCGTATGGAAACATCGCAGTCTTCCAGAGTATCGGAAAATTTCTCATGATCAAGCTGCCTGGCCTTTCTAAGGTCATCAAACGGACAAGCGAATCCGCATGGGATCTCAGATGCGGTCTCATTCGGAGCTGAATGACGGTGCAATTAATGAGCCATGACCCAAACAATACGTCCAGGGGACAATTCTAACATTGTAATTGACGGTGTGCATTGAATAGTTTTAAATAAAAAACAAAAATATTGGGGCGCACAATACGACGGAATCATTTTCCGGGCGCACCGTATGAACGGTTAACAATCCAGGGTGAAAATATAAGGGAGCAAGTCATGACAAATCCAAGGTCTGGTATGGGTAGCAAAACAAGATTCGCGGAGACTACCAGACGAGAGAATGACAGGCTACAGATACACCTCGGGAGCAGCGAATTTCGTACACCGTTTGATCATGGGCCACGCGATAGAGTGATAACAAGAGGTTCTAAGAAGGCTTCGCCAATAGACAACGGTTTATATCAGCTTCATTTAATCTAACTGACTCTTCTATCTTGAATGCGAAGAAGGCCTGGCTACAGCAAAAGAATAGATGGTTAACTTAAATTGCCCGTGTTCCACATTCAACGTACAAATGGATCTTAATTTATAAATCAACATGTTGTACCTTTTTTTTTTTTTTTAGAAAAATCAATTATAATATGGCATGTGTTATTGCACAGTAAGTTATTGCATGCATAAGATATGCAAAGATATTTCGAGCATATGTTGTGGAGATAAAACATGACACTAGTTAAATAATACACGTCAACGTGGTTGAGCAGAGAAAGACGAACGTGATTAAGAAACAAGCGATGTTAAAGTGGTTATTAGGAAAGGTGTCAAAAAAGAGCGTGAAAGGCCAGAATGGTGCCGAAGCAATTGCTATGACTGATGAATGTTTAAAGAAGCATATAGATGGCTACTTCAAAGAAGTTTATAAATAGCAAAGGGATTCAACAAAGCAACGTATCTCGTACTTGAAATTATAAGGATCATTTACAAGGGCATACAAAAGCTTGACTGATGAATAGGAAAATCAAACGCAAGGGTTGACAATCCCTAGAGCAGGAATACGATGTAGTAATAACTCGATAAGACCAAGGTCGATTCATAGGAAATGTGAGAATACAACTAAAACTAATATAAAATTTAAAACTCCAACAAATTGAGGTAGAGTAAAAATAATAATTAAAAAGCATTAATGTAACATCCCGGAAAATTTCGTACAAAGACCTGAGCACCACATTAACTAGAATTCTTTTAGGACTCAATCTTTTAGAAATTAAATGTGAATTAACTAGGGCTAAACTCAATTACTTGAAAAAATTAACACCAACCACGTTAAATACGATTTGTAAGACCCAAAACCTGTAGAATCGTTAGCGCTACGTTACCCTGAAATCTAGGATTCAACGCTAAACCCAGTTGCTCTCGGAAGTACTTAGAAACTTTGTATCTGACCTAAGTCGCACGTCGAAAGTCCGATAGCGATAAACTTAGACAATTATGACCACCTTATTGGACTTGACAATCACCTCGAAAATCAAGTTCAGATGATGTTCGGAGACGATTTGCATGAGTCCGGAGTGAAGAGTGTGAGAAAGGTGAATTTATTTAAAAATTAAATATGAATTTAAGTAATCTAAGTCGTGTCGCTTGTGCGTCGATTATAAGCATTCTGACTGTTGGATTCTGACCCAAATTCACCCTCGGATCAAGGAAGATGACTCACACATGTCAAAGTGCTTGTGGCCCTGATCGAGTTTCGGTGACCGTTGAATTGAAATTGATCCGCCATGAGCGATCTGGAAACCCGATCGAACTGAAAACTTAACTTGCTTAAGATCCAATATTAGTGAGCTTAAGTCCGACCGCATTCAGAAAAAGGACCTCCAGAAACGCTCCATTGAATCGAAATAGACCTGATTTGGTTATAACCTAAGTATACCTTGGCCCTGTGACTAATTCCATCAATTTTAGGCCTATAAAAAGACCTTAAACCCTTACTCTCAAATTTCATACGAATTTTTCAAACCCTAGCTGAGAGAGAGAGAGAGAGGAAAAGAGAGAGAGAAGAGAGAGAGTGAGAGAGAAGTTGGTGAATCATCTTAGAATTATTTCCAGTTACCCTGGGTACCTAATCCATCGCATCTGAATCGTTATTCCGGCGATTCTAATCTCATTTCTGGGTAAGTCAATTAAACCCTAACCTGTTTTGGAACTTAGAATAGTTTAAGTGTTGATGTAGCTAATCAAATTCATGCCTTAGGTTACCTATTCGCCGTTGACGAAGACTTATCGTTTAAATCGAATCCGTTGCGCAATTTCTGGTTTAAGGTGCGGACTATATTCGTATAGGTTATGGTCTTCAAAGCTTTGAATGTCAGTTAATGATTTATTACTGATGTGGGTGCCATTTCACATGCCAAATGCGATATCTGTTTTGTTTTACGTATATAGATAATCTATGTTGTAAGTAGTGTGATTCATGTGTTTGTTGAAATGTCTGTATGTATTTGGAATTGGGCATTGTGATTGCCATGATTAATTGTCATAGGGATATGATTGTTATTTGTACGACAACTCCTTGGCGAAAGGATTTGCCCTAATGCGTGCTATCACCAACACACGTCATGTATGTTGGAATGTGTAGTCTAAGTGTTTGTAGAAATGTCTGAATGAACAAGTGTGTAATATATTATACTTTAAATGGGCGTTGAGAAGAGATTCTCAACTACCTTAACGAGGTGTATGATTCCTCCATGTAACTTATCTTCTTTGCTGTTTTACTTAGACACTGCTTATGTGTGAATTCATTTTTAAGTTGAAATCCATCAAATGCTCACATGCTTGTATGATTGAGATTGTTGATCCATTACTGTTCTGATTAGCTTGTATGATTATCTGTTATAATTGAATGTGTATGGGGCCACGTTATGATTTAGGCAATCGGTAACAAGCTTTGAGTTCGTGGCTGAGGTCGCTTTAATCACGTAGGACGTGTTTGATGAACCCGAGTCGTATTAGGGTTGTCGGCAGTGGTTTGGCCACACGGAGTGTTTACGTACTTCATGTCGTTCAACTCAACGTGCGCTCGTGCTAGTCGAGCTCATCAAGTAACCCGATAGTCCCGACGGGTGTTCACCATGTATGGACGCTACTGTTTGAATCTAGGGTACCAAACTTACCAGTGCAATCCCATTAACCATGGTACCTCGATCCGCTAAGACTCATGAGCCGGGCATGGTGGTATGGGACACCGTGGTCGAGCTGTCGGCCTACGCTGGGGTGATGAACCTCCCCGTAGTGACCAGTGAGCAATCCAGACCCGTGAGCCGATTATGGTGGTATGAGACACTATATTCGTGCTATTGGCCTACATTGATTGGTGACGAGCCCTTTGTAGTGACCTCGAGCATACATTGATACTGCATTAAGGCGACGAGCCTTATTGTAGCAACTAAGGTATGATTAGGCATGCATTGATTGGTGACGAGCCCTTTGCAGCGATCTAGAACCATAATATCGTATGAGATCGTCTAGGACTGACGACCCCAGAATGGACCATCGTTTGGGAATTGATATAAAAAAGGTACCTTAGCTTCCCAATCCTACTGTATGAAAAGGACTAATAACAACTTAGTAATCACGTTCATGCACCGCATTGCATGTGCCTTGGCGTTGTGGAGCATTGCGGGAGGTTGTCATGCGTACCGTAAGATGAAGACGCTGAGGGAGTACAGGCGAGGGCATGCATCATTTCTACATACATCCTTGCATTAACAAGAGTAATTAGGACATGGTTGATTGTATTGCTTTATCATTACTACTTGATTGAATTGATAATATATTAACTTTTACTGTATAGTTCCACTGTCACTCACTCCCACGTTCTGGAACGGTGCTTAAACACCAACCAGACTCTGTCTTAGATGCAGATGATGATGCGACCCACGAGGCAGAGCAGGAGTATGAGGATGACGAGGAGGCGTTCTCCTTTATGAATTCTCAGGCGGGTTCATGTGAGCCGTGTCCTGAGCTACAGGGATTCAGGATTATTGTTGCAGTGATAATGCGACCCACGAGGCAGAGCAGGAGTATAAGGATGACGAGGAGGCGTTCTCCTTTATGCAGTTCTCAGGCGGGTTCATGTGAGCCGTGTCCTGAGCTATAGGGATTCAGGGTTATTGTTGCAGTGGTTTATTTCATTTTGATACTTGTATTTTGAAACAAACACTTGTAATTATGACCTGGCGGAGCATACATATCTCAGGGACTTATATATATATACATATATATATATATATATATATATATATTTCTTCAGTCTTCCGCTTGCATATTTCACCTGTCCCTGGATTATGTTTGCAGTTTGACTTAATTTACTTCATGTTTTATGCACTAATACAGACAACATATATTCATCATTACATATGTTGCATAAGTGATGTTTTGAAACTCAGGAGCTGAGTTATGCTCGACCCTCGAATTTCAGGGCGTTACAATTAAGAATCCAAAGATCTACTTCTAGCAATCACAATGTATAGTTCATCGATTCATCTTATATAACTCAACTACAACTATATTTTAATCCATTCTAATTGGAAAATCAAATAGTTAAATTAATTACTATCATTCAATAAGGTATGTGTTATGCCCCAAACTCGAAAATCGGGTTCATAAAATTTTCGATCGCCAAATTCGATGTTGACAGCCTCCATAGTACCCTATTCTCAGCTCCCGACACCCATACACCAAGTTCCGATCCTGAGATTCTATAAGGAGGATTTCAAACGTGATTTTGATTCATAATAAACATAACCACAAGCATAACTCATAAACAACAACCAACAACAACATCACAAATCCACTATGATGTATGCGTATATCCACACCTTCTGTCCATTTCTCTGGGACGTGGGACCAAATCACACGTGTGACTCCTGTGAGGGTGGGGCCCATCCATATGTATGTATTTCTATCCAGCACTGTCCACCTGGACCGTGCATGTGAATGGTGTACGTGCCTTACACCCAACCGTTCATTTATCTGACTTTTAGAGCTTTGATTTTAACATATGTATTTTCCTTTCAACATTGTATTCAAATGTTTATATTAGTAGATATATGATGATGATGTTGCCTTTGTGATTTGGGTAAACTTGTGGTTATGCTTCTTATGAGATAAATGTAAGTTAGAAAATCCTCCTTGTATGATCTTATGATCGGAATCTGGCATATGTGCACTGGGAGCTGAGAATGGGGTACTACGGAGGCTGTCGGCATCGGATTCGACGATCGAAAATTTTGTGAGCCCAATTTCCGAGTCTGGGGTATGACAGTATGATCTTAATTAAATAATTTTCTCATGAAACACTTGAGCATCAATCACATTAAGTTCAATCATTTATTGTGCACAATGTTTATAATAGATCAAGGAACTTCACAAGTTAATTCCTTCTCTAATTAAGCTAAACAATTGCTAAATTAAAGCATCCAATATAACCAGAGCTCACAACGGATTCGGAAATAAACAACTCAAGGCTTTTAAGTAAATTCAAATCTAATCCAATTAAATAATCATAATTCAAATCCAATGTATAAATCAATCAACTAAAATATTGCAATAAACTAGAAAGCTTCACGATATAGCTAACTCTATATAAAAAATAAATAAATAAATAAATAAAACAAGAAAAAAATATATCTACTGGAACTTGGAAGGAAATTGAAGCAGAAGGGAGTTGTCACCACTCCACCTGAGCCCTCTCTCTCTCTCTCTCTCTCTCTCTCTCTCTCTCTCTAGAAGATACCTAGGAACATCTAAAACAACTTTTTAAATAGACAGAAGGCTTGCGCTTTTACACTGATTTGAAATTTTTGCAAAACTTGTATACTAACCGCCTTCGTCGATAGATACTTTGAAAGGATCGAGACCTATTAAGTACCTGTCGATGGGATTGAAGGACCATTCAATGGCATCGAAGAATGTATAAAAATTGTTTAGTAACGAACTTCCAAAGTCCATGATTTTTTCGATGGGATCGAAGGGTCTTCGGTGGGATTGAAAAATCACAACTTTTATTCCAGGAAGCTTTTATGAAAAACCCTGAATTATTCGATCCAACTGAGCTCCAATCGAAACTTATAAAAGGAATGTCGAGGGATCGAAGTCCTATTGATAAGTACCGAACTTTTTTAACTTCTTTAACACAATTGATCTTCCATTCTTCACTCTTGTACTTGGTTTCCTTGGACTTTTGGCAATCGAAATCTTTAACTTTTATCTATATTTCTTCAATTCTTCACTATCATTGAGCTTAATCTCTTTTTGGACTTAAGATCGGTGTTTCAAGTACAAAATTGACTTGAACTCTAAACTTTGAAATCTTTTGGTCAATAGAAAATCAATCTAATTATGTCATATTAACATATATTTTCAAGGGAAAAGTGATGTAATAAAGGGGATAAATATACAATATTTAGGCATTAAAGTAAAACCACTTAAAAATACTTGTCAATTAACACTTAGACTTCGAAGCCAAGTAGATTCAATTGCAGAGAGTATAAATGATGCAACAAGTTGAGTCACTAGTCTATGTATAAGATAGATATCTTATGGATGCCTGTGCAATCAATTAGATGCTTGGCATACAATCCATTTAATTATTCATATAATTCAAATAATTAAACTATAGAAGTATGCACAAATAACAATCGCAAACACGAGCATATAGTTCGATTACTTGTCTACTTCAATCCTAGCAGACACACTCTTGTCAAGTGCACCAAATTTCACTATCTTAGAGATTTTAAATGAAGTTCACATCTAACCTTTACGAGCGTATACTCCCACCGGAGGCCTACATAACCTAATATACAAGAACCTACACGTACTCTCTTGTGTTGGAGGAACACGTTTCTACTCGCGTCGATGGCTCCCATGGGGAGTTAGTTGGTTTTCTATCGACTAACCAACAACCACTAGTGGTCCTAATCCAAAGACCTACGTTTACTCCTATCGGAGATTCCTATAAAGGTTAGGACGTACACACCCATGTTCGGTGAATTCGGTCCTACACAAAAATGTATTTGAATTTGGGTCACAAACTCTATAATCAACCTTACACATGGAAAGAGTACGTGTACTTTAAACTGACAACCTTATTTGTTGAATTGAGCCTTGTTGATGCACCTTACTTGATATGCTTGATTGATGCTCTCACATACTTCAATCAGATTCTCAATTGCTTCGATAGTCGTTAATGTGAATGCTTTAGCTCGTACGATCAATTGTCTTGCATTTGATACTCCAATAAGGCAGCCAAGATAATGAGAGTTTGATTAAATCTCCTACAACTAATGATATAAGTATGTTCCTAGTAGGGATTCATGTAGATGGTATTCTATAGAATTTAAACAACGATTTTCCTATAGGATTGGTGTATAATCTCTAGAAAAGGAAGAGTTTATATTCGTTTTCATAATTAAGCATTGAATGCTCATTAGAGTTGTTTATCACATAGAAGAAGATATGAAAACTCTTTGGTATAAAGTATAGATGAGGGATATGGTGTAGAAAAAATCATAGGATTCAATGATACCAAAAAACAATAAAAATTACAATGGTTAGAAAAACGGACAGAAATTGGCTAGTTCGATCAATTGATCAAACCAATTTGATTGGAGGCAGAAAACTTGCTAGACGTTTCTGTCCACCATCGATTGATCGAGCTTGACCTTTGATCGATTGAGCTTTGATCGAGAGCTTGCTGTTTTGAGCTTCTGATTTATAGCAACTCTAAAACTCTTTTAACCCATTTTATCATATTCCAATTGAGTTCTTGTGGCTAATGGATAATTAAATAAAGGTTTACCTATTAAGGAATGAATTATCTAGAGGTTAGATTATTTTAGGTTTAAGGTTAGGATCACCAAGACACTTTAATTTATTTGTTCATTCACTACTTGATTGTTCATGTGTTCATGTGTTTTTGATTTTCAATTTCTAAGGGCTCAATTAACTCCCTGATATACTAACTTACGTGATTGACAAATAAATGTACAAATAAGTATATTAACAATACTAATACAATCAAACAAATCAATCTATTAATTATTTTTTTTTTATGTTCTTTAGTAATGGTAATCAAATAATCGTAATACAAGTGTATGCTCCTACACCGGGGATTTCTGTTGAAATAAAAGTAGTTCTCTTATGAATGTGGTATTTCTTTTTCGTTTTACTTTTCTACGTTAAAGTCTTTTAATGTATAAGGTAAGGTACAGTTCATTATCTTATACTCACCCTATTATTTTGAGCAACATCTTGTCAGTGGCTGAATTGGCCACTGTTCTTCTAAGATATCAGTCATATATTTGTATACCTTAGGGTCTGTTTGGGCAGTGGGATTAGAAGGGATTAGGTGGGATGGGATTCATCTGGTCCCGTGCCAATTCCAATCCATGTTTAGGAAGAATGGAAAAGCTTGGAATTACATTAAATGGAATTGCATTCGGTCTCGTGCCAATTTCACTCAACGTAACGAACCTTGTGTAGGTCCCACCATGATGTGTGGGCTATATCCACACCGTCCACCCATTTATCGAGATTAATTTAGAGCATAGGCCAAAAAATCAGGTAAATTTAAAGCTCAAGTGGACCCCACCATAGAAAGCAATGGGAATTGAATATTTACCGTTGAAAACTTCTTTGGAGCCACATAAGTTTTGGTTCTAGCTCATGCCATAAAATGAGGTTAAAAAACAAATGAACGGTTTAGATATAACACATGTATGTTATTCTAAGTAATTTCAAATGATGGTGAGTATATCCATTCAATGCACCATCGTATTATCAACAAAGCATGACATTAATTTTATTCCATGCCAACAGGGGACAATCTCTGCAATAGGTAATAATTATGTTTTTTGAATCTCATCCCACCTAATCCCTTCTAATCCCACTGCCCAAACAGACCCTTGGATTGCTGTTTGGCACGCCCGGCCAATCCCGGGATTAAACCCTCTCATCCCTTCCAATCCCTCCAACCAAACACGTCTCAGGCAAATTTGAATGGAATAAGGTGGATTGGATGAGATTTAAAGGTAATGATGGTATTGTCAATGGATTGTCTTAAGACCCATGGGATTGGGATCAGATCACCTACTCCGTTTGGCACGCCCGGCCAGTCCCGGGATTTAACTTTCAATCTTTTCCAATACCATCCAATCCCTTCCAATCCGACCGGCCAAACGGGCCCTTAGTGCTTGGGTAAAAGTTATTGGAATCGAGCCGCGCAATCAGTTCTAACAGGCTCATACACAACGCATGACTGAATTCTGCATCGGAAAGCCGGAAAGCCAATAATACGTGTCATTATGTTGCCTACCTTCCGTTCAGGGTCAGCAAACCTACGGTTTCGATCACCACATAGTCCACCTGCCGACACAAGATCCCGTATAAAGTGCACAATTCCTGGATGCTCTCGAAGTGTATCCTGCGGAGGCGTTCGCTATACTTGGAAAATGGAGGCAACCAAGAAAGAAGGCGGAGTTTCTCATGACCTCGTTGAATTCAATTCAATCCAGCAACGCCGATCCAACTCCGAATTGGATTTTAATTCGCTCTCGACTCCGTCTGCCGGCCCTCATGCGATGGGGTGGAATATGTGTCGAATATCCGTCCGCACAAACACGTGTAAGAGATCTGGACCATTCAATAGGTAAGGTACACAGTCAACGTATTATCAGCCAAGATTAAAGTTGGTCTACTGATCAGGCAGGTCAAACATATATAGCTAAAATACACGGTTAGAAGCATTAAAAAATTCAATCTATATGTGTGCTTCCCTGAGCATACTAGCCTGATTTTTGGTACATAGCATGCCTATGGAGGGCCTTACATGATGAATGGCCCGGATCTCTCACACGTATTCGAAGACCGGTTCTCTCACACGTAATCTGCCCCGTTTGGGGCCTCTCACGGAATCAAATAACCATTAAATTAAGCGAATTGGTATTTCCGGATAAACACTGTCCAGAATCCCAAGAAAGTCTCCAGCAGGTGAGTCATTGTATACTCCGGTTGGGTACGATACTCATACTCACGCACACTGCAACTGTACAAATAGTATAGATTTACTGAATCCAAGCCGTTCATTTGTTGAAATTCGTTATGGATCGAGCATGACCGATCAATCACATTCAGCGATGGAGTCCCAATAAATGGATGTTTTAGAAATAAAATACGTTAAGGGTCGTTATTCAATGAGGTGCCCGTCGTGTGACTGGCTGGAGCACGAGTCACAGCTCTGGTCGGATATAACACGTGTCAGAGATCCGGGCCATTCATCTGATACGGTACATTGATGGACCACCAATAAAATAATGTTGGTTCTCTTATCTGTCTAAATTGCATCAGATAAATCGGCAATTAAGAAAATAGTAACGGTCCAAATTCAAACTACATGAGTGAGTAATGTATGTGGCATCTTGCCCGTTTGATCATCTGGTGAATGGGAGCGCATTAGGAGTCACCTTGGGAATACCGTAAGTGGGTGTTCCCCCGGCGTGGGGCTCACATTGATGTATGTGTTGTATATCCACACCGTCCATCAGTTTTTCCATATCATTCTAGTGCATGGTCCAGAAAAAGAAGCAGATCAAATTGTCAACTGGACCACACCACAGGAAACAGTGTTGTTGATTAAGGAAACGGATTGGATACTACCCTGCCACTAGCCCGGTGGGTCAGTGCTTTGCGGGCTCCACCATCACGTATTTGTTTCATCCATGCCGTTCATCCAATTTTAAAGATCATTTTATATCTTGATCCAAAAAATGAGAAGGATATAAATCTCAAGTGGGACACACCACAGGAAAACAATAGTAATTGGATATCCACCATTTAAATCTTCCTAAGGCCCACTGTACTGTTTATTTGACTTACAATCTGTTGAGTAGGTCATACAGGCCTGTATGAAGGGAAAAAACAAAGATCAGCTTGATCCAAAACTTTCGTGGCCCCAAAAAAGTTTTTAATGGTCGATGTTCAATCAACACTGTTTCCTGTAACGTGGTCCACTTGAGATTTGGATATACGCATTTTTTTTATCTTGTATATAAAAATGATCTATAAAAATAGATGGACGGCATGGATGAAACACATAAATCATGGTGGGGCCCACAGAGCACCGACCATCAGCCATTGGCTGGGGGCAGGGGAGTAGCGAATCCGTTTCCGTTGATGGACCATCAAAGGGCAGTCAAAGTCAAACATTTGGACCACACCGCAGATCAAGTGGACCACGCCATCACCACGCCGTCCATCAGTATCTCGTGATGGATCTCGTGATTCAATGAGGGCACGCCAGTGGAAGAATGGTCATGATCCGCGCTCCTAGTGATTGGTCCGTGTCTCTGACACGTGTTTCTCCCTATGGAGGGCCCTCATTGAATCACGAGATTCACCACCCATTTAGATAATTCCTTTATAAAAAAAAAGAAAAAAAAAGAAAAAAGGTTTTTCCGGATAAACGCTATCTAGAATCTCATGAAAATCTTACTTGGAAGTTCATGGAATAGGACAACTCACACACACCGATAGAGTACACGTGACACAAAAATTACAAAATCTAAGCCGTCCACGTCGCGACATTAGTTTTGGGTAACCATTTGCCAATAAATCCACCGAAAAATGATCATTTCTGATGGATTCCAGCTGAATAGATCTTTGGAATTAAAAGTTAAAGGGTTGTGATTCAACGATTGCCTTCTCATATTAGAACTGCAACACGTGTGGAAGATCTGCGCGAAGCACACGCGTGAATGGTCCAAGTCATTCATCAGGTAGCGTACTTAATGTGCGTTGGACGAGAGAGTACGAGAAAATGAGCGGTTAGAGAAAAAAAGTAAGTCAGTCCGGAAACAGGAAACAGATTTGCTACTCCCCCTGCCACCAGCCAATGGCTGATGGTCGGTGCTCTGTGGGCCCACCATATGTATGCATTTCAACCCTTCCGTCCATCTATTTTTCTAGATCAGTTTATGTTATTAGACCAAAAATTAGATATATCCCAATCTCAAGTGGACCGCATTATAGGAAACAGTGTTGAATGAGCGTCAACCATTAAAAACTTTTTGGGCCCATAAAATTCTTTGATCAAGATGAACTTTGTTTCTTTTTTTTTTTTCCTTCATCTTGGTCTGTATGACCTAATCAACAGATTGGATGTCAAATAAACAGTACAGTGGGCCTTAGGAGGATTTTAATGGTGGATATCCAATCAATATTGTTTTCTTGTGGTGTGGTCCACCTGAAATTTATATCCCTCTCGCTTTTAGAATCAATTATAAAATAATCTTTAAAAATGGATTAACGGCATGGATGCAACACACATCACGATGGGGCCCACGAAGCACCGACCATCAGCCACCAGCCAATGGTTGATGGTCGGTGCTCTGTGAGCCCCACCATGATGTATTTGTTTCATCCATTCGGTCCATCTATTTTTCCAGATCATTTTATGGAATGATACCAAAAATGAGGTATATCTCAATCTCAAGTGGACCACATTACAAGAAACAGTGTTTGATGATCTTGCTTTTCCCCTTCATTTGGCACAGGAGGATTTTAATGGTGGATATCCAATCACTATTGTTTTCCTGTGGTGTGATCCACCTGAGATTTATATCCCTCTCATTTTTGGGATCAAGCGCTAAAATGATCTTTAAAAATAGATTAACGGCATGGATGAAATACATACATCATGGTGGGGCCCACAGAGCACCAACAATCAGCCACCGGGCTAGTGGCAGGGGGAGTAGCCAATCCGTTTCCAGTCAGTCCGAGGTAAAGGTCCAAAGCTGGTGAGCGTACAATCCGTATTTTGATTGACATTTCACACGCACAACATAGCAGAGGACGCAGGTCTTTGACACATGTGCAATTCGACACGTGTTCGCATCCTCACACGAGAGAACCCGGTTGGAATCATGCTTCACTTGTCAAGTTAAGCAGACTAAAGGGTAAAACTAACTGTTGGCTGAGCTCCAGTCAAACATTTAAATTTGTAGAACAATCCTGGCCGCTGATTTCTAGATACTTGTTTGTTCAAAGATATCCACGGAAATACTTTTCATTTTTAACGATCCAGGAAACGCCCACCAATCCAACCACCAGATAGTGAACTGAAATTTTAACCCAAGGAAAACCTTACTCCCAGAAAATTATTATAAAAGAAGCTTTTGGCTTAGCCTATTGTTAAATAAGAATTATATATATATATATATATGACTTTTTAAATTTTTATTTGATAAAATAAAAATACACAAGATTAACACATGGCACGCCTATAGGACACTTCAAGATGAACAATGTCACTGGTGGGTGTTTAAGGGCTTGTTTCGGAGGTTATATTTGTATAGCAGTGGAATCAAATCACAAGTCCATATTATAATACAAAAATAAGAATGTACTGAAATTCTATAGTATATTTATAGGAATTTAAATTTACTTATTAAGTTAATTTTAATCATCTAAATCAATGTATATGTGATATTTGATATGATAATTATAATAAGCTTATTGTAATATATACTTTATACAAAAATGATGAATTTTTTGAATCCCAAGTAGGCCACAAGCATAGGATCAGAAATAAGCGACTAGCCAATAAATTTTAACTTTTCATTTAAATTACCAATATTTGAATTGTTTAAATCATTCTATTGATATAATTTTAGTGATGTAGTTGATAGTTTGATTGTTTTGGAATACCATCATTGTGCCATATATATGATGGATTAATAGTCTAGTTAAACCTTTGTCATGCATGGAACTCTTTTGTCTTTAAAATATATCTAAACAATGCATTTAAATTAAAATGACATCAAAATATATAGTTCTCTAAATACAATAAATTTATGTATTTTAAATACCCCTTATTCAAATTAGCTGTGAATCCGTGCTATAAAAGACTTTTAGATTATGAATGTACGTAGATGCCCTCAAATCCATATTGCCAAATGATCCCTAGGCTTAAATAATATCACACAAGACACATGAGGGATGATTGAAGTCGTGTAATGGCACATATGACACAAGAGATGTATTAACACACTTGACATATGTGAGTACTTGAAGGTAAATGGCGGCACATGTAACACATGTGGCTCCCCTGCACATGTGAGGTGCAAGCTAAAGTTGGAATAGTGGCCTATTAAGAAGAATAATGAAAAATTAACACATGTGGCATGTGTAAGGCGCTTTATGTATGCGAGGTGTGTTTACACCCATTTTCAGTGCCCTGACATGAACCACTGAAAGGCTGCCATGTGTATATCTTTGTTTGATCATCCTTCAGCATCACACGTTCTATTATTAATGTGGAGGCACAGACCCATAAACGTGCCTTTGGAGAAATTTTTCAACAAGTACCACATGGCTATAATTAAACATGTCAATTTATGAGGTAGCATAGACCCTCCAAGAGAATGTATCATATCATGCATGCCTTTTGTTATGATATACTCGACAAGGCTGTTTCTAACAATTCTTTCAAAATGGGAGATCTTCCCAAATATTTTCGGAAAGTTTATAGCATTTGGGAAGGTTTCGAACATCGAGAGATCGGATCGATATCCAACCCAATCCAACTTTGGTTTGGATCCAAATAAGGGGAGATAGACCCATTGACTAGATTAAGTTCCAATTTGAAATTAAAAGAATGAGAGAGCTTGATGACCCGATCATGTGGTCTTGGTTCGACTGGGAACAATAGAATAAGATAACTGTATTTAATCTAGTCCAATAACATATTAATATCAGGTGTCAAATCCCTCCACCATGCCAAACCATCGAGGAGCACGGTTAAATGCAAGAGATGGTTCAATCTAGACCATCCAATGCCTCGATTGGAAGTGCAAGAGGTGGGCACCAAATGAGTGGTCATAATTAACTTCAAGTTTGGGATCAACTCCAAATTTCTTGACAGGTCCTTGATCTCAGCTTGATTATCTTTATCAGAAGGATATTGACTTTCCCAGGGCTAATCCCAAATTTGATTAGTGGACCACAAACATCTCCTATCAAACAGACCAACTACGAGAAGAGTACTTGAGAAGCCAATAGTTTCAGATCTATCTAAAGACTTTCTTATTAAAAAAACATTTTACATACGCGAAGGATCCATGATTAACAAAGAAACCCAACTATGGCTTTGTCACCTCTAACAAAGAATACATGAAGAACAAATTAGGGTCCTACGTCAAACACATCTATCTAATTTTAAATTTATCTTTCCATTTTATCTTAATATAGCCTAACCTAGTTTTAGCATAGTTCGTTACTACTTAGTGACTTCAGGTACAATAATTTAGAAGTAAAGTCAAATATCATCAATCTTAAGTTATAGGATCATGATTAACTGAGTTCCATATTAGCTGGTCATACACATCTGGTCACATCCTGCTGACTATCCACTTCGATCGTCTGTTTCAATAGATGAATCAACTATTTATCTCTCATTTATTTTATTTATTTAGTTTTTTGATACTTTTGTTGATTGTAATGGGCCATACATTAAAATATTAATAAAATCAGCATTGTTTAGTGTTCTTTTATTTATTCATCAATCTTTATTCCTTTGAGGAATATTAAGCTAAAATGTTCGTGAAAGAACAAATTCTTAAATTTATAAATATAAGTTAATTATTATAAGGCACAATGAATCCAATCAAAATGGCTAACCATTACTCTTTCACAAATCACCTGAACACTGAACACTACACTACGTAAAATTGATGTTTTAAAGGATAGTTAAATCTTGTGTCCGGCGTATAATCGGTCCATTTCAATGCTAGGAATACAAACACTTCAATTAGAACTTGAGTCAAATAAATTCTACCACTTAACACATTATCTCTCTCTCTCTCTCTCTCTCTCTCTCTCACACACATATATAAGGCTGAATACATGCCCTGGTTCACAAGTGTACCTTTACGTATGATTGAATTAGCAGCAATAAGGCATAGTAAAGATAAATGGTGGCACATTTTGCGTGGCCGCATATATGCAACACAAAATCTAAATATTGGCTTGGCAAATGCAGCACCTTTTAGGAATTTTGTAAATTCGAGGCATATTAACACACGTGGCATAATTGCACGTGCGTGACATAATGAAAGAGGGATAGGGGAACATTGGCACACACGTGGGAGCTATTCGAGTTAAACGGCACATGTATTTACCTATTGATAAATCTATTTTTCTTTGATAGTTAGGAAATGAGTATCTAATTCAAACGCAACTATTAAAGACTTCGGAACCATCGAATTGTGTGAAACGATCGGAGGGTTTATGATGATTACGACGTTTCCACGATTTAAGAAGGTGTGAGAGAGTGTATAAAAGGTCGTAGTCTGCCAGAGTATATAATATAATGCTTTTTCCTCCTTTGAAAACATCTCCCCCTCCCAGGTCCGCACTCTGCTCTATTTCACGCTTTGTTCTCTCGCGCTGGGATTAGAGAGAGAGAGAGAGAGAGAGAGAGAGAGAGAATGTCAAATGGGGAGGGTTTCATCGGGTCGATCGATCAAGGAACGACGAGCACCAGATTTATCATCTACGATCGAAGTTCTCGAGTCGTTGGCTCTCATCAGGTTGAATTCACACAGTACTATCCCGAAGCAGGGTAAGATCTTTGATCTATTTCTCTCTCTTTCTAATTTCCATCTTCAATCTGTTGATTTTGATTCGGGTTTTTTCTCCTTTTTTGGAATTTGTTTCTTGTTTGTTTAGATGGGTAGAGCACGATCCAATCGAAATTCTCGAGAGCGTTCGAGTTTGCATTATGAAGGCTATCGATAAGGCGACTGCGAGCGGGCACAACGTTGATGGAGGATTGAAGGCTATTGGTCTTACTAATCAGAGAGAGACTATAGTGCTTTGGAGCAAATCTACTGGTTTGCCTCTTTATAATGCTATCGTTTGGATGGATGTTAGAACGAGTTCCATTTGCAGGTTTTGTTTCTCTCTCTCTCTCTCTCTCTCTCTCTCTCTCTCTCTCTCTGTTGATTTCTGCGAACTTTTTCGTTTCGTGTTTTCTTCGCTTCATGGATTTCTCTCTGTTGATTTCTGCGAACTTTTTGTTTCGTGTTTTCTTCGCTTCATGGATTTCTCTCTGTTGATTTCTGCGAACTTTTTGTTTCGTGTTTTCTTCGCTTCATGGATTTTGTGAATTTTAGCAACACCTGTACCATGTATTGATTTTCTGATTTTGAGTAACACCTGTTTTTATTATTTTGAAATACATGGGTTTTGTGATTTGAAGCAATAGCCATGTTAAAAATCGATTTCGTAGAATTAAAGAAATGCCCATGTCTTGGATTTGGTATTTTCTTAGAATTTAAGCAATACCCATATTATGGATTTTGCAATTTCAAGCAATACTCATGTTATATATTGATTTTGTGATTTTGACTAATACACATGTCATGGATTTGTGAGATGAAGCAATATCCATATCATAGATTTTTGTTAATCATAAACAACACTTGTGTGATTTTAATCAATGTCCATATCATACATGAATTTTCTAATCTTCAGCAATAACCATGTCATACATGGATACTGTGATATATACAAATATGCAGGCTCTGAATTATGTGATATGAAGCAATAACCATGTTGTATATGGATTTTCATTGTAAGCAATGCCCATGTCACCTGATTTTGTGATTTCAATATGAGCTGCTTTCCACCATAGATCAGAACAGAGTGGGATCCTGTTTTAACCATATTTAGTCACTAACCTTTGGGGTTTTGCGTCATTTGCATTTCCTTGCCTGTTGCCTGCATTTTGCGGTAGTGTTTCTTGCTTTCCAGCCTCATTGAATGTTGTTTTCCACTTTTTCTGGTATGGCTCTGGTCAAACCATATTTTTATCTGCCAAATATATTTATATATGTAAATAAGAAATTACGAAATGTTTAGCAATATCCATCAAGCAGACCTCATATCGCTGGGACAGATATCAAGATGATGCCTGCCTGCCTGCCATGAATTTGCAACATTAAGCAATATCAATGCCATACATGGATTTTGAGATTTTAGCAATATCCATGTCAAGGATTTTGTGATGCTAATAAATACTCCTATATCATATCTGAATTTTGTAGTTTTAACCAATACCCATGCCACACATGGATTTTGTGATTTTTAGCAATGCTTATGGCCTAAAAGATTTCGAAATTCCAGGAATACAATTCGTAATTTCAAGCTCTACCCATTTCATAGATTTTTTTTAATTTATTTATTATTATTATTATTTTAAAATGTGATTTGCATGTATCACAATCCCATGGATTTTGTTGTTTTAAGCAATCTCCTCATCCTGTATTTGATGATTGATGTAGGAGGTTGGAGAAGGATTTATCAGGGGGAAGGACCCATTTTGTAGAAACGTGTGGCTTGCCTATCAGTACTTATTTTAGTGCCCTTAAGCTGTTATGGTTGCTAGAATCGGTTGATGGTATTAAAGAAGCTGTGGAATCAGGGGATGTTCTGTTTGGTACTGTAGATACATGGTTGATTTGGAATCTAACTGGAGGTTGTGGCTGTGAAGATGAAAATAAAAATATGGTGACTGGACTGCATGTTACAGATTGCTCCAATGCATCTAGAACTATGCTAATGAATCTCAAAACCCTTGACTGGGATAAATCCACATTAGATGCCTTAGGAATACCCATTAAAATTTTGCCTAAGATCATTAGTAATTCGGAGGTTATTGGCAAGATCACGAGTGGGTGGCCGATTGCAGGTGTCCCAATCGCCGGTTGCCTTGGCGATCAACATGCTGCGATGCTTGGGCAGGCATGTCGGAAGGGTGAGGCCAAGAGCACTTATGGGACGGGTGCATTTATACTACTCAATACTGGCGATGAGCCTGTGAAGTCCACACATGGGTTGCTTACCACCATTGCATACAAGCTCGGTCCCAATGCCCCGACGAATTATGCTTTGGAAGGGTCAATTGCTATAGCTGGCGCAGCTGTTCAATGGCTGAGGGATAGTCTTGGAATAATTTCTTCTGCGAGCGAGATCGAGCACTTGGCGGAGACAGTTGAGAATACAGGTGGGGTATATTTTGTGCCAGCTTTTAATGGGTTGTTTGCACCGTGGTGGCGTGATGATGCACGTGGAGTTTGTCTAGGGATTACGCGGTTTACGGAAAAAGGTCACATTGCACGTGCGGTGCTTGAGAGCATGTGTTTTCAGGTGAATGATGTGATTGAGTCAATGCAGAAGGACTCAGGGGTTAATCGGAATTCTGAAGCTGAGAAGAAAGAGTTCTTGCTGAGGGTAGATGGGGGTGCCACAGTGAACAACCTTTTGATGCAGATACAGGTGAGGTTTTCCTTCTTCTGCATGAAATTTGTTGGGTCTTATTTGCTTTGGATTTGATACACTCAATTATGAAATATTGTCCTTCTTGCTAATAACTTTACGCTATTGTTTCCATCTTACATTTTCGTAAGCTTTGAGACTGCTTTTAGGGCCAGTTTGGGTAACCGCATTAAAACGTATTACGGTGGATGGGATTTGCTAATCCCTGATGTGACAGACGGACTTATGTTTGGATGGCGTCCGTCTCTGCACGATTTAAGATGTACTGACACGTGCGATGGAGTCGGTGGAATTTTGAAATCCCACCGAGATACGCCTCTCTCGTTCAATCCCTCGATCCGCACCCCTCCTTCCCATATCCCTCCTCGTCGGTTTCTACTTCTTCATCTGAGGCTGAAACAATCTGTCCATCGATCCTCTGTGAATGATCGCGAGAACTGTCCAAACCCAACTGAGAACTAGAATAACCTTGCTCTATTTCTCTTATGATCCTTTCAATGGTTTCAGAGGCTCCCTTGTCGACTTCTTCTCCATCTCCTTCTACTCGAGTGTTCATTCTCCCATTTCAGTTCCGGGTCAACTGAAACAGAACCTGAAGAGAGATTTTCTACTGGAACCTCACGTTCTGGGATGTGGGTACTGCTTGGAATCCCATCTTCAGATTCTTCATTTCGAGCATTTGCACTCTGATTGACAATTGGGATCCCACTAGAGCTTTCCAAAATCTCCTTATTCGTCTCCGGATCTTCTGAATCCGCAACAAGAGGCTGTGCCTCCTTATCTAAATTCGATTCTATAGGTTTGTTATCAATAAAATTAGCAGTTTGCATTTCATACCTGCCATGTTCATCGTCTCCGGTTTCAGGCTCTGGCTCACTTGGTTTCACTCCCGAATCGATCAAGGCAAGTTCTGACTTTGAATCCGCTGCTTCTTCATTGACAGAGCTCACTTGATTGGACCCACCATCCAAACAACCTGTTTCAGATAACCCGTGGGATGGTTGCAATCCCACAAAACCCAAACAGGCCCCAGCTACGCATGGGATAAAGTAGTACACCATAAGCAACCGACAATTCGCTGCGCGTCATAAATGCATCCATCTTGGTAATTCCATCCCATGTAATCCGACGTATTTCACGCGTCCAAACAGGGCCTTATTGTCTTGGGTGTTATAGCTTTTAGCATAGTTTTGTACTCTTCTGGAACTTTGGCAATGCTGAAGTTTACCAAATAGGTTGATTGGGTAGTGTTTTATTCTCTTTTTCAAATAAATGAACTCTCCTCCGGAACTTTGGCAACGGTGAAGTTTTTTTTTTTTTTTTTTTCCTTCAAAATTTAGTTTTTGAAATCTAACTTAACAGTTAGATGTGTTTTATTCCACCATTTATTGCGGTAATTTTTTTTAGGCATCCACCAATGGAATTCCACCATTTATTGCGATCATTTTTTTTTACCCCTTTCTAGTCTAGTAAAACTGCAAAATGATTTTATCACTGTAATCCTAGGATTTGGGATTTTTGCAGTATTTCTCTGAATCAACCAACTCATTGGAGGATTCCTACCATATAACACGTGAACTTCAGTTAATGATTGTGTTACTGATTGGCAGGCGAACTTATTGGGTAGTCCTGTGGTCAGGCCAGCCGACATAGAGACAACCGCCCTCGGAGCTGCATATGCTGCTGGATTGGCTTGTGGATTTTGGACAGTAGATGAGATTTTTGCACAGAAGACTGAAAAAAGTGCCATTTTCCAGCCCAAAATGGCTGAGGAGCAGCGAAAAAAGAAGTCGGATTCATGGTGCAAGGCCGTGTCTAGAACTTTCGATTTGGCTGACCTATCCATCTAGAATTGCATCCTATCTTCTTTCTTTTAAAATGCTGTTTCCATTATTTTTCTTTTTAATAAGAAATTGCTTGTGTAGTCTTTTTTTCATGGAAGACTTTCTCCTTGCTTTAGTAGATTGTCATCGAAATGAAAATGATGTTATTTCTAGCTTTTGGGGTCTTCTGCTTAGATTTGTGTTGTTTAACTTTGAAAAATTGTGCTTGTATTGGTTAGGACCATTTCCGTTTGATTATATTTAACTATACTGGGAAGAATGGGTTTTGCATAAATTTCTTTAGGTTCTGTTTGGATGAGGTGTTTTTGAGTCTCATTTCTGCTCAATCAGGACTTTGGCAATTCCCAAACCTAGCATCAAGCATCAGCCAGCCTTCGCTTGTCTGTTTGCAGCAAATAGGTGAGTTCCCCAAAATGTATACTGTTCCTATTTAATTTTGGTGGGGCTTTCTTTGTGAACTAACAACCGAAAGCTGATACAGAAGATGTTGACCCAGTTAAGTATTTACCGTATTGAAGTAAAGACTTTCAGACATGCCCTCGTCTAAACCAATGATAGCTAAGGCCCTGTTTGGGATCAAGGAAATGAGAATGTGGATTTGATAAATTCATGGATTTGACTAGAGCTAGACACAAGTCAAGCCAGCTTGAAAGCTCGGCTTGGATTGATTTGAAAAAGCTTGGCTTGGATTGGTTCGATTAGAAGTTCAAACCAAACCAAGCTTTGGAGTTAAGATTGTTTTTAGAAAAAAACAAACCAAGCTCAAACCAGGACAGTACTGGCTAGGCTCGGCTCGAAGTTCAGCTTGATTCAACTTAGTTTGATTTGGCTCATATGTTGTATGCACATTGTTTCCCAGTGTGATCCACTTGAGCTTTGGATATGATTCAATTTCAGGATGGATAACACATACATGATGGTGTGGATGATATATAAGAATGCACACTGTTTTCTATGGCTTGGTCCACTTGAGCTTGGGATATGATTCAATTTTGGATCATGTCTTAAAATGATATATAAAAACAGATGAGCTGGTGTGGATAATACATATACATGACGGTTACATGACGTCGGTGGGCCCATAAAATTTACTCACCGGGACTGAAGTGGTATTTGAATTGGCTAGTGACCTCAACACATAGCTAGTGTAGCTAGTGTCAAAGCTCTACTGCCCACACCAAGATGTATGTTTTATTTTAGAGTTTATCTTTGGGAAATTGGCCATACTAACGTTGATGTATGATCAAATTCCCTAAAGAGATTCAACCTTTCAAATATTCCGTAGGTAGACTTTTGACATGCTTTCAAAAATTACTCGGACCAAAATGCCCTTGTCTTTGTTTCAGTAGTTGTACGTTTTTTTTTTTAAATAATAAGTAACATCATATTTAATACCAAGAAATTGATGTGTACGGAACCCTTTTTTTGCATGTGGGCAATGACCAACCTCATGGGGCCCACATTGCCCATCCTTTTTGCCGTGTCATTTTAGGGCTAGGGCCCAAATATCAGCCTAATCTAGAGCTTGTGTGGGTCACTTAATAGAAAATAATGGTGATAATGAAACCTACTGTTGAAACTTTCCAGGCTCACTGTAATGTTTGTTAGAAGTGGATATTGCCAAGTCAGGACTTTTTGGGCCCACGACAAGCTGACTGACAAGGTGGACGGAACGGATCACCTCATTGTGGGCCTTAGACTATTGTACTAATAGGTATCCTTTCATTTGGTAGTAAAGGAAGTGAATATGTAACAACCGCGACCCATATAACCTGAGAACCACAACCCATATAACATGATAACTACGACCCATGACAACCACGACCCATATAACATAACAACCACGACGCATGACAACTACGACCTTTACCATATTACAACCACGACCCGGGTATGGGTCGTGGTTGCCATGAGGTAAGGGTCGTGGTTGTCACGAGGTAAGTCGTGGTTGTCATGCTATACGGGTCGTAATATTCATTTTATAGGCCTTGACAAGGACCAACTAGTGGGGCTTACATTGATGTATGTGAATAATCAATACCGCCCATCATTTTTGCCGTGTCATTTTAGGGCCAGGTTCCAAATATCAGCTTGATCCAGAGCTTGTGTGGGCTACGTAATAGAAAATAATGGTGACAATGGCACACACTATTGATATTTGAGCCCACACGAGCTCTGGATCAGGCTAATATTTGGGTCCTAGTCCTAAAATGACATGACAAAAAGGATGGGCGGCATGGATTATTCACATACATCAATGTAGGCCTCACTAGATGGTTATCGCCAATGCCTATAAAATGAAAACTACGACTCATATAGTATGACAACCACAACCCTTACCTCATGACAATACGACCCTTACCTCATGAAAACCATAACCCATATAACATGGCAACCACGACCCATACTCGGGTCATGGTTGTAATGCGGTAAGGGTCGTGGTTGTAATGTGGTAAGGGTCATAATTGTTATGGGTTGTGGTTGTCATGTTATATAGGTCGTAGTTGTCATGTTATATGAGTTGTGGTTGTCATGAGGTCGTAGTTATTATGTTATAGAGGTCATAGTTCTCATGTTATATGGGTCGTGATTGTTACATGTTCACTTACCACATATAACATGAGAACCACGACCCATATAACATGATAACTACGACCCATGACAACTAAGACCCATGACAACCACGACCTATATAAATGACAACCACGACCTATGACAAGTACGACCCTTACCACATTACAACCACGACCCTTACCGCATTACAACCACGACCTGGGTATGGGTCATGGTTGTCATGTTATATGGGTCGTGGTTGTCATGAGGAAAGGGTCGTGGTTGTCATGAGGTAAGGGTCGTGGTTGTTATGCTATACGGGTCGTAAGGTCGTGGTTGTCATGTTATATAGGTCGTAGTTTTCATGAGGAAAGGGTCATGGTTGTCATGAGGTAAGGGTTGTGGTTGTTATGCTATATGGGTCGTAGTCTTCATTTTATAGGCCTTAGCAAGGACCAACTAGTGGGGCCTACATTGATGTATGTGAATAATCCATGCCGCCCATCCTTTTTGTCGTGTCATTTTAGGGCGAGGACCTAAATATCATCCTGATCCAAAGCTCGTGTGGGCTCAAATATCAACAGTGGGTGCCATTGTCACCATTATTTTTTATTATATGGCCCACACGAGCTCTGGATCAAGCTGATATTTGTAACCTAGACCTAAAATGATACGACAAAAAGGATGAGTAGCATGAATTATTCACATACATTAATGTAGGCTCTACTAAGTGGTCCTTGTCAAGGCCTATAAAATGAAGACTACGACCCGTATAGCATGACAAACATGACCCTTACCTCATGACAACCACGACCCTTTCCTCATGAAAACCATGACCTATATAACATGGCAACCAGACCAATACCTGGGTCGTGGTTGTAATGTGGTAAGGGTTGTAGTTGTCATTGGTCGTGGTTGTCATGTTATATGGGTCGTAGTTATAATGTTATATGGGTAGTGGTTCTCATGTTACATGGGTCGCGGTTGTTACATGTTCACTTACCACATTTAACATGAGAACTACGACCCATATAACTTGATAACCACGACTCATGACAAGGTCAATACGGCCAATTTCCCTTCATCTTTATATAAAAATAGTTCATATTATGTATATTAATAAAAGAAAGAAAGAAAGAAAGAAAAAAATGAGCTGACCCACTCCTCTTCGAACTTGGCTCAACTTGGTTCAGCTCAGCAGGTGTCACATAAACAAGCCAAACCAAGCTTGGGTCAAACTCGGTTTGGCACATGTACAACTCTATATTTAAACCATCCTAGAGTCCAAAATTCAAATGCTTAGATTTGGGATTGGTTACAACAATGCCAAAGCTTTTATGCTTTAAGGCAAGTTTTTCATTTCATGGATTTGCAAAGTTTTTAATTTTTTGGGGGATTTGGAATTGACCCAAATCCATATATTTATAATGTTATGGATTTAAGAAATCCATAAATTTGAGAAATCTTTAGAAAAAGAAAAAGAAAAAGATCATAAACAAGAGAGATTTGAAATATCTGCATTTCATAAAAATCCCGACCCCAAACAGCCCCTAAAATTGCCAACTGCCTTAAGTTTTACCCTCCGAATCCCACCATTCAAAGTATGGGTAATCTGGGATTGAGATTCTATTTTTACCAATTTGAAACTATTGTTATATACTTGTAATGTAGATTAGCCTTTAATATTAATCTATACTCAAAATGGTAATTAAAGTTTTGATTTCTGCAATGGAACTTATAGTAATAATATACATCATTCATATTTAAATTTACAACATGAAGTTGAATATAAGGCTATACCATGCCACCTACTTTATACAAATTGTATGAACTGTCATCCCAATGTGACTGCTGATTTGGTGGGCCATGGTTCAAAATTTTTAGTATTAGTCCAACTCAACCATCGAATTCTTCAGGACTTTTACCCATTCGAGGCAGACTATTCACTGTGTTAATATACCTTCTTTCAGGCCACCAGGTGAATGGTAGCCACTCTACTAACATGCCTTTTAGTATACACTACAAGAAAACCCACTTTTACCGACGAAAATTTTCGTCACTAAAAGTTAGTTTTTCGTAGGTAAAAGGTTTTATCGACGAAAATTTTCGTTGGTAAAAAACCGACGCAAAAGGTTTTTACCGACGAAAATTTCAATTGTTAGCAATGGCAGGACTTTTACCGACGAAAATTTTCGTCAGTAAAAAATAAGCAAAAAACTTTTACCGACGAAAATTTTCATAGGTAAAAATAATTACAAAACTTTTACCGACAAAAATTTTCGTAGGTAAAAATAATTACAAACCTTTTACCGACGAAAAGTTTCGTTGGTAAAAAATAAGTAAAAAACTTTTACCGACAAAAATTTTCGTAGGTAAAAATAATTACAAAACTTTTACTGACGAAATTTGTCGTCGGTAAAAAATAAGTAAAAAAAAATATTTACCAAACTTTTACCTACAAAAATTGTCGTAGGTAAAAGAGTCATTTTTTTTCACAAAATTCCTGATATACACCTGTTACAATAAATTTCACAGATATTCTTCTTAATATACACCTGTTATATAATATATTTCATCATATTCACATTCACATCCATCTAAACCCAAACTAGTAAATCCATCCAAACATAAATTACATTCATCCAAACACATCACATTCATTCATGCATAAATACATATAAGTTTAACATCATAAATAAAAATATAAAAAATCACAAAGTTGAAAACGAAGGTGGTAGGGCATCGGTGGGTAAGTGTGCAGCGAGAGCCTGAAACATCTTGGTCATCCGTCGCTCATGCTCCAGCCGCATCTCCTCCATCCTCCTCTCCTGCTCCTCCCTCTGTCCCACCTGCTCCTTCATCCTCCTTCTCTCCTGCTCCTCCCTCTGCGTCGTCAGCTCCTCCATCCTCCTCTCCTACTCCTCCCTCTGCCTCGCCAGCTCTTCCATCTTCCTCTCTTGCTCCTCCCTCTACCTCTCCAGCTGCTTACTCTACCTCTCCAGTTGCTCTTTGATGTCATGGATGACGACCCATAGCTGTTGAACCTCTCTCTCTGCAATATCAGATCGGTGTACGGCGTTGTTGCCAACAATGATGGATCGGCTGGAGGCAACTCTAGTGGGTACCATGAGCTTGACACCATGGCCAAGCCAATGCACATATCCCGTACGGGTGCTAAGCACCTGACTCAAAATCTCTGGCTCACTCCGCTGAGTACTATCGGGAGTGGGCTAACTGCGTAAGGTGTCCATCGCTGCATGTAATGAAAACATATGAATTTTCATAACAAATGACATTATTATAATTTAATGCAATTAAATTTTACAATGTAAGATTTTTTACCCAATTCTCGCTAGTTGTAGGATATACCCAAGGTCCCGTCGCCTGCCGACAGTGAGTCCCTCTATAGAGGTCTACTGGTCCGGGTTCCTGGCTAGTGACGGAATCTCGCTGCGCAATCGAAAGGACAATATAGTTAACATAAATGCATGGAAAGGATATATCAACTTATTAATTACCAGTAATTTCTTACCATGTCGTGACGAAGTCGTACAAATGACTTTGATCCAGCCACGTGGTTCACTTCTAACTTTTCCCTGTTGTCAGAATTTATTTTTCTCCTCTTCTGAACACATTATTCATAATACATTATTATTAATTGTGAATTTAATTATTATCTTAAGATATCATAAATATGTAAATATTACCTGAAAAGAATCGGACGAAAATCTATCGTAGAGTATTCGCTAGTCGTCATGGGTCACGTGCGGTGGTGCGGACTGTATGGCCTCCTTGTGGCTCACGCACCGCTTGTACCGCTTGTGAAAGTCACCGCAGTACTTCTTGAACCACTTCTTGACCATGTCATCAATGACATGAGAAATGTACGGAACACTCAAATCCAAGTCAAATTTATCATACAGTTTCATAAATGATTAAGGCAAATAAATTTATTAAGAAAATAACTTAACCGTAAATGAACTTTTATAAAATAAATTTTAATTTACTAAAATTTACCTGAATGCGGTGACGGATGAGCTGCCGCACATCATCTGTCACGTCCGCCCAACGGGGGTGGTGGGAGGTATCAGAGATCGACACAAGACACCGACTTCCGACGTAAACAACCTGGCATTATTCCCAATAGGTTTAATGCAGTCCTGTGGAAACTCTACCGTCATCCTAGCCTCACGTGTAAGTCGCTCTAAAAGCAACCCACACATGTGTCCACTTCCTTGTCGGCTGGTCGACGATGCTGTTGCAAAAAAAAATATGTAAGTCTAAGCATAAACAGAAGTCATTAAAAGAAATATATGTGTAGACTTACATGAAGTGCTCGGTGTATGCGCGACCGAGGGATTAGATGCCTGCGATGCAACATGTGACGACGATGCTGATGCTGTCTCCGTCGCATCACAGGTAGAAGGGGTAGATCCAGTATGCGAATGATGTGGTCTCCCACTTGATGCCATCACTGAATATGTGCGAGCTACGAACTTATAAATTTAAACAATGTTAATACAAGTAGAATATAATAAAATATTATACAAGTAGTGTTAATGGTACAATGCATTTGTGCTTATGCTTAGAGAGATGATTAAAATATGATTAGACCATTACACTATAATGCAAGCAGAATATAATAAAACTGTAAACTTTAATCTATATTAACCCTTAGAAATTCGATTGCACATTTTCATTCTATATTAAATACACTTATTTCGTTGTAATACGAAACAACTTTGAGGTCAACTATCCAAAGTACTCCCTGCGTAAGTTATCGTACGCTTCAGAAGCATATGTCATGTTGCGTAAAGCACTCGACATTGTTACAGCTAACTTGGCAATCACAATAGGAGAAATCTAGTCTCTCGGGAGTCTATTTAGATATGCAAGTGAGTGTGCCGCATCTTCCATAGCAAGTTTCCTGTGGTTATATACCTCCATCAGCTCCAGAATTTGTTTGAGATGGTGTAATCTTTCTTTTGAGTCGTTGTCGATATATTCCGCCGCACACTCATCAACTAGACCGGGTATCTCTTTGGCCCTACCAGAAGAATATAGGACTAGAAAGTCCATTTGTAACAATTGATCAAGTATGCTGCGTGCTTCCGCTACGCTCCGGTCTGAGGAGGACATGATCATAAATTGACTCAACTGCAAATGTGGATTATAAATAAGTCAATTAAAGGAATAAATCTTGACTTGTAATTTTCACGTATACATGGAATACATAAATTATTCGAATTGAAAATTGACATGTAAATCATGTGTACATTTAATAATCGTCGTCTGTATCACTATCGCTGATCAGTATTTCCTCTTCATCGTCCATAACGTCGTCATCAATGAAACCACTATCAGCTCTAATAATGTCATGTATTATTAAGGCATCAACATGATCAGGTGACACATCATCTCTGTCCAATTGCACCACATTAATATCAACACTTGAATCAGTCCCTGTATCCCTTTATGGCATGTCTTCTTGATATGCTTGTTCAACCCTAGACGTTTCATTTCCCCCATCCTCGTTATCTTCAACTTCTGGTATGGGAACGTCAAATACGTTCTTGGGCTTTATTTTCTGCACCACATGCCAAGAGCTGCCTAAGTTGGTATCAGTGAGGTAAAATACTTGTTTGGCTTGGCCCGCGAGGACAAATGGTTGTCCTTAAACCACTTAAGAGATAAATTTATGCTCATAAAGTAATTGTCAGTCTGTATTCCTAACTTCTTATTTCCAATGTCCCACTAATTACATTTAAATAAGTACACCCGCTTTCTTATACAATAACTCAGCTTAATAATATCTATCAAAACGCCATAAAAGTCTATTTCTACCTCCTCTTGCGTTCCCTTCACAACCACCCCACTATTTTGTGTGGTCCTATACTTCTCAAGTTCTTCGGTGTTAAACCGAATCCCATTTATAATGCAGCCTGTATATCTAGATACATGTCTATCAGGGCCACACGCCAGTGAGTATAGTGTATTAGACGCATCCGTAGAGTTGCTAGTGTGCAACGTCTTCATCTATTATCATGTACAAAATGTAATTGTTTAGGGATTTTCTTAGGTTCAAATAATATGCAATACAACGAAAATTCTAAGTGTGGTGAGATACAATGTGAAATCTTACACGTTTTGTGAACTATTTTGGAAACTGATCCTGATGCATCGATCATAATTTGTCGAGAATTGGGACTTCATCTAGTTGATATGTTCGCTACACATAAATGACACATCATCAGCAAGAAACATTAAGATCATCGTATGTAGAGAAAACAATAATCGATGGAAGACTTACTCTAAGTACGACTCTATTTCTTCATAATTATGTAACACATACCACCGTGCCTTTGCTAGTTTTCAAAGGTCCATATCTTGAAACGTCTAGGATCCTAAAGGACGAACGTTATGTGCGAATACAGATATGAGTCCTTATTCATGCTCCTGCCCTTCATCGACATTCCAATCTTCTTGGTTGAATCTAGTCTCTATGCCACGAAGATACATGGAGCAAAATGTCAGGCACTCATTATCAATGTATGCTTTAACAATTGATCCCTCTGGTCATGCCTTATTCCTCACAATCATTTTAGTATGTGAAGGTATCTGTATACAAAATCACTATGTTATACATATGAAAACATGGATATATGTAGTTTATAGAATGAATAAAAATTTACTATTATAGGTTGTACCACCTTTCAATCGGATACATCCAACGTTATTGTACTGGGCTTGCAAGCTTCACCTCGTGCAGTAAGTGAATTGCTACGTGTACCATGACCATGATGAAGCTGTCCATTTCCTATGGACAACATTGGAGTGGCCTAGCCATTTAGTCAGGCCGTGTTTATATATTTACTCGAAATTAATGGAGCAGACCCAGATGTGAGTTAGAGCTATTCGGATGTTGAGCGGGGGTCCCTATAAGGTGAAAACCGCTGTTATGACCATGATGAAGCAGTCCATTTCCTATGGACAACATTAGAGTGGCCTGACCATTTGGATAGGCTGTGTTTATATCTGTATTTGCAGGGACCATACCCTTAACCTAAACCACACCCTAAACCTAGAAACTAAACCTAAACCTTAATCTAAACTTATAACTTAAACCTATAACATATAACCTATAACCTATAACCTAAACCCAAACCCAAACCTAAACCTTAACCTAAACCTAAAACCTAAAACCTAAAACCTAAACCTTAAACCTAAATGTATTCTCAAATCCCTAAACCTAAACCTACACCTAATCCTAATATCAAATCCCTGAACCTAAACCTACACCTAATCCTAATCTCAACTCCCTAACGTAAGCCTAAACCTAAACCCGATCTCGAACCCGATTTCCTAAACCTAAACCTTAACCTATTCTCAATTCCCTAAAGCTATAACCTAT
Organism: Magnolia sinica; assembly: GCF_029962835.1. Classification (NCBI taxonomy): domain Eukaryota; kingdom Viridiplantae; phylum Streptophyta; class Magnoliopsida; order Magnoliales; family Magnoliaceae; genus Magnolia; species Magnolia sinica. The sequence goes on from NC_080581.1 coordinate 35,921,739, forward strand.
AACCTATAACCTAAACCTAAACCTATAACTTAAACCTAAACTTATAACCTTAACCTAAACCAAACCTATAACCTAAACCTTAACCTATATATAACCTATAACCTATAACCTATAACCTATAACCTAATCTTAACTTAAACCTAAAACCTAAATCCAAACTTATAACATAAACCTATAACCTAAAACCCAAACCTAAACATAAAACCTAAATGTATTCTCAAATCCCTAAACCTAAACTTACACCTAATCCTAATCTCAACTCCCTAACCTAAACCTAAACCTAAACTTGAAAACCCAAACCCAAACTTAAACCCGATCCCGAACCTGAACCTGATTGATGTAATAATGTATAGCCCAATCACATGACAACAAACAAAAAAAACTTGCTTTGTTGGCAAGCATACTCGAACTCAAGCATCATAAGAAAATCTTGTGTGGATGAATTTGATGTGGATAAGATTGTTTGTGTTTGGATGGATGTAGTTTATGTTTGGATGAATGTAGTTTATGTTTGGATGGATTTACGTAGTTTGGGTTTAGATGGATATCAATGTGAATATGATGAAATATATTATATAACAGGTGTACATCAGGAAGAATATGATGAATTATATTGTAGCAGGTGTATATCAGGAATTTTGAGTTGGAATAGTGAAAAAAGACTTTTACCTACGAAATATTTCGTAAGTAAAAATTGTGGAAATATAACACTTTTACCGACAAAAAGTTTCGTTGGTAAAAGTTTTTGTGCGCTTTTTACCAACGAAAAGGTTTGTCGGTAAAACTCAGCGTGAAAATATTTTATCTGAAAAATATAAGATTTTTACCGACGAACATTTTCGTCGGTAAAAATATTAATCCTGACGGTTTTAATTCGTCGGTAAAACTCAGGGTGAAATAATACTTTTACCAACGAAAATGTGTCGGGAAAAGTCTTACTGCGAACTTTTCAAAACAGTGGGACAGTTTTATTTCTTAAAAATTATTATATTTTTACCGACGTAACTTTTCGTCGGTAAAAACGTTATTCCCAATGGTTTTAGTTCGTCGGCAAAACTCAGGGCGAAAATATAACACTTTTACCGACGAAAATGTTCGTCGGTAAAACTCTTAGTGGAAAATTTTTTAAGTTAAAAATACAACACTTTTACTGACGAATATTTTCATTAGTAAAAATATTATTCCCGACGGTTTTTGTTCGTCGGTAAAAGTCAGGGTGAAAGTCTTCTAACGTAAATACACCACTTTTGCCAATGAAATTTTTCATTGGTAAAAGTAGTTCTTTGGTTTTTACCGACGAAAATATTCATCGGTAAAACTCTTAGTGAAAAATTTTCACAACTAAAAATACCACTTTTTTTGTCGGTAAAAATATTATTCCCGACGGTTTGGGTTCGTCGGTAAAAGTCATGGCGAAAATTTTCTAACTTGAATACACAACACTTTTGCCGACAAAACTTTTCGTCGATAAAAGTTGTTCGCTGGTTTTTACCGATGAAACTATTTGTCAGTAAAACTCTTAGTGGAAAATTTTCTAAGTTAAAAATACAACACTTTTACCGACTCCCGACGGTTTTGGTTCGTTGGTAAAATCAGGGTGAAAGAACTTAAATAAACTACACTTTTACCGATGAAAATTTTCATTGGTAAAAGTGGTTCCCTACTTTTTACCAATGAAAAGTTTCGTCGGTAAAACTCTTAGTGGGCAAATTTTCAAAATAGCGGGAAAATTACTTTTACCGACGAAAATTTTCGTTGGTAAAAAAATTATTTCCAACGAAAAAAAATGTCGGTAAAATTGCTATTTTACCGATGAAAAAAATTTCGTCAGTAAAATAGTACTTTTATTGATGCAATTTTTTTCGTTGGTAAAAATTTCATGCTAAAAACGCTATTTCTTGTAGTGATATTTTCTAGTCAACATGGTGGGCCACCAATTCAAATCGTTGTAACCCTTTACAATTGAAACATTTGAAACATGGGACACCAAATTTGAATTTGTGGAATGGGGATGGCATTCTTCCTTCCACAATACAAGCGTTTGTGGTTGATGGGCGCCCCAAAAGGCTGGATTTTGATGTGCAAGTGAAATTTTATAAAATAAAGAGATTCATCATCATCACCGTCTAAACCTTATACCAACTAATTGGGTCGGCTGCATGGATCATGTTCTGCCATTTCACTCTAAGGGCTATAATTTCCGTCCAACTGTCTCAAGAAAATGTCAGGCAATAATAATATTCTTTGTATTCTTAAATAGGAATAACCATTAAGTTGCAATCATGTTTCCTTAGACAATATGGAATGCTAAGGAAATTGCAAATCCATGCATCTCTACTACCAACATAGTTATGGCACTTTGTCTTTAGTTTCAAATGCCATAAGAAATTCCAAAGAACATAACCATGTTGCCTGGTGGGCCACATCGTGTCAGGCATGAAATGAGCTCCCATAAGTTTGGCTTTAAATTAATATTCTCACGGCTACAACCATTTTCTAGTTTTATTTAAACACTAGATGATGGCTCAGAAGCAACAAATAAACTAAGGTTGTCCATCACTCCCTCTCTTGTTCCTCCCTAAGGATATTGAACATCTCACCTATTTGATCAAGTTAGACATCGTCACCTTCCACTAATATCATGTAGAGGCCAAGCTCTATTTCAAAGATTGGACTTTCTTACTATGATTAGTTAGGATTATCTGAAATATATTTGCCTAGATTAGCCTTAGAGGGATGGGTTACTAACGATAATTCCAATTATTTTTGGTCATCCTATACCTCATATTTCTTAACCCAATTTGTTGGTATTACCATGACCAAAAAATGACACTTCTAAAATCTTCACTCTTTATCGAAGTGGTCTTCAATCAATAGTCTTCCTTTAGGATAATGGGCCCTTATCATGATCTCTCATTGGACCACTACTAACTAATATGGTCAAACAATTATTTTAGTTAGGCTGAATACTCAAAGAATTAAATGATAATAATCTAGTTCTCATACCCAACTTATCTTCGGATAAAATGCTCATTCCATTCATCATATTAGAAAATATGTAGAGATGGTAATGAATTTGTTGTATTAAATCAAGCAAGATACAGGACCTGTTGATGTCATCGACAGACTGTTCGATGTCAACTTCGATGGCATCGAACAGTACTCGATCCCATCAAGATTTTTCAGATTTTCTCCAACTGGTCACTGGACTATCAGTGCATTTTTTTCGATGCCATCGAAGGATATGTTCGATGCCATCGAACATGGTTTAATGCAATCGAGAATTTTCGAGAAATCATGTTTTGTCACTGGATTATTGTGGTGTTATTTTGATGCTATCTATGTGGCTTTGATGCAATCAAATGATTAGTTTCGATGACATAGAAGTTCATTCGATGCCATTGAAAGTATTAATGCACTCATCTTTGCACCCTGGTTTTTGGATTTTACCCTGATGCTCTCAATGGCATTGAAGCCGCTTCGATGGTATCAAAGCATGATGTTTGATTGAATCGAAGGTCGGGTCGATACAATCGGAAGAGGTCCAAATATATCTAGTAAGAAACATCATTTTTGTCTGGATATTTCGATGGCATCGGGGAACCCTTTGATGGCATTGAAGGATTCTTCGATGGCATCGACAAAGCCGTTTTCTGCACATTTTTTTACCGTTAGAGCTTGAACTTTTTATAAAAGACAGTCGGTTCTTAGACATTTTAAATGAGTTTTTAGAGCAATAGAAGGTAAGATGTTTCTATATGCATATCCTTCATTCCTTGCTTCTATTCCATTGAGTTCTAAGCCATCTCCTTTGAGATTACAACTCTAATAAGGATTCTAACCTCAACATTGAAATGTACGTGAACTTCTCCATTTCCTAGATATTGGCCTTAAGCATTCTTGGTAAATCATTGTCTAACTCTTCTAAGAGACCCATCTAGTTGAATCCCATATGATAAACAACTACCCATTAGTTGTAGGAGATTCGACCCACTCCCATCACCTTGGTCATCTTAAAGACATATTAAATACAAGGAGATTGATCGTGGAGTTGAAGCCTTGGCGAAGCAATGACAACATGATCTGGGGAGTATAGGGGAGCTGATTGAAGCACGAGAGAGTAAAGATCAAGCAACCAAGAGGAGCTACAAAAGAGACTCAATTCAACAAGTAAGTGTCAAGTGGAAGGTCCGTTTTGTACTCATTCCTTGTACTGGTTAGAGTGCAAGTGTATGTGTCCTAAACTCACCTAAGTTCTTTCATAGGACCTTTGCTCTTTTGTAGGGCATAAATCCAGGTTCGGGATTAAGACCTTAGTCTGTGTGGCCTAAATCCAGGTTTGGGATTAGGACCTTGGCCTGTGTGGCCTAAATCTAGGTTCGGGATCAGGACTTTGGCCTGTGTGGTCTAAATTGTTGGATTCGGAATTAGGACCCTTGCTCTTTTGTAGGGCATAAATTATAGAGTCCTTGTGTAGGGATGTAAAGGTTTAAGGTAAATCTAATTTAAAATCTCCGATAGTGAAATCTAATACACACTAGGAGAGAGTGCATCTGTCGGGAGTGGAGTAGGCACATAACCGAACCACTATACATGATGGTGTTTGAGATTGTCATTTATGCTTATGTTTAATTAATCTTATGTTTTTGAATGCTTAATTATGTATGCATGATTAGATGAATGCCTAGGATTGATAGGTAGCATATTCTATACACACATGTTTACTATGCTATAGGCTAGTTGCTTAATTTGTTTATCTTGAGTAGCCTATTTGATTGGACCCTCTATTGGCTTGGAAGCCTTTAAATTTAAATTACCTTGTTTAGTTTAATTGTAAATTAGTTTAAGTTAGGCAATTAGGATTTTAATTGGCATAATTTTTAATTAGTCCTAATCACCTCCTATAGGACTTAATCTACATTCTATAGCTCCGCCATATTCCACACTTAAAGCATTGCGGCCCATTACTGCAATTTTAGAAAGTTTCTTCACAAGTTTACGTAGAGCTGTGTATTTGTGGGATTTGTTTCTGATTTTGATTGGGATTCTCCTAGAGAAAATATATTAGGGTGTAATCGAGATTGGGAGGTATCATTAGGGTTTTTAATTCGTTAAAGGGGTTTCAAGGGTTTAGCAAGGGTTTGATTTGAGGTTGTTCGAATTGGGTAAGCTATTTCTCTTTGTAATTGCTGCTTTCATAGTGATCATCTGTCGCTTTGTGCCATGATTTTTTCCCGTAAGGATTTTTCTATGTTAAATTCGTTGTGTTCTCTTGTTGTTTGGTTTGTGCAATTGGATTACTCTTATAGATTCATGGTATTAGTGATATCGTTGGGGCGCAGGCTTGGATATGTGAGAAAAAGTATCAATGGCTGGAAGTTTAAAGTATTGCATTGAGAAATACTTGGGTAAAAAGAATTTTGAGTTATGTAAGATTAATATGATTAGTCTATTAACTCAACAAGGGTTGGATGAAGCTCTTGAGGAGCGATGTGCGACTATGAATAATGATGATTAGAAGACTCTGGATAAGAAGGCTAAATCCTCAATTCATTTGTGTCTAACGAATGAGGTTCTCTACAATGTTATAAGGGAGAAGACCGCAAAAGATTTGTGGGTGAAGTTAGAGGACATCTATGTGAAGAAGTCCCTAAAAAATCGCCTACACTTAAAATTGCAGTTGTTCAACTTTAGGATAGTGGAGGGTGGAGATGTGGAGGCCCACATTAATAATTTCAACAAGTTGATCTGCAAATTACTAGACATGGAGGAAGTGGTCAAGGATGAAGATCAGGCATGTATTTTACCCAATTCACTTCCAGAATCTTACGAGTCTTTCAGGGACTCCTTATGCACCAGTAATACGTCCCTGAGTGTAGACACCATTATCTTGGCTAAAGGTGTACACCAGTTAAACTAAGTCGAGCTTGGCACAGCTCGACTCAGTTCAACCACTAATTGACCACAACTTGAACTCGGCTTGGCTCGGTCATCGAGCTTGACTGACCAGCTCGGTTCGGTTCGGTCAGCAACTCAGGCCAGTTCGAGCCAAGATCGAGCCTGTGCGGCATTTTCACAAACGCTTGGAGTGCACTTCCTATTTCTTACTGTATGTAAAATAGTAGCAGCTGTTTAAAGTTATTTCATCAAACAACTTGTAGGCAACATCAAAATCAAGAAAAATTGGTATTTGTTTCATATACATACCTTCCTTGCTACCAGCCGACACTTTGTTGAGTCATTTCAACAAACACTTGGTGAGCAACATCAATATCAAAGTAATCGAGTCACCTAACTAGTTCGATCCATGTTTGATTCGAGTTGGGGTTCGATCCGAGTCGAGTCGAGCTCGGGCAAGCTCAAACTTGGTTCTAAAATTTTTTGAGCTTAAAAACTCAGCTCGACTTGGCTTAAACTCAGTTTCGAACAGAGTCGAATCGAGCTTTTTTTAGTCCAGTCGAGTGAGCTAACTGAGCTAACTTAGTTCGTGTACAACCCTAATATCAACCCTTTAGGGAAAGGCTATGAGAAGGAAAAATGGTAGCATTGGGGCATCTACTGATGCACTGCTTACAAGAGGCCAGAACACCGAGCGAGATGCAAGATCTTCTCAGTCGAGATCCAAAAAAAAGGGCAAGGGCAAAGGCAAGTTAAAGTGTTAGAACTGTGGGATGACTGGACACATGAAGAAAGATTGCACAAATCCTAAATCGAAGAAAGAGAATTCTAAGGCTTCTTCCAGGGAGGCCAATACTGCCATATCTAAAGAAGGTACGAGTGAAGGTGGTGTCGTAATTTTGGGTAAGCTCTTTTTGTTTGTAATTTCTGCTTTTATAGTGATCATCTATCGTTTTGTGTCGTGGTTTTTTCCTGTAAGGGTTTTTCAACACACTACGCCAAAATCGTGAATTTACGACAGACCAAATCTGTCGTAAAACTAAATAAACAACGGATTTCGTCCATCGCTATTTACTGGGTCATTTTTTTATTTTCTAAGGATAAAATTCGTCATTTAATCTGCAATGGATAAGGTCAGTCGCATAGTAGCGACGGATAAGATCCGTCGCAAAAAATAAAAAATCCGTCGCTAAAATTCTTAGAAACCGTCGTCATAAAAATATTAGCGACGGATAAAGTCTGTCGTTAATATGAGGAGTGACGGACCTCAAATCCTTCGTCGACTTCCAATTTGTTCAGAAATTAGCGACGGATTTGGTCCATCGCTAAATTATTTGTGAATAAAAGAAAATATCACCAGATTTTTTATTATTATTATTTTTTTTTATTTCGAATCTTACACCTGATGGTTATTCAAAAAATAACTCACATGATTGTTTAATAAGAATCCTATTCAGAAAATTGCGATGAATCTTGTTCCGCCATCCACTCTAGCAAGGAAAATAATAATTACAAACACAACATGCTATAGAACGTCTAAAGCCAGAGAAAATTCCTATTGGATGAAAAAAATGATAAGGATGAGTCCCGTGACTTCAGTCCAGTCAATTTGTTGAGTTTATGCCCTTGTTTTGGATAGACTTGGTGAGTTATAGAACTATGGCTGATGATCTGCATATTGGATGCACCCCCTTTGACACGAGATCAGTCCCTTAAAATATGAATTCATGTTAAGCGATTGTGAAAACAATTAATTAACTAACTGAATTTCTGAGTGCATGAAGAAATCAAAAAGGGAAATATGATCTCATAATGTCACAGAGTTGGAGATTAGCATGTATGTGCCATTTTTCTACATCCAGCACCAAATTTATCCCAATTTGATTACGTGCTATTTCTTCGACCAGAAACTTATTATAGCATTTTAACACCATTTTATCACCATTAATACTCATTCAGATGCAAGTTATAATAGATCCCAATGGCATCAAACAATTTATTTAAAAAACATGAAGTAATAACATCAGCAATTAAGCAACATGTAAGATATACTCACCATGGAAGAATTCAATTATTCTTGTAACAAACCATTATGAGCCCTCAAGTTGCTTAAATTTCCATATTATGTTCTTTTCCTTCTACAACTTGGAAATGTTCTCAGCAGCCAGCGCTACATTTGATTGAAGATTGCTGCTGTATTGCTACAAACTCTATGTTATATTCTTGCAACCACTTGTTAACATCCTGAAGAGATGCTATCTACAGAATCCAACAATAACTAGTTGGGGATTTCAATTGAGATTCATCCAAAATGAAAATTGAAATAAAATGAAATAAACAAATTAATTAAACTAAACATTCACATGCCCTGTTGATTGGAGGTTAATGGCTCTTGATGGGCTTTTTCAAGCTCTTCTGACAAAGAAGCATGCAACTTTTCAGAAGCAACTCTTGCCTCAATCTCTTTCCTATGAGAATTCAATCACTACCTTTCTAAATGCATAAAAGGAAAGACACAAATATCAACAATACTTGATATAAAATATTCACAGATAACTGCGGTTTTCTCAAATTCTCACCAATTTATGGGCTTTCCCCTTTGTAAGTTTCATCATGCAAAGAACCACATTGCCCCCAAAGTCCATAATCATTTCAATTAAATCTTTTTTCCTTTTGCTTCATTTTTGCTTCTAAGAAAATACAGATTTCAGGTTGCTATCTACTACATTGGCCGACTAAAGAAGAATGGACTGATATTTGACTCTAATATTGGCTAAAGGCCTTTTTAAGTTGTCTAGGTAATGTTATAGTTCACCTACTCTATAATGCAAAGAAAATCTGTCTAAATGCATAAAAGGAAAGACACAAATATCAATCACTTGTGAATCACATTTCTCCCAAAGTCCGTAATCATTTCAATTAATTCTTTTTTCCTTTTGCTTCATTTTTGCCTCTAAGAAAATACATGATTTCAGGTTGCTATCTACTACATTGGCCGACTAAAGATGAATGGACTGATATTTGATTCTAATATTGGCTAAAGGCCTTTTTAAGCTGTCTAGGTAATGTTATAGTTCACCTACTCTATAATGTAAAGAAAATCTTTTTCTTTCTTTATTTGTTTCTTCTTCTTCTTCTTCTTCTTTTCTTTTAGATGGTTACGGGTGTGACTAAAAGACATTGGAATTGTTTGTTAGAGGTATAGGTCAGGTCGTAAAGGGCTGGGATGTTGCCATTGCTGGTAGCTGACTAGAAGATAGAGAATTTGCTGCCAAAGTTGTGGGGTGCAAGATTTCTTCTAGCTACAATGTTGTGCTCACACCCTAATATGAGTAGGCAAAATGGATTGATGCAGTGGATTTCTCAAAAACATCATGATAGGCCTTAGGTTGGTTTCAATAGGTCCGCACTTCTGTTGGTGTGGTCCACTTGAGCTTTGGATCAACCTCATTTTAGGCTCATGCCCTAAAATGAATTGGCAAAATGGATGGACTACATGGATAAACTATATACATTACATGGCCCCACGGAGTTGCAGCAAGGTTGGTAAATAATTATCCAATAGCATCACCCATGCATGCGTGCATGCATTACAAACAGCATGGGCGGGCCCCACATAGTTTTGGCTTGAAACTGGTCGAGTATTGTGCGGTTTTAAGGTGAAACTTCACCTCTCTTTCAAACAGCATGAAATTACAATTATTATACTTTTACTGTTGTTTACAGGTAATTACTGGCAACCAAACAGGCCCAAAGGATTAAAGAAAGTAAATTTGTTTTGTGGTTGTTTTGATTCTTTAAGTGGGCTAGACTCCTATGATATAGTTCACCACTTTTTGAAAATGGTAATGACTTATCCTCACAGTAAACACTCATGTATGGCTACCCAGATTGTCCAGATTGTGGGACACACTGTGGATGAATAATGTCTCTGTATTACATTTACCAAGATTTCAGATTTAGGCTTCAAACTTCAGATTCGGTCTTTAGAATTCAAATTCAGGCTTTAAATTTCAGATTTGGTCTTTAGATTTCAGATTCAGGCTTCAAATTTTAGATTCGGTCTTTAGAATTCAGATTCAGGCTTCAGATTTCAGATTCCATCCTTAGACTTCAGCCATAATTATCAAACAAGTTTTTTTTTTTTTAATTTTTTTAAATTTTAATTTTTTAATTTTTTACTTCAGATTTCATATTCAGGCTTTAAATTTCAGATTCAGGCTTCAGATTTCAGATTCGGTCTTTAGACTTCAGCCATAATTATCAAGTTTTTTTACTTCAGATTTCAGATTCAAGCTTTAGATTTCAGATTCAGGTTTTAAATTTCAGATTCGGTCTTTAGAATTCAGATTCAGGCTTTAGATTTCAGATTCGGTCTTTAGACTTCAACCATAATTATCAAACAAGTTTTTTTTTTTTTTTTATACTTCAGATTTCAGATTCAGGCTTTAGATATCAGATTCAGGCTTCAAATTTCAGATTTGGTCTTTAGAATTCAGATTCAGGCATCAGATTTCAAATTCAGTCTTTAGACTTCAGCCATAATTATCAAACAAGTTTTTTATTTTTTATTTTTTATTTTTTTTTACTTCAGAATTCAGATTTAGGCTTCAAATTTCAGATTCGGTCTTTAGAATTCAGATTCAGGATTCAAATTTCAGATTTGGTCTTTAGACTTCAGCCATAATTATCAAACAAGTTTTTTTTACTTCAGATTTCAGATTCAGGCTTTAGATATCAGATTCAGGCTTCAAATTTCAGATTCGGTCTTTAGAATTCAGATTCAGGCTTCAGATTTCAGATTCGGTCTTTAGACTTCAGCAATAACTATCAAACAAGTTTTTTTACTTCAGATTTTAGATTCAGGCTTTAGGTTTCAAATTCAGGCTTTAGATTCTCACTTGATCGATTGGACAATCCTTGTGAAACAGTGTAACTAGGTATGAATTATCCAAATCTATAAGACTTACATATGGGTTGCCTCATGTTCTAGGCCATGCTATGCTTCTTATGGTGTCCCTGGGTGTATCCTTGATGTGTTTGTCTTCTGCCGCTCAGGAGGAGCAGGTTTTCGTCAGGTGAAGGTAGCTTGCACATGCTGATATTTGCTGTTGGGCGGAGGTTCTATGTTTGATGGATGTTGTGCAGCTAGTTATATTCATTAAAAGTGACTGCTCTGCTTTTTTTTTTTTTTTTTTTTCATTTTTCAGCTTGGCAAGGGCCGTTTTCTTAAATCTGAGTTATCAGATCTGTTATGATACAGGCCGTTTTGTTTTTTTTTTGTTTTGTCTTGTTTTTTTTTTTCTTTCTCTGTTGTATAACCACTTTACAATAGATGTGGCCCAGATTTTTTGTAGTGCCCATCTAAAATTATGTATATCTATATTCATATCAATTAAGTTACAGGTGGTGCACTCCTACCTTTTTGAAAAAAAAATAAAAATTCTCACTTTCATGGTACTCAATATTTTTGGACCCAAACAGGAATAAGAACCCTTTTTGTTAGTGGTTTGTCAAACCATCAATCAATCAACCGAACACTTAGCCTTTTTAGTAAGAGCATTCCTGAGGGATAGGTTAAGAGATTAACTCTTAACATTGCATAAATTTTGTTTTGCCAAATGCACAAAAAATTTTGGTGAAATATTTTAGAATTAGTATTCTTTCTCTATTTAAATGTAAGATTTAAAGAGAATTCTACCCAAATATCCTTCCAAAAGCTAATTCCGGGACCTCGACCCACCAAAAGTCCAACTATAGGTAATGGCTTGATTTGACTCTTGCCAGTCCGCCTAATTGCCCTCCACATATAAGATCCAACCAGATAAAAATTTAGCCACATACAAAAACTATTGGACCTAGTATTATCTACTACATACTAGTAACATACAACCAATATTGGGGCACCATACCATAAGCTACAAGAATTTCATGTCCCCCTAAACAAGGTATCCTCCATTGATAACACACACACACACACACACACACACACACACACACACACACACACACACACACATATATATATATATATATATTAAGTTCTTTATTTTCATTTACATTTGCAAATACATTCATCATCCATCCAACTTTTAACAACATTTACAAAAAATAAAAGATATCCAACCAACTCTTAATAATAATTTGCAACTTAACCTACTGGGAACTGTCATGCACCGTAATGTCTTATGGCAGAGCAGGTTCTGAGGAGTTACAAGTTGACCCTAACGACAACATATAAATTAAGCGATAAAGATATAAATGATTCAAGATTAATTTAAGGTTTCGAGAACTTACATTCACCTCACTCTTATTGCCAAGTAGTCCTGATGAAAGTGCATCTAAAAGGCATAAAAATCACAAAAATAAACCATACAAGCTCATGGCAAATTGTAAATGACGACTTTCTTCTGCAACCATGTTTAGTCGATATCGGCTTGAAATAGAGCAGTCGATAGCATGATACTCAAGTGGAACCCACGACTGAAAAGCATTTCAAGCAACCAGTAAGAATCTATATTTTGTAAAGAGACGATAGTTATAAGAAGAACAAAATTCAGTAACCAACATCTGCTACAAAGAAATCTGCCATGTAGAGAATGCCTTCACTCCTGAAAAGCCCATGAAATGCAAATGTAATCAAGACCCATCTCTCATTTTCTGCAGGTAAGATATTCAAATGAAGAAAGACTGAATTGGAATGCTTTTGATGTTGAAATCTATAGTGATAAATTGATAATTAAGAGGATGCTAGTTTAGTAGTTGATCATCTAACTACCCAAAGTTGTAGTCTCCAACTGTACATTGAGTACATGTTCATCCAGTGGGCTCATGTACTGCAGATGATCACAGCTAATTCATTTGCTGAAGATTAGACAGTGGGCTACACAACTGATAGATATTAGTTTATGATTCAAAAGATAATAATTAAAGCCAGCCAACAAAAGTCAATTTCTTGTAGTGATGTGTATAACCCAATAGATGATAGATTGTAAAGGATTCATTCTTCTCTGATCAATGCTATCCAAATGAGATGCAACAGTTTCCTATAAGTGAAAAAGAAATTCATCAACTCAAAAAATAAAACAAACTGTTTTTAAAATCCAGTGACTGATTCAAATTGAGAATCTTCACAAACATGAAAGTGAAAATGACTAAAAGCTACTATAAATATGATTGTCATGAGCATAAATCTAGAACTCACTAAGTCGACTCAATTGAATTTCCACATTGATGATCAAAGTTTGAAATTCCAATGGAAATAAAGAAGCAGTTGGAAGCTGAAAACTTCAACAAGGCTTCTGAAGCATCACCAAAAAAGAGGCTAGAAAAGAACATTCACTTTGTCTCCAACGCAATGTCTAACATTCAAAAACCAATTTAGAATATCAATATTTTCTTCTAGGCAAGCCACTCTTGTAAAAAAATAGAACAAACTGTATATCAAATGAAATGAAACTCTGATAGAACACTTAATACTCTATCTGAAACACATCCTAAGCAAAGTAATTAAGGTCAGGGGTGTTAAGTAAGAATGGATGCCAGAGTAGAAATTTTCTTGAATATACCGATAGATTAAGCCAAAGTAGAAAACCAAGTTTGGATAAAGCTTCCTCTTCACAAAATACTCATCTGAAAGTGTAGCTTTCTCCAATGCAACAGCTAGCAGCAAGCAATACATGTTCATGAATAAAACCATAGCAACAACAAATGGATGCATAAAGGTACGGGATCGGATCATCCATCACAAGGGTCCCATTATGCTGACGTCCACAGTCAAAGAATCAGGTCAATCCAATAATGAAGTGAGCCACAGATTATGAAACAGATATATGGCTTTAAAAAATGCAGAATTTTTCTAAGCTATCCACCTGTTTCTAATAGTCCACCTGCCTGCCATGATGACAGATGTTGTAGCTTGTACATGGCATGCCCTGCACACACATGGGGCTTAGCAAACCTTAGAAAAACATCATCTGAAGTAGTCAACCAGCAAAAAATCCACATACAGGGAAAAAAGACAATCCAACGTGCCACCATGGAACTGCAGCCGCCTATCAGCTCCCAGAAATTTCTGAGCAGTCAGTAAGTTGTGGACCTCAACTAGCAGAATATCATGTAGCATAAAGAACAAATGTTAGAGTTGAATGCAAACTTTTACAAAATGTGCAACCCATTGGCTCAAACCAAGAGCTGAGAAGAAAAGGAATGGTGGTTATCTTTGAAATTCAAGGGCATTGGTGTCATATGGTACTCAAGAGCAAAGGCAAAAACACAGAACTAAGGATATAATAGCAGTTGAGTATTGACCACCTACTAGATCATGAGATGACTGGACTGGCCTACTTTTAGCCTGTTTCTTGTTTGAGGTGGCTCTCACTTGATGAATTGCTCAGATATCAGTCACATGTGCCACATTGGCATGCATGCTGCACATTTGCATTTTGAAATAAATAGCTTGAAAACCATTTGAAAGAGGAGCATACACTTTGTTGTGATTGTAGCAGTGGTTGTGGCCGTGATATTTGCAATGCTCTTGTCGATGTCGGAGAAGCTGATGATCAGCTAGGTGAAGAGTTACCAGATGGAGAATGCAACAAAATGGAGAAATGGGCTAGATGATGGTTATTAAAAATGATCAACTTGACTACCTAATCATGTTCCAGATGCTCGTTCATGACAATTACCATTGCTGCACCAAATAATGCAAATAATCTCATAAACTGAGCATGAATTACACATCTTCTTTTTTACACATCCAATTAGAACTGCATTTGAACTAGCAAGCTAACATTCTTCTTTATTTATTTATTTTATCAAGGAAACAAGATAACTGAAAACAAAGTAAGTTGTTCTAGGAAAAGACATCCAGTAGCGACTGCATCCTTATTGCATTACAAATTAAGAACATTTGTGCCAGTGGAGTCCTTGAGGTCCTTTGATTGGTCTATACATTGGTGAGCTCCGCATAGCTGTATATTTGGATGATCTTAAACAACCTTCTGGTAGGTCCTACTGTAGATGACCACAGTTGGAAGTCAAACTGACATGATCATCCTGGCCATTTGATCAACAGATGGCTGAAAACAAACAAGGTAAACAGGGGAAAATTCCACAGTCATTGTGAATTTGTGTTGGTCCACCAAAGAAGGGTCTACTAGATGGATAATACAATGGGTTCATCCAACCATACAGCAATTCGTGCTCCATTTACAGAGAGTTGAAATGTAGGACCTCTAGCATGATTAACACAATAACGTTCTTGGTTGAGGCATTTCCTCGAACAATTAGCATGCAGATTTTTATATAGAAAATAATAAAATGCTTTAGTGAAATAAAAATAGAAATTCATATTATTTTCTTTCCTTCTTGATCAGTTACAAAACTTTCATATGATTATATTAACTTCATGTAACTATCAACAATGAAATGAAAATAATAAGGGGAAATAAGTCTCACCAAATTAGTTCACAAGTAGGAATCCACAAATTGCTAAATCCCCAAAATCCCAAAATCCCTAAAATCCTCAAATCCCTAAAATCCCCAAATCCTCAACAATGTGAAGTAATGCACCCTAAAATCCCCAAATCCCTAAATGAGGGTCCACATGGAATCAGGAATCCACAAATTGCTAAATCCCCAAATCCTTAAATCGGTATTGAGATTGAGAGAGATTGAGAGAGATACGTCACGGTCGTCAATGAGCTAGCCTTCAACCAAGCTTCAAAGAGAGAGAGAGAGAGAGAGAGAGAGAGAGAGGGAGTGCGTGGGTAGGGCGTTCGACAACGGTAAGGTCGAGAGATCAGAGAGAGAGAGAGAGGAAGAGAGAGACTGTCACGCCCCAAACCTGAAAATAAGATTCACAGGAATCCCGATCGTCGAATCCGGTGTCGACAGCCTCCGTAGTACCCCATTATCGGCTTCCAGCGCTCATATGCCAGGTTCCGATCCTGGAATCCTACAAGGAGGATTCTTTTTTTTTTTTTCCAACATACATTTATCTTGTAAGAAGCATAACCACAAGTTTACCCAAATCACAAGAGCGACATCATCATCACTTATCTACTAATATAAATTTTGAATACAATACTGAAAGGGAAAATATATATGTCAAATAAAATCAAAGCTCCATAAGTCAGCTACATGCTCCAAGCTCCATGCTGTTGCAACCTAATATCACCTGCACGCATCTATCATGCATAAGCTTATAGAAAGCTTAGAGGGTGGTGTAAGTGTACGCACAAGGTAAATGTCAAGTATTCAATATAATGTGATAATCATACAATATTAGAAATACTGGTGAGATCATGAGTCAAACAATATCAGAGTACGCAATGCAGATCAGTTATGCAAATGAGAGGTTATAAAGAGCCAAATATCAAATATCGAGAATGCAATGTAATATACAATTTCTTATGAGTTCATGAATACCGTCAGGCATTTTTAGACCATATAAATGCAAAAATACAGTAACCCAAAATGTCATGTGTTGCGGATGTAATGCAATATGCGGTGCGAATGGAATGACCACGCTAGGGTGTGAAGTCGGGATGATAGTACGTGGTATCGCAGGCTATGAGGTCTATTATAAAGGATTTCTATCCAAACCAGTCCCATACCTAAATTTGGATAGTCAGACTCAATGTGGTAAACTCCTGATCTCAGGTTAGTCGTGCGCCCCAACCGAAATCCTAGCCATTGCGAAGGTACACATAACAAATAGTTGCGCACCACCAGCCCGAGTGGATAGTGAATGAATGAATGAATGAGTATACAACTCTTGCTCAATAAGTCCACATATCAGTACGGTTCCTCTCTGAGATCATCACCGGGGTCTAGTACACTCTACACCAGCTTGCCGCCCCATCAAGCGCACGACTAGGTAAGTGGAAGAGACCTCACTATCCGCCTGACTAGTAGTCAGCCAATATCTACTCGGCACGTCGATAGCGGACCCATTCACGAGCTGGTCAAACTCAGCTTAGCTATGCCTACTCCCTCAGGTGGGTAAGGCCACACCCCCTCCCAACCGATCATGACACAGTGGGAGACGGGGCCTGCTAGTATACGACCCTCATGCGCTCATACATATCCACTCAGTCTCGACGTTGGGGCGTCCTCTAGTACCAAGAGGGTTTAGGAATTTTCACCTAGGGCCATCTATGGCAGCTTGATGCTAGTAACAGATTTTCAGTGTCCCGTCTCTCCATCCACGATATGCCTATGAAGGCTACAACCCTGATGTCCTAGGGCATACAATAATCACAATGCAAGATGTATGAGTCATAAAATCTAGTCATGCATCAATCTTGTTCATACCGTGCGCTCATGTGAAATAAGCTCCGCCTATTAGGGAGTCTCATAACAACCTGCCCAATGACATATGTAATGGTTAACCACATCTCATAACAAACATGTGGATGATGCGTATGGGCATGTATCATAATGCTATACTATCACATACTAATAATTGGTATCAATAACTGGCATCGACAATCGACTTCGACAATGTGGACATTTAAGCAAACATTGCCTCGAAGGAATGACCCATATAGAGCCTAACATATAGTGGACCCATGACCTCACACAAGGGCCAAATATACAACACCATGGGCCTCACTTAAGAGCTTAATACATATCACGATGGGCCTTTCTCATGGGCTTAACATACATTACAATGGGCTCCATCGCCTGGCCCTTAAATGTATCACAATAGGCATCATCATATAGGCCTCATATACATCACATTAGGCCTTAAACACGGGCTGAATACACATCACAATGGGCTTATAATACGGATCGTATATGCATCATATAGTCTCGACAATCGAAATCGGCCTTGACAATCGACATCAACCCTCGGAATTGGCCTCGATACTCGGCCTCGACAATCGGAATCGGCCTCCATATTCGGCTTCGACAATAGGAATCAGCCTCCATACTTGGCCTCGATAATCATAATCGGCAATCGGTCATAATAATCGACCTCGATCGCTAATCGAAAATCGACCACGACAATCGGAATCCATCAATAATTGGTAAACGGAATGGGCGAGAATGAGCCTGATAAGGCCTAAGGGAAGGTTACAATGTGGACATTCAACCATCATCGCCCATCAATGTGGTCATTTAACCATCATTGTTCTCAAGGAGTGGCCCATATAAAGTCAAACATATCGTACGCTCATGGCCTCACACAAAGGCCTAATACACAACAGGTGGGCCGCATCCACGGGCCTCATACAAGGGCTACATATACATCACTATGGGTCTCACCAAATGGGCCCAAAATATATCACAATGGGCTTCATCATATGGGCCTTATATAAATCAGATTGGGCCGTTCGGATCAAACATATACATCACATGGGTCTCGGCACATGGGCCATGATTACATCACATCGGGCCTCGTCATATGGGCCTCACATACATCACAATGGGCCGCAATACATGGATCTCATACACATCAAATGGGCCGCATCATATGATCCATACCAATGGGTCAATATACATCAAGTGGGTCGTATTAATGGGCCGCGCCAACGGGCCTCATATACAACAAGTGAGCTGCATCAATGGGCCGCACTAATATATCAATGTGGGCCTCAGGGATGGACCATAAATATATCAAGGTGGGCCATAAAAACATCATATTGGGCCTCGACATAGGCCACAAATACATAACAAGTGGGCCCTGCTCATTGGCCCTCAAATACACCACATGGCCATACAAGCATTAAGTGGGCCGCTTTACATGGGCCTCATATACAACACGTTGGGCCTAATATACATCACAGGTGGGCCCTGCCCATTGGCCCTAATATACATCATAGGTGGGCCCTACACATGGGCCTCAAATACATAATATGTGGGCCTTATGCATGGGTCTCATATGAATCAAATGGGCCACGCCAACGGGCCTAATACATTTCATAATGGGCCGCACGATATGTGCCTAAGGCACATTAAGTTGGTTGCATTAATAGGCTGCACTAATGGGGGTCATAGATGGGCTACAAAGATATCAAGGTGGGCCTCTTGAATGGGCCACAAATACATCAAGGTGGGCCTGACGAATGGGCCACAAAATAGATCAAGGTGGGCCTCTCATGTGGGAGCTTGGATTACATTAAAAATCATTTCAATAGTTGCACATGTAACATGTGTATCACTTTACACCATCAATCCACGGGGCACATGGCCCATTAATGATGACCAGCACTGCCGAAACATTGTCCATATAAATCAGCACCATCCAAACATTGGTCAGCACATTAGCACCGTTCAAATGGTCTGGTGTGCTTAAACACATACATCAAAGGGGGCCCACTTAGCACCATCCAAATTATCCAACACCGTCCAGATGGTTTGGATGGTGTGGATGAAACAACTACATCACGGTGGCCTACACCTGCCTATTTAGATGGGCGGTATGGATACAAAATATAAATCAAGGTGGATCCCACTATCCCTCACGTATCACACGTGTGGTGTGCCCCAAGCGTCCAAAACGGACTGACGGTACGGGTATAACATAGACCTCGTGATCAAGCCCTCCGATGGAAGGTCTGGATATAACACAGACCGCACGTGAGCTCCATAAGTCTTGCTGACGTCAAACGTCAGTTATATAGTTGGTGGGTCCCACGTGGGGCCATCACCATATGATATACATTATATAATATAATATTATATTATTATATACAATATCTAAAACAGTCCAGCGTCTGGACGTGTCCACGTCCCTAATAGTGGACGGTGGGGGATGTGTCACACACATCACATGGTCCCACAAGGAGGTGTGCCACATAAGTCATTAAGGTGGGCTCCACGTGCACGGTGTAAATCCAAAACATACATCACGTTGGGTAACACAACAGCACTGTCCAAATGACGGTGTGGGTGCAAATCATACAACGAGGTGGGTACCACCAACCAGAACGTACGGACGGCAGTAATACAAAACATATATCAAGGTGGGTCCCATCCCACATGTACAGCACGTGTGGGGTGGCCCCACACAATCTGAAAACAGATAGACGGTGTGTGTGAAACACACGTCACCGTGGGATCCACCGTCCTAGACAAGGATGGAGTGGATATACAACAATTACATCATGGTGGGGTCTACACTCATGGAAGGTGTGGGTTACAATACATACATCAGTGGGTCCCACGTGGGGCCCACCATAACATTTACCTACCGTCCAATCTGTTAATAAGGTCACGGGGACCTGAATGAAGAGTAAAAGCAAATTTCATATTGATCCAAAACTTCTGGACCCCAAAAGGATTCTAATGGCAGACATTCATCCCACCACTGTTCCCTGTGTGTACGGCTGATTTTTAGGAGGGCCCACAGGTAGAAGGGGGCCCACCAAATGCACAGTTTTAATGTTCCACACGCCATGGTGGGGCCCACGGCAGGGACCCGTGGTACTTGCCCGCCCGCCCACACTGCTGCTCCCTCTCTCTCATATATATATATTTTTATGTTTTCTTGGGTTTTTCATAGGTGGGACCTGCATCGGGGGAATCCAACCCAGCCATTGATTTTTATGGCCTAAGACAAACTCATCAAGCCTAATATTCGACGTATTTTGAGGTACAGAAACATCAGTGTTGATTTCAATGGTAAAAACACTGTTTTCTATGCTACGGCCCGCCAGATAGTCGGATTGGCTTCATTTTTTGGCTCAACGCCTAAAATGATCCAGGGAATGGGATGGACGGCGTGGATTTGATCAATACATGAAGGTGGGCCTGCATGAGTGGCCCACCCAAAAAGGCTAAAGTAATGACATTTTTTTGTGTTGCAATGAGTACAACCCACCGCCTGTTCACACTCCACGTCCAACATCCAGGGATGCTGGACTATAAATTTCATCAAGATGGGTCCCACGTGTGGGGACTACGGCTGGTGGGTCCCATGTGAACGTGGCCCACTTGACTTGGATCAATTTAATATTTGTGTTTTCCCATCACCAAAGGGTATGGTCCACATGACTTGGATGGTTTGGATAAGGCATACATCAAGGTGGGGTCCATCCGAGTGGGCCACACGTCACACAAAAATGAAAGAGAGAGAGAGAGCACCCACTTTTGATCTTCTCTTCCTTCTTCCGCCTATAGTCTATAGAGTTCCAAGGAAATGATTCTGATGGTTGAGATGAACTTTAAATGGTAGAGAGGGGAGGAGGAAGGTGGGCCACACTAGCTCTCTCATGAGGAGCTTGAACATGAGTTGCTTCAGAGGGAAAATGAGAGAAAGAATGAGAGAGAGAGATGATGGGAGAGGAGTGATGGGAGAGAGGGATAGATGGGTGTACTTGTGTAAGGGAGAGAGTTGACTTTTAAAGGTTGCTTTTATACTTGGGAATGGGATATATTAATGAGTGTACTTTGACAAGTGAAGTGATTGATGTGATGGATTCTCTAGGGATTACAACGCACGACATTTTTCCTTGAACTGAACGCAGGCCCACATCTCCTGGCCCGGGTATCGGATCGGCGTGTAATATGCGGCGTCGAAACCGCGGCGACAATACAGTCACTAGGGTACAAGTCTTGGATTGAGCTGACTCAGATATACGGGATACGACTTAGGGCCATGTATAAACGTCAATTATAAATCACGGGTTACCAAAATTCATTGGGAAGGATCGCGGGAGTCGACGGAACAGTACAGACTAGGATACGAGCCTTACAGAGACAGAGAGAGAAGGGAGAGGAGGGAGAGGGTACGAGAGAGAGAGAGAGAGAGAGAGAGAGAGAGAGAGAGAGAGAGAGAGGCTGCGCGAAAGAGAGCGAGACGAATTAGGGCGTCTCTCTGGACGACTAAATTTAATTTGACGTCACCAAGTTCGATGGGGCCCACTATGATGTATGTGTTATATCCACACCGTCCATCCATTTTAAGATATCATTTTAAGTCATGAGCCAAAGAATGAGGCAGATAAAAATCTGTAGTGGACCCCACCACAGAAAACAACGGGGAGATTGATTCCCACCGTTGAAAGCCCATCATAATGTTTATTTGAAATCCAACCTATTCAAAAGTTTAAAAAGACATGAAATAAGGGAAAACACAAATATCAGCTTGATCTAAAACTTTTGTGGCCTTTAGAAGTTTTTAATGGTAGGTGTTGCTGTCCCACTGTTTTCTGTGTTGGCGTCTACTGGAGCTTTGGATTTAACTCATTCTTTGGATATTGCCCTAAAATGATCTCTCCAATTGGATGGAAGGTTTGGATACAATACATACATCATGGTGGCGCCCACGGAATTTGCTGATGTCACTTCAGTAGCTAGTCTCGCTACTCCCCTGACACCAGCCCCGTGGCTGGTGGTCGGTGCTCTGTGGGCCCCACCATGATGTATGTATTTCGTCCATTATGTTCATCCATTTTTAAAGATCATTTTAGGGATTTATTTCAAAAATGAGAGGTATATAAATCTCAGGTCGACCACACCACATGAAAAAAATAGTGATTGGATATCCATCATTAAAATCCTCCTAAGGCCCACTGTACTGTTTATTTGACATCCAATCTATTTATTAGGTCATATAGGCCTAGATGAAGGGGAAAAACAAAAATCATCTCGATTCAAAACTTTTATGGCCCCCAGAATGTTTTTAATGGTTGATGCTCATTCAACACTGTTTCCTGTAATGTGGTCCATTTCAGATTGGGATATACCTCATTTTTGGTCTCATACCATAAGATGATCTTTAAAAATAGATGGACGGCATGGATGAAACACATACATCATGGTGGGGCTCACAGAGCACCGAACACCAGCCATTGGCTGGTGCCAATCCAAAAATGGATGAATGGTTTTGGATATGATTCATTTTTTGGATCCATGGTGTGGTCCATTTAATCTTTGGATATGATTCATTTTTTGGATCCATGGTGTGGTCCATTTAATCTGTGGATATGATTCATTTTTTGGATAAATCTCTAAAATGATCTCCAAAAATGGATGAATGGTGTTGGTTGATCCCAAATTTTCGATAAATCCAAAACTCAAGTGGACCATGCCACACGAAACAGTGTGGAATAATGATTTCCATCGTTGATACCTACCTTGGGCCCACAGTAATGTTTATTTTCCATCTAACCTATTCATAATATCAAAAAGATATGAATGAAGAGAAAACACAAACATCAGCTTGATCTAAAAGTACTTCTATGTCCTCAAAGAATTTTTCAATGGTAGAGGTTCAATCACATACACTATTTCC
Source organism: Magnolia sinica (assembly GCF_029962835.1). Taxonomy (NCBI): domain Eukaryota; kingdom Viridiplantae; phylum Streptophyta; class Magnoliopsida; order Magnoliales; family Magnoliaceae; genus Magnolia; species Magnolia sinica. Next base: position 35,944,885 of record NC_080581.1, read on the forward strand.
TGTGGTGTGGTCCACTTGAGCTTTGGATATGCTTCCTTTTTGTTCTTTAGACCTCAAATTATCTGTTAACATTGATGAACGGAGTGGATAAAATAAATAAATAATGGTGGACCCCACAAAGTTTACTTTGGTAAGGGTAATGAATAACTCACCTAAATGTAGTGGAGAGGGGTTTCCTTACAACATTCATAATCATATATTGGGCCTGTGTAAATGTGAATCACATATCCAACCCACTCATTATGTGTGTCCCACTTGGATGAGGGGTCAGACCAAGTTTTAGCCGCATCCAAAACTAATGTCGGCCCCACCAAGTGCTTTTATATTTTTTAGGATGTCTTCACATGATTTTAGATGGTATGACCCACCTGAGTTTCGCATACGGATGATTTTTGAGATGTTTCATAACCTAAAGGGGACACATCAAATGCACAGTGTTGATGTTCGACACACATCATGATGGGGCCCACAAAACTTACATCAATTCTTAAGTTCTCGCAAGGTCAATAAGTTGGGTCACAATTTTGACCAGAATATTTGGCCCATTTTATATGTTTGGTACATTCACTCTATTTTACTAATCAATACCCTCAATTTGACTAGTTACTCGCACCGATCAAGATCAAGCTACATATGAGAAAGATATTGGGCATACAAGATTGATCAACAATTTGAGTGAAATTTGATTTAAGCATCTGAAGTTATTTACTCTTCAATCTGGACTAATTAGATTGTCCAAAAACGGTTAAAGGTTCAATTAGTGGATGTGCCTAATAATTTATTAAAAAATATTTTTTTTTCCATAGATAAATTTCAATTTCCATTTAAAAATAACATTTTTTTCAAAATATATATTTTTTTACTCTTAATTTTTCTTTGAAAACTTATAACAAAATATCATTTTTATTATAAAATATTTAAAAAAAATTTTAAATACAAATTCTGAATTTTATTTTCAAAATCTCAAAAAATTTCTCAAATTTTAATTTTTTTCTCAAAAATTCCAAAATGCCGATTTTTTTCCTTCAAAAGCATCATTTTTTTTTCGACTTTTCAATTTTCTTTTTAAAAATGATATATATATATATATATATATATATATATATATATATATATATATATATTCAAAATCTCTGTGTTTTTATAAATAACTTTTTCATTTAATTTCAAATTTTGAACATTTTCAATTATTTTTCAAAATCACAAATTTTTTCAACTTCTTTATTTTTCGTTTCAAAATGTTTGTTTTTTGTTAAAGTATCGATTTTTTAATATCGTTTTATTTTAAAATTTTCAATTCTTTATAACTTCTCCATTTTTTTAAAGCATTTTTTTTCGAACTGGTCAATTTTTATCGAACTTCTCAAATTTATTTTATTTTTCAAAATACAACCTCTTATTTTCTTTTTCAAAATATTTTCATTTTTCAACATTGTGAAAATTTTCACATTTTTAAAAATCTTTTTAATTTTCTTTTGCAGGATATTATTGTTTTTTCGAAATGAAATTCTTTTTTTTTGAAAATTATCAACTTTATTCAATATTCTTTTTTTCCCCCCCAAAATAGATTTTTATTAAATCACGATTTTTATTTTTTCGAAATCTATTTTTTTCTCAAACATTGTTAAATTTTTTAAACTTCTCAATATTCTTTTTCATGTGACATTACAAATCATTTAAATATTACTTTTAAATTAAAAAAAGAAAAAAGTTTCACTCATATATATATATATATATTTGGCATTCAATCAATTGCTAAAAAATAATCTTAGATACAAATATGTACAATTAAACCACCGAAATTCTATTAAAAAACAATTATTAGACTAAAAAAAAACTTAATTTTCCTCCATTTTTTTTAAAAAGAAAATAATTAATGTTTTAAGGCAAAAGTCCCTTTACGACGGACCATGATCCGTCACCAAAGCAACTGAAAAGCGTCGCCATTTGGTATTTTGGGCAGGAATTTTCACTATTCATATTACGATGCAAAATCAAAATTTGTGACGAATTTAGTCCGTCGCCAATTTACGACGGATCAAAATCCATTGTAAATTAGATATTAGCGACGGATTTGGGTCTGTTACGAAATTCCGCGACATTTGGACTACGGATTTTTGAGAAAGATGGGCTTGGTGATGGTCTTTTTCCGTTAGCGACAGATTAAATCCGTCGTTAAACCAAAATACTTTGCATTTTCACAGTTTTGGTGTAGTGACGTTAAACTCAGTGTTCTTTTATTGCTTGGTTTGTGCGTTTAGATTACTCTCCTAAATTCATCTCTGTGTGCTTCCATGGTCTCCCAACAAACATCTGCAACGAAAACAGGTTTTCTAGCCTAAGTAGTTTCACCTCATTTCCCAATGGAATCAAATAGACTCGACCTCAATATCAGGAATGGTAAGGTCCCCAAACCTCTATTGTAAATAGTCAACCTTTGGACCTCTTTATTTATCTTAATGCATACTTCATATGGGTTTACCAAATAATAATAATAATAATAGTAATAATAATAATAAAATAATAAATGTTAAAATATTAACATAAACAACTCTAGCAGTGTTGCTAAGTCCAGCATCAGAAGTCATATATTTTAGAGCATCATCTACATTTTAAGGCCATCCAATGGGCCCAAAGCATGGCCCAACAAGAACTTGAGAGCCATAAAGCATGGTTTTAGAAAAAAAAAAAAAAAAAAACTATGATATAACCTTTGTAGCTGTACCATAAGTGTACTTCCACGCCCCTATGCGATATGGGGTGAATCCAGCCATTCAACATATGGGTTGTATCTGGCTAGTGTTTATACGGCTGATAAAGGACCTTTTAAAAAAAAATATTCCAAGTTTGTCTCATTTTTTAACATTTATCATTTAATTCAAATATAAGGAACATTAGAAACTCATTTTATGCTAGATCTGCCTATACATAATATTTGAGTGGGCTCAACAAATCCAATTGGAATAAGACCATTTTGACCATTTTTGGGAAAAGCTGGAAAATGGGGTAAACCATATATTTAATTTTTTCTTTTTCATCCTTTTCTTCAAAAAATGTATTTCAATGTAGTGGGTTTTAATCCACCAAATCATTCTTGATTTGTTTTCAATAGTAGGTCAAAACCATCGGCATTGTTTTCACCAATAAAAATTCTGATACACCATTAAATACATGCTGATTTATTATTATAATTTTTCAAAGTTCATTGTACCAAAACTAATTTTGGCCAATATGAGAGATACAAGCCCATATATTTGATAGGACCCATATCCTGCGATAACGATCAAATACTAACCGATACAACACATGTTCATATCATTTTTTTCCCTTCTGTCTCTTGATACCGACTTTTAGAACGTGGCCATAAATTGTGATAGAGCTAGGATAGTCAACTTCTACCTTGATCTGCAGGTACAAATAAAAAAATTAGGTGGCGCCATAAATTGTGATAGAGCTAGGATAGTCAACTTGTAACTTGATCTACAGATACCTAATACCATTTAATTATCAAAATAAAACCCCGAAGAAAGGTTGACGGATGGGTGTTGGGTATAATGGAAGATTCCTGTAGTGAACTAGAGTTTTCTTCAGGCCATTTTAAGAATGAAAATGATTTGGGAGCCAATAGGATATGTCTAATTTATAATTGACTCGGTTATCTTATTTTGTACCCTCCCTCCCTCTCTCACACTTTAATTATTAATATAATATCATATTATAAAGTATGATATAATATCATAGCATGTGTGCCAATCTGACAATGGATATCTATTTACCCGATCATTTGATATTTTCAACCCGAGAAAATGGCATTTGAATGTGGGATTTTGATGTAGAGCGGGTTGAGGACACTTTCATGCCCAGGATGGACTAGAGAAGGCACGATTGGAAGTGGAATGGAGGTAATCCACACCGTCAGAACTTTACAACAGGCATACTGCACAAATTGGAATGGGTTACTCGACGTACCATATATGATTTTGGGGGTAGGAGAAGCTACTTTAGCCAACCAACCCGGCTCTTCTGGGTTGTCCATGCTGAATTTGTGAGATTCCATCAGATCGATGATCGAAAATTCATTTCGAATTCCGTTTTAACTATTTATAGTAAGTTTTAGTTCAATCGTAACTTTTGATCGAAGAAAAAGAGAAAAAGAAAAAAAAAACATAAAAATAATAATAATAAAAACTTTTGATCCATTAAGTTTTAGGAGTTGTGTCCAACATGAAAAGTGCTTAGAAAAATTAGGAGAATAATATGGTTAAGTCAAATAGGACACTTATTTTTGGCCAAAAACCATGAAGTCTAGAAGGAATCATGACAGTCTATAAATAGTAAGTTTATTATTTATAGCAAGTCATGAATTGTAGGGAGTTTGAGTTAGAGTTCGATTTCAAAACTTCTTCCAAGGATGGGTATCACTATTTAAAGGGTTGTAAATTCGCTTTTTATCATCTATCAATGAAAATTTGAATTTATTAGAATTTATTTCAACTCATTCCTATTTTTTCTTTATGGACTCGAGGAATCTTTGTGACAAGTCCCGAGAAGCTCCATGGATTTGGAGTAGCTATCCTTGAAAAAGACAGTGATCGACCTCATCACGTTCATCCTTGCATCAGTTTGGTATCAGTGTGAGGACTCGCCTTGAACCGATGATAAATAACGAAGATATGAACCAAAATCCTATGAACAGTGATTCAGGCATTTGTTATCTTTTGGAAAGAATGAAACCTTTTCACCAGCAGAGTTGACCATGTAAGGACTGCAGGAAACCCTCGACTATATTGCAGATGCACAAAATCTACCCTAAGCACAAGGCAATGCTCAACTGCCCGTGGTCGTTGTATACAATTCCGATTTCCTCAGAGTACCACCCGATGATGGTGAATTGTAGGCCACCACTTTGAACGTGAGGAAGCCGTTATATATGCCAAAGGTAGAGATACATTTACAATGACACAATATCTTTCGAACGAAGTGCATTGTAAATCAAAAGGTCTGTAATGTGATCGTTGATGTCAGGAGCAGTGAGAATCTCATGTCAAAAATAATGGTGGAAAAGCTACAACTGAAAACAAAAGGCACCCATTTCCATACACGATCGGATGGATAAGGAGGTTGTAACGCCCTGAAAATCGGGGGGTCGTGCAAATGCATAACTCCCGAGTTCCAATGCATCACTTATGCAATATAGATAATGATAATTAAAATTTGGCCATATTAGTGCATTAAACATGAATGAGATTATACCAAAACAACATATCATACTCCAGAGCCAATTGAATCACGCAAGCGGAAGACTATGATAAGTATATAAAGCATATAAGTGGTTGTAAGTCTCCAGAATATGATCATGTTACCAGGTCAATTAATTACATGTAAAGTTTTAAAATATACAAAATGTGTAATGTCATCTAGTCAGCATCTCAGTAACCCCGGTTGATCAGAACACAGTCTACATAGACCCGCTTGATAGCTGCATATAGGAGAACTCCTCCTCATTATCATAAAAGATCGGCTCTGCCTCGAAAGCATCGCCATCATCTGCATCTATAATAGGTTTTGGTTGGTGTTTAAAACACCATCCCAGAACATGGGAGTGAGTGATCAACTCAGTGGAGCTATAAAGCAAAGGTTAACATGTTATCAATTCAGTCAAGCAATAATGATAAAGCAGTACAACACTCATGTCCTAAATACACTTGTTAATGTAAGGATGATATGTGTTAATGATGTGTGCCCTCGCCTACACTCCCTCTTGCGATAACATCTCACGATCGCGGCATGCAACACTCCTGCTGTGTTCAACTCCAACGCTAAAGGCACATGCAATGCGGTACAGTGCGTGATTAGCAAAGTTCTTAATTAGGCATATTCATACAGCAGGATTGGGAAGCTAAAGCACCTCCCTTTATATTATATATCTAAACATTGATCCATTTAGGATCTTTAATCCTAGTAGTCACATACGATAGGCAGTTTCCAAGTCACTATGGAGTGGCTTGTCACCTCAGCGCAGGCCTGGTTTATATTCGAGGTAACTATGAAAAGGCTCGTCACCTTAACGTAGTTCTAGTGTATACACGAGGTCACTACGGGCTCATCACCTGATCGTAGGCTGACAGCTCAAATACAGTGTCTCATACACCACCATATTCGGCTCATGAGTTTGGGTTGCTCATTGGTCACTACGGGGAGGCTCGTCACCCTAGCGTAGGCCGACAGCTTGACCACGGTGTCCCATACACCACCATGTCTGGCTCATGAGTCTTAGCAGATCGAAGTACCAAGGTTAAACAGAATTTTTACTGGTAAGTTGGTACCTTAGATTCAAGCAGTAGTGTCCATACATGGTGAACATATAATGGGTCAATCGGGTTACTTGACAAGTTCGGTTAGTACGAGTGTACGTCGAGTCAATCGTCATGGAGTGACTAAGCATTCCGTATGGCCTAACCACTGTCGACAAATTTACGTATGACTCGGATTCCCCGAACACATCTGATGTGGCGGAACGACCTCGACCACTAACTCAGGAATCTTTACCGATCACCTGGACTACGTAGCAGTCCAAAACATACTTAAACATAACAGGAAAGTATATGTGACAGGCATATCAGCAATAAAAAATTAATTTGAATAAGGGAACCACTTGAGCATTTTTATGAAGTACAAATAAACATGCTTTCACACCTATACATTTCATACATAAATCACATTAAATGATCTAAGCTACATGAATGGATTTATACACATAGCTAAGGTAGTTTGAGAATTTTATCTCAATACCCATATAAAACACAATTTACTAAATATTTACTCATTCAAACATTTTTTTACAACCACTTAGACTACACACTACAACTTACATGATGTATGTTGGTCATAACATGTATTAAGGCAAATCCTTTCACCAAGGAGTTGTCACCTATACAACAATCATATATCCACGACGGATAATCATGGCAAGCACAGGTCCAAATTCCATACTCATTCAAACATTTCAACAAACACATGGAATGCGTTATAAACCAACATAGTCTATATATAAGCATATGTACAAAAAACCTCGTATCTAAGCACATATGATAGCAATCAAGCTAGTCATAAATCATTACTGACAAAACTATAACCTAAACATTTATAGTCTGCACCTTTCACCGATAAACGAGTATCGAACTCAGTTTGTATGCCAAGTCTTTGTCTACGGCACAACGGCCACCTATAGCATGAAATATGTTAGCTATTTCATCACTTACACTATTTGAAATCCTAAAATAAATTAGGGTTAGGTTCTCTTACCCAAGAACAGAATCAGAATCGTCGAAATAGTGATATAGAAGTGGTAGCTACACACGAGGAGTAGCGGGATTGAATCCCAGGAATAAACGCCAACTCACTCTCTCACTTTCTCTCACTTTCCTTCTCTTTTCTCTCTTCTCTCTCTTAGGGTTTTTCAAATTCGTATCGAATGAGAGAGAAAGGGTTTAAGGGACTTATATAGGCCCAAAACTGAACTTAATGGCCCCAGGGCCACGGTATACTTAGGTTATAACCAAATAGTGGCCGTTTCAGTTCAACGGAGCTGTTCTGGAGGCCCCTTTTCTACATGCAGTCAGACTTAAGCTCCCTGACATTTGATCTAGGTTAGGTTAAGATTTTGGTCTGATTGGATCAGTGGATCGGCCGCGGGGGACCAGTTTCAGTTCAACGGTCACCGGTACTCGATCAGGGTCACAAGTGCACTAACATGTGTTGGAAATTTTTCCATCCGAGGGTGTAATTGGGTTAGGATCTGACGGTCTGAATCCTTAGATTCGGCTTGCAAGCGAATGACTCAATTCACTTAAGTTTCAGTTCATTTCCTAAAGATATTCGCGTTTCTCACACACTTCACTTCGGGCTCATGTTATGCGTTTCGGAATACTATTAGGATTTGATTTCTGAGATGGTCATCAAGTCCAGCAAGGCGGTCATAACCATATAGATTTGGAAAAATCGGACTTTCGACGCGCGGTCCAAGTCCGATACAGAATTTCAATGCACTCCCAAGAGCAACCAGGTTTAGAGATTGATCCTAGATTTTAGGGTAATGTAGCGTTAGCGATTTTACAAGTTTTGGGTCTTGCAATTCGTATTTAAAGTGGTTCAAGCTGATTTCACAGCTACTCTTGTTTAACACTTAGTTAATTCTGTCTAATTTCTAAAGGATTTGGTCCTGAGTGATTTCTGTCTGAGGTGGTACTCAGGTTTTGTATGAATTTTTCCGATACGTTACAGAGGTTAACAAAATAGAGGTAACCGAATGATCTTGTATATCCTTTTCTATTAGTTAATATTATAAGGACGAAGTAATGTGTGACATAGTCGACATGAAAGCTTGTCACATGTTAGTTGGTTGATTATGGCAATATAATATTGATGTTATGCATAGAAGTCGAGATAAGGTATTTATATTTATTAAAGATAGTAAAAAGATTATCCTCGTCTCTATGGGAATGAAAAACTAACTTAAGACTTCTAAAGTTGAGGAACAATATCTTATAGCCAAACATGATTTCGTTAAACAATTTGAGGAGACAAGAGATGTAGATGATTAGTTGAAAAGGAAAATTATATGGAGCCTGTGAATATCCTAGAGGATTTGAAACCAGTGTTGCAGGAGTTTAAGACAATCATGCTCAATGAACTCCCTAATAAATTACCTCTCATATGAGATATACAAAACTACATTGACCTTGTCTTAGGTACAAGTCTACCTAATTGTCTCCATTATTAGAAAAGATGCAAGATTTTACAAGCACAAGTAAAAGAACTGATCTATACTGGTCAAGTCAAGGAGAGCATGCGTACATGTATTGTGTTAGCTTAAGAGCCTAATACAAAGTACAAGGAAAAGGCTAAAAAACGTCGGTGTTAGAAATTATTTGATTACAATAAGTGAAGTCACTTGAGTAACTCGAGGACAAGTTTTTTTTCCAAGTAGATGGGTCTAACGTAGGACGTGGCACCGATACATTCCTAGCATGGTTGGACCAAAAGAAGGTGAACCATAAATTGACCATAACTTTTGATCCGGTATCATTATGCGGAACACAACCTACCAATGACAAAAGGTGTTCGAGATAGGCATCCAAAAGTATATATGGTTCATCTATGCAATGAGAGATTTTCGACCGGACTTATAATAAGTTGAAGAACAAGAAGATTGGACTAGTATCGATCCTCCAAAAGATCAATGACAATGCTTACATTGTTGATCTTTCGGATGACATGGAGATCTCGGGTACTTTCAACATTGTGGACTTGACCGAATATCATGAATCGAAATGGGATGAGAACTTGAGGATGAGTTCTTTTGAAGTGGAGGAAACCGATATAGAGTGGCTCGCAAACACTTTTATGTCCAAGATGGACCAGAGAAGGCCCTAATAGAAGCGGAGGTGATCTGGTGTTAACAGATGCCTTAAATCTATGCTGCTCGACCGGTCGAGTAGGCCACTCGTGTCACACCCGAAACCCGGAAATCGGATTCATAGGAATCTCGATCGTCGAATCCGGTGTCGACAGCCTCCGTAGTACCCCATTTTCGGCTCTTAGAGTTCATACGCCAGATTTCGGTCCTGGGATCCTACAAGGAGGATATTTTTTTTGGCCAATGTACATTTAACTCGTAATAAGCATAACCACAAGATTACCCAATTCACAAGGGCAACATCATCAGCACATATCCACTAATATAATCATTTGAGTACAATGCTGAAAGGGAAATACATAAATTGAAAATCAAGCTCCGGAAGACCGCTGCACGCTCCAAGCTCAACACTGCTGCAATCTAAACATCACCTGCATGCATCTATCGCGCATAAGCTTATAAAAAGCTTAGAGGATGGTGTAGGTGTGTGCACAAGGTAAGTACCAAGTATTCAATACAATGTCATCATTATACAATACTGGAAACACTGGTAATTCCATAAATCGTACAATATCGGAATAAGTAGAAATGCTGACAAGATCATGAATTATCAGAGTAAGCAGAAATACTGACAAGATCATAAATCATATGCTAACAGAGTAAGCGGAAATACGGACAAGTCCACGAGTCAATCAATATCAGAATACACAATATAGAACAGCTATGCAAATGAGGAGTCATAAAGAGCCAAATACCAGCTGCCGAGGATGCGATGCAATATGCGGTGCGAATGGAATGATCATGCTGGAGTGTGAAGTCAGGATGATAGTACGTAGTATCGTAGGCTATGGAATCCATCACAAGGGACTTCTATCCAAATGTAACGCCCTGAAATTCGGGGGTCGAGCATAACTCAGCTCCCGAATTCCAAAACATCACTTATGCAACATATTTAATGATGGATGTATGTTGACTGTATTAGTGCATAAAACATGGAATAGATTAAGCCAAAACACAGATATAATTCAGGGATAAGTGAAGAAAGCAAGCGGAAGACTTATAGAAATATAGGTGTACAAGTGTAAATCCCTGAAGTACATTCACCAACCAGGTCATATGAAAGTGTTACTTATCAAAATTACAAGTATCAAGTTACATCATTTAAATCCCAAAAATAATTCCAGAGTCCCGCGCATCAGAACAAGGTTCGCTAAAACCCGTCTGAAAACTGCATATAAGAGAAAACAGCCTCATCATCATCCATCTCCCGCTCTGCCTCAGAAGTCGCATCAACATCTGCAACATCAAAACCTAAGACAAAGTCTGGTGGGTGTTTAACACCGCCCCAGAACGTGGGAGTGAGTGATCAACTCAGTGGAACAATAAGGCACTGGTTAACATGTTATCAGTTCAATCAAGCAGTAATGATAAAACAGAACAATTAAACAAGTCCTAAGTACTCTTGTTAATGCAAGGATGTATGCAAAATGATGCGTGCCCTCATGCGTATACCCTCAGCGTCTTCATCTTACGTTAGCATGACACCACCTCAAAGTGCGCCACATCTACAAAGCACATGTAAATGCGGTGCATGGATATGATTACCAAGTTGTTATTAGTCCTTTTCATACAGCAGGATTGGGAAGCTAAGATACCTTCCTCATGTCACCATCCAAACAGTGATCCATTCTAGGGTCGTCAATCCTAGTCATCTCATATGATCATATATTTGAGGTCGTGGCAAAGGGCTCGTCACCAATTAATGCATGCCTTTCATACCTTTATTACCACAGTTCGGCTTGTCACCTCATTGCGGTATCCAGGTATGCTCGAGAACACTACAAAGGGCTCGTCACCAATCAATGTAGGCCGACAGCACGAATATAGTGTCCCATACCACCATAATCGGCTCACGAGTTTAGTTGCTCACTGGTCACTACGGGGAGGCTCGTCACCCCAGCGTAGGCCGACAGCTCGACCACGGTGTCCCATACCACCATGTCCGGCTCATGAGTCTTAGCGGATCGAGGTACCATGGTTATTAGGATTTCACTGGTAAGTTCAGTACCCTAGATTCAAGCAGTAGCGTCCATACATGGTGAACATACATCGGACAATCGTGTTACTTGACGAACTCGACTAGTACGAGCGCATGTTGAGTTGAGAGACATAGAGTGCGCAAACACTCCGCGTGGCCAAACCGCTGCCGACAACTCTAATACGACTCGGGTTTGTCTAATACGTCCTACGTGGCGAAAGCAACCTCAACCACGATCATGAAGCAGATTACCGATTTCCTGGACTAATGCATAGTCCCAAACACATTACACTACAACAGATATATGAATTGAATGTAGAACAGTAAAGGAAACAACAACTCAAATCATGGTACATAAGCACTTGAGGAATATCAACTTAACATAAATGTAAGCATAAGTAATGCTTGAATTTAAATAACATGGAATGTAACTAGCAAGAAGGAAATCATGCACACTAGTGGGAGAGTTGAGAATCGCTTCTCAACGCCCATACTAGGTTGAAATATCATACATTAGATCATTCAGACATTTCTACAAACACTTAGAATACATGATACAACATACATGACGTATGTTGAAAAACAAGCATTTGGACAATTCCTTTTACCAAGGAGTTGTCATACATACATCTAGCATACATACATGACAAATAATCATGACAAACACAAGTGCATATTTTATATGTATACGGTACTTTATACATACATGTAGAATACACAAATCTCAATATAACACATGCATATCAGGAACGCAACATAAACATGACATTTGGCATGTGAAATCTCATCCATAACAAGAATAAATCATTAGCTGGTATTGAAAGCCTTGAAAACCATAACCTATACACTTAAAGTCCGCACCTTAAGCAAGGAAAGAACACCGAACTGATTTCAGACGAGTTGTCTTTGTCAACGGCAACAGAATAACCTAAGGCAAGAATAGAAATGAGATACAACAACACCAAGACTATTCTAAGCTCTAATACAGATTAGGGTTAGGTTAACTTACCCCAAGATAAACTCAGAATCGTCAGAATAACGATTCAAAGTGAAGGTTCAAGGATGTAGAAGAATAGGAAAGAATCCAAGATGATTCACCAACTTCTCTGTCACTATCTCTCTCTTTTCCACTCTCTTTCCAAGCTAGGGTTAGAGAAAATTCGTATGGAAAAGAGGGCTAGGGTTTAAGGACTATAAATAGGCCTCATATTGATGAAAATAACCCTAAGGTCAAGGTACACTTAGGGTATAACCAAAACTAGCCTCTTGCGATCCAACGAAGCACTTCTGGTGGGCTTATAACCATGAAAGGTCGCACTTAAGCTCATTGACCACGGATCCAGGTCAGGCTGAGTTTTCGTACCGATCGGCTCTTCAGATCAGCCGTGGCGGACCACACTCAATTCAACGATCACAGAATCTCGATCAGGTCTACAAGTACAAGGATATGCCTGGGCCACCTTCCCTGATTAGAGGGTGAAATTGGGTCAGAATCCAACGGTCAGATAGCTTAAAATCATCGCGCAAGCGACACGACTCAGATTTCATAAAAGCTTATTAAATTTCCAACCGTTCTCACACTCTTCACTCCGAACTCAATCAAATCGACCCAGAACATCACATGGACTTGGTTTTCGAGGTGATGGTCAAACCCAACATGCTGACCGCAACAGCCTAAGATCATCGCAATCGGACTTTCGACGCGCGGTCCAGATCCAATCTAGAACTTCCAAAAATTTTCCAGAACAACTGGATTTAGCGATGGATCCCAGATTTCAGAGCAACATAGCACTAACTAATCTACAAGTTTTGAGCCATGCAGATACAATTTATAGTGATTGATGCAAATTTCACAAGCAATCGAGTATAGCGCTAATTACCCAAAAACAACTACTTAAGAAAAGGTTAGCACAAAATTTCCAAGGTCGTTACACCAAACCAGTCCCATACCTAAATTTGAATAGTAAGACTCGATGCGGTAAACTCCTGATCTCAGGTTAGTAGCGCGCCCCAACCGAAATTATGGCCATTGCGAAGGCACACGTAACAAATAGTTGCGCACCACCAACCCGAGTGGATAGTAAATAAATGAATGCATGAATGAGTATGCAACTCCTGCTCACTAAATTCACATATCAGTACAGTTCATCTCTGGGATCATCACCGGAGTTTAGTACACTCCAAATGGCACTGCCGCTCTCCCAGCCACACAGTCCAAGTGAACGTAGGAAACCCCACTATCCGCCTGACTAATAGTCTGCCAATACCTATCCGGCATGTCGATGGCGGACCCATTCACGAGCTGGTCAAACTCAGCCTAGTATTGCCCCCTACCCTTGGGCAAATAAGGCCACACCCCCTCCCAACTGACCACGACACAGTGAGAAACGCCGCCTCTTAGTATTCGGCACTCGGGCGCTCGTGTATCCACTCGGTCTCGACGTTGGGGCGTCTCCTGGCCTCGGAGGTTTAAGAATTTTCACCCAGGGACATCTATGGCGCCCGTATGCTAGAACCAAACATTTTCGATGTCCCATCTGACCATCCACGATATGTCTATGGAGGCTATGACCCTGATATTGTTAGGGCACACAATGCAAGATGCATGAGTCATACATCAATCGTGCACATACCGTGCACTCATGTGAGATAACCTCCGCCTATCAGGGAGTCTCATAACAACCTGCCCAATGACATATGCAATGGTCAATCACATTTCATAAAAAATATGCAGAAGATGCGTATGGGTATGTATGATGATGCTATGCTATCATATACTCATAATCGGTGTCAATAACTGGCCTCAACAGTCGACTTCGACAATGTGGACATTTAACCAACATTTGCCCCCAAGGAATGACCCACATAGATCCTAACATATAGTGGACCCATGACCTCTCACAAGGGCCAAATATACAACACCATAGGCCTCACTTAAGAGCTTAATACACAACACGATGGGCCTCGCTTACGGGCCATAAATACTTCACAATGGGCCTTGAATACGGGTTGAATAAACATCACAACGGGCCTCAAATATGGGCCACATATACATCACATTGGGTCTCGACAATCGGAATCAGAATTGGCAATTGGAATCGGCCTTGATAATCGGGATCGAGCGATAATCAGAATCGGTAAATCGGTCACGTCAATCGGAATCGGCAATCGGTCACAACGATAGGAATCGATCGATAATCAGGATCGGCAAATCGGTCACGTCAATCGGAATCGGCAATCGGTCACAACGATTGGAATCGATCGATAATCAGGATCGGCAAATCGATCACGTCAATTGGAATCGGCAATCAGTCACAACGATCGGAATTGATCGATAATCAGGATCGGTAAATCGGTTACGTCAATCGGAATAGGCAATCGGTTACAACGATCGGAATCGATCGATAATCAGGATCGGCAAATCGGTTACGTCAATCGGAATCGGTAATCGGTTACAACGATCGGAATCAATCGATAATCAGGATCGACAAATCGATCACGTCAATCGAAATCGGCAATCGGTCACAATGATCAGAATCGATCGATAATCAGGAGCGGTAAATCGGTCACAATAATCGGAATAGGCAATCGGTCACCACGATCGGGATCGATCGATAATCAGAGTCGACAAATTGGTCACAACAATCGGAATCGATCAATAATCAGAGTCGACAAATCGGTCACGACAATCGGGATCGATCAATAATTAGAGTCGACAAATCGATCACGACAATCGGATCGATCGATAATCAGAATCGGCAAATCGGTCACAACAATCGGATCGATCGATAATCAGAATCGGCAGATCGGTCACGACAATCGGGATCGAAAAATGGGTCTGTCAATCGGAATCAGAATCGGCGAGAATAGGCCTAACAAGGCCTAAGGGATGGTCACAATGTGGACATTCAACCATCATTGTCCATCAATGTGGACATTCAACCAACATCGCTCCCAAGCAGTGGCCCACATAGAGCTAAACATAAAGTGGGCCCATGGCCTCACACAAGGCCTAATATACATCACTATGGGCTGAATACGCGGGCTTAATATACATCACCATGGGCCCCGACCCATGGTCCTCAATATACATTATAATGGTTTGTAACCCATAGGTATCAATATACATCAAGTGGGCCGCATTACATGGGGCTTACTAATGGACTCATATACACAATAGACGGGCCCTGCTCATGGGCCTCAAATACATAACATGTGGGCCTTACACATGGGTCTCGTATGCATCAAATGGGCCACATATCTGAGTCTTAAATACATTAAATAGGCCACGCAACATGAGCCTAATACACATCACAATGGGCCGCACTAAAGGGCCTAATACACATCGTAATGGGCGTCACATAAAAAGTCTAATGGGCCTTACTTAAGGGCCATATATACATCATGTCTGGCCTCACTCATAGGCCTTGAATACATCATAATGGGCCTTGCCCATAGGCCATGAATATGTTGCAATGGGCCTTGCCCACATGCCTCGAATACATCACAATGGGCCACAACCTATGGGCCTAATACATATCATAATGGGCCTCGTACAGAACAAGTCGGGCCTCATCATATGGGCTTCAAATACACAACAGGTGGGCCCTACACATGGGCCTATATATAGCATAGGTGGGCCCTGCACATGGGCCTCATACACATCATGTGGGCTGCATCACGTGGGCCTGAAACATTCCAAAAAAATGAATCATATTAAAGGATCATAGCAACGGAGATAATGATTTTCCACTAATAAAATCTCACAGGCCCACTACAGAAAATTGTGGGAGCAGCCACATCCACTGTTGAAATATTCATAGGACCCACCGCTATGTATTTTCAAGATCCAACCTATTCATCGGTTAACGCAGATATAGATGAAGTGAAAACAAAATATCAGCTTGATTGGGAACTACCGTGGTCTTTAGAAGTTTTGAACAGTGGATGTCACTGTCCCCACTTATTTTCAACGGTGGGGTCCGCTGGAACTTTAGATCTACCTCGTTCTTTTTTTCACACCATAGAACGGTCTCTCAAATGGTTGGACGGTGTGGATGTAACCTATACCGCATGGTGGGGCCATAGCTATCGCTGACGTCGATATAGCGGCTATAAAGCTAGTATGGGGTAGACCAGCCAATCCGCCCCCACGGTAGGTGGGTCCCACCATAACATATATTTTCCAATCAATCTGTTCATAAGGTCACAAAGACATGTATAAAGGGGAAAACAAATTTCATACTTATCCAAAACTCTAGTACTCCCAAAAGGGGGTTTCAATGGTAGGCGTTTATTCCCCACTGTTTCTGCAGTATGGTCCACCTGATATATGGATCTGCCTCTTTGCCTCAAGCCTTAGATCAAGCTCAGCAAGTGAATGGACGGTTTGGATGTAACAGATACATCATGCGTGGGGTCCACGAACGTAGCCCACCAGGGATTTAAATCTGCTTCATTTTTATTATTGTTATTATATATTATTATTATTATTATTATTATTATTTTGGGTTAGAGCCTCAAGACGAGCTCGCCTGAAGGGTGACGGTGTTGGAGACAACACCTGCATCAGAGGGGCCCACCGTCCGAGACTATGGACACTGTGGATAAGACCCATACATCACGTGTGGCTCATCCAGCACCGTCTAGAAGTGGACGGTGTGGATTAGATACATACATCAATGTGGGCCCCGACCGTTCAGGACGGACGGACAGCTTGAATAACACATGTAAAGGTGGGTCCCACATCACGTCCATGTACGGACGCTATGATATAAAATCCTCATGTCAGTGTGGGTCCACGTGGGCCTACCATTAGGATATATAATGCTTTATATATGGATGTAATATAATAATATATATATTATATATCTACTTTACCTTTTTTTTTTTTTTTTTTGCTTTTTTCTTTTTTATCAATGGGGAGAGGGGGGTCCAGCGTTCAGATGAATGGACGGTTGGTTGGATGTACATAATGGAAGGGTCCATCAGGGAGGGTTCCCACGTCCTACTGCTGGACGGTTGGCCTAAAATACATAAATCAAGGTGGTCCCATGGACGGACTGTATGGATGTCATCCTACTCATACAACATGGTGGGGTCCATGTGCGTTGCCCACCAATTAGGACTAAGCTGATCTTTGCATTTTCCTTCACCCAAACCTGTCCTGAAATGGACAGCAAGGTGGGCTCCACCGAATGGACGATGGATGTCCCATACATGCCTCATCAGGTGGGCCATCATATAAGGAAAAAGGGAGAGAGAGAGAGAGAGAGAGAGAGAGAGAGAGAGAGAGAGAGAGAATGAGATGTGTGGTGACCGCTACTATGAGCTCTCCTAGGTAGGCCATGCAACATAATACATACATCAAGATGGGCCTCAGAACATGGGCCCTCAACCATAAAAAAAATCAACGGTGGAGATCCCTTCCACCATAAAACGTAAGGTTTAGACGACCTTTTTCTTAATGGGGAAATAAACATCATGATGGGGTCCATGGAGAATGGCCCCATCATAGAATGAACATATGAATCATGGTGGGCCACCGGCCACACCTAGGGTCCCAAGGTGAAATCCATACCATCAATCGGTAGGCCTCACTTGGGCCATCATAAAAAAAAAAAAAAAAAAAATACTATTTAATCCTACAAATCAGCCACCTTTAGATATCGGACTCTTCCTTCCACCGATGCGATCTAGAGCTCCAATGGATAGATTTCAACGGTTGAGATTGGACTTGGATGGTGGAGATAGAAGGTAAGAATGTGGGCCACACTAGCTTCTCCATGAAAGCTTGGATGATTGCTCCCATGGGAGTTGCTTGAAAATGAGAGAGAAATGAGAGAGAGAGGGGTGATGTAAGGAGAGAGGGATGGTGAGGTATGGGCTTATTTGAATTTTGGGTAAAAGAGGAATGGGTGGGGAGAGAGAGAGTTGACTTATGAGGGGTGAGGTGGCATGGGGCATGGGTGATATACTTGACTTGTGAAATGATGTGTACTTGATTATTGATGTGACGGGTCGTAGAGATTTTCTCGAAATTCACAACGCGCAGCGTTTCTTCGAAATGAATGCGGGCCAATATCTCATGGCTCAGGTATCGGATCGGTGCGCGAGTTACGACGTTGGAACCGCGGCGATGACGCGGTCACTAGGGTACAAGTTTCGGATCGAGCCGACTTTGGTATGCAGGACTCGACTTAGGATCGCGCGCAAACGTCAAAAATATGTCTAAGGTTGCTGAAATTCGACTGGGAGGACTGCGGAAACCTATGGAACGGTACGGTCTAGGATACGGGTCTTACAACTCGACTAATCGAGGGCTGTTGGACTCAAAGTCCAATGACCTAGATTTTTTGGTGTCCGGACTGCTTGACCGGTTGAGGGGGTCCCACGACCAGTCGAGGCCTCAGCTCGACTAGTAGAGGTTACGTAGATCGTGCATGGACTACGTAAATTTGAGGCAGTTTCCAGACTTTTTCGGACTAGGTGCGTAAGTGGAATTTCCTAAACTATAAATAGGGGTCCCTAGGGCTATTCTAAAGTATTCTAAGGCTTCCTAAAGGTATTCTAAAGGGTTCTAGGGTTATCAAAGGGTATAGCAAGGGTGAGATTCGAGGTTGTTCGAATTAGGTAAGTCCTCTCTCTTTGTAATTGATGCTTTTATAGTGGAATTCTGCCGCTTTGTGCCATGGTTTTTTCCTGCAAGGGTTTTCCACGTTAAATCTTCTAAATCTATGTGATTCCGCAGGCCAAAATCCCAACAAGTGGTATCGGAGCAATCGTTGGGGCATAGATCTGAATCTGAGGGATTAGTAATAATGGGAAGTACTATGTACGAGATTGAAAAGTACTCGGGGAAAAATAATTTTGAGTTATGGAAGATCAAGATGATGAGTTTCTTAATTAAGCAAGGCGAAGATGATGCTCTTGATGAGCGAAAGTCTACTATGACTGATGATGATTGGAATACTCTTGATAAGAAGGCTTTATCATCGATCCGTTTATGTCTCACGGATGAGGTTCTCTACAACGTCATGAGGGAGAAAACTACAGCTAAGTTATGGGTGAAGTTAGAGGATGTCTATGCAAAAAAATCCTCTGAAAATTGCCTATACTTGAAGCGGCAGTGGTATAACTTCAAGATGGCAGAGGGTGAAGATCTGGAGGCTCACATCAACAACTTTAATAAATTAGTTTGCAAATTGCTGGATATGGAGGAAGTGATGAAAGATGAAGAACAAGCATGTATGTTACTGAATCCTCTTCCGGCGTCGTATAAGTCATTCAAGGACACTATGTGCAGCACGAATAAAACCCTGAGTGTCGACACTGTTATCTCGGCCCTTCAAGAAAAGGCTATGAGAAAGCTTAACGTTGACACGTGGATATCTTCTGATACACTGGTTACAAGGGATAGGAATTTTGAATAAGGTACAGGTTCTAGATTCAAATCTAAGGGCAAGGGAAAGGTAAACTGCTGGAATTGTGGAAAGGAAGGACATGTGAAGAAGGATTGTGAAAATCCTAAATCAAAGAGAGAAAATTCTAAGGCTTCATATAGGGAGGCCAATGCTGTCACGTCTGATGGATCGAGTGGATGTGATGGTAATGTTTTGTCTATGTCTACTATCAGACAACCATACGATGATCGTAAGGACGAGTGGATGCTAGACACAGGGCATATTTTTACATGATTTCTCATCGGAGTTGGTTCGCTAGTTATAAGGAGTGCGATGGTGGACAGGTGTTTATGGGCAATGGCTTTATCTGTAATGTTGTGGCTATTAGTACGGTGCACATCAAGATGTTTGATGGGGTAGAGCGTACCTTGACTGATGTCAGACACGTTCCTGATTTGAAGCAGAATCTGATTTCTCTTGGTGTACTTGAGGCAATGGGCTGCAAGTTCATAGGTATTGATGGTGCTCTTAAAGTATCTAAGGTAGCACGGGTAATCATGAAAGCGCAACGACTCGGTAACTTGTACAGGCTGATCGGGAGTACTTTAAAAGGTGGAGTTACAGTGGATGTAGCGGATTCCACCTCTGCATGTGTGTGGCATGTTAGGCATGGCCACATGAGTGGGTAGGGCAGGAAGGCTGAGACTTGCGGATAGGGATACAGAGCAGGTGGAGCAGCCACCTATGAGAAGAATCATACGGCATGATCGCAGGATATCGGTGAGCTACATGGACGACTCCAATATCACAAGGGATTTATCTTCTATTTAGATGGCTTTAGTTGATTCTAGTGCTGAAAAGTGAAAGGTGACTATGGGCGATGTGATAGATTCGTTGTACCAAACAGACATATGGGAGCGGGTGGAACTTCC
The DNA here is from genome assembly GCF_029962835.1 of Magnolia sinica. Taxonomy (NCBI): domain Eukaryota; kingdom Viridiplantae; phylum Streptophyta; class Magnoliopsida; order Magnoliales; family Magnoliaceae; genus Magnolia; species Magnolia sinica. The sequence continues at coordinate 35,965,675 of NC_080581.1, forward strand.
AGTGGGCCAGAAAGCGGTTGGATGCAGGTGGATCTTCAGGAGGATAAATATAGATATAGGGCGAGGTAAGTAGTGAAGGGTTATGCTCAGATAGAAGGGATCGGCTTCTCAGAGATATTCGAGCCGACGGTATAGCAGGTGTCTATTAGATCTGTGATTGGCGCTGGTTAGTTAATGTGATTTTAAGCTGAAAGGATGGATGTAGAGTTTGCACTTCTGCAAGGGAAAGTGATCAGCAGATCTACATGAAGCAACCAGAAAAGTTCGAAAAGGGGCTGAGAAAAGACTTTGCGTGAGGTCGTGGTTCGACCTGTCGCCTAGGTAGTGGTTTAATTCCTTCATGGTGAGTTAGGAATTGATGCAATGTAGATCACCAATTATGATATGTCTGAAATCAATATACTGAAGACTCAGTTAAGTGGAACATTCAGGATGAAGGATTAGCGAGCTGCAAAGATGGTTCTCGGCATTGAGACTAAAAGAGGAATAGGCTTTGGTTATCTCAGGTAGAATACCATGTGTAGGTATTGATCAAGTATGTGATGAACCAGACAAAGCCGGAGAGCATTTCCTACGCGTCTCTCCTCAAGTTTTCCTCAAGACATGTCCCAAAACAGATGAGGAAAAGTAGGATATCTTATGAGCCTTATTCGAATGCGGTTGGTAGTGTATACCATGGTCTGGATTAGACCAGTTATTTCATAGGCTATCAATGTTGTGAGTAAGTACCCCGGTAAGCAATATTGGATAACGGTGAGATAGTGAGAAGATTGCGTCTTTCCTTTTGAGAAATAGGATCAAAGGTGGTTAAGCACGTGGACTTTGATCACATACTCACCTAGATCATTCCTGCAGAGAAGTTCAAGTTCTGTATAACTTCTCTAGACTTGGCAATAGCGGAAAAGAATGACGGAGTATGTATGAGAAGCTATAATGTGATGCAGAGATAAGAGAAGATGTCAATAAGCTACATAGTTGAAGATTGAAGGCATGGTGGAGATTGTTGACAGATGCCTTAAAACTGTGCTGCTCGACCGGTCGAGTGGGCCACTTGACTAGCCGAAGGCTGTTCGACTCAAAGTCCAGTGACTTGGGTTTTTGGTGTCCGGGCTGCTCGACTGGTCGAGTGGATGGCTCGATTAGTCGAGGGGATGGCTCGATTGGTCGAGGGGGTCCCTCGACTAGTCGAGGCCTCGGCTCGACTAGTCGAGGTTACGCAGATCCTGTGTGGACTGCATAAATTTGAGGCGGTTTCCGGACTTTTCTGGACTAGGTGCGTAAGTGGAGTTTCCTAAACTATAAATAGGGGTCCCTAGGGCTATTCTAAAGTATTCTAAGGCTTCTTAAAGGTATTTTAAAGGGTTTTAGGGTTATCAAAGGATTTAGTAAGGGTGAGATTCGAGGTTGTTCGAATCGGGTAAGTCCTCTCTCTTTGTAATTGATGCTTTCATAATGGAATTTTGTCATTTTGTGCCGTAGTTTTTTCCCGCAAGGGTTTTTCATGTTAAATCTACGTGTTCTCTTATATGCTTGGTGCCATTGGAATGCTATCCTAGATCTAGATCTGTGTGATTCCGCAGGCCAAAATCCCAACATCCGGACCGTCAAAACCTTACAATAGGTGTATCTCGCAGACCGGAATGAGTTACTCAACATACCATATGTGATTTTGGGGTAGGAGAAGCTACTTTAGCCAACCAACCTAGCTAGGTTGGATTTCCCATGCTGAATTTGTGAGATCCCATTAGATTGATGGTCGAAAATCCATTTTTAATTCTGTTTTTACTATGATAAGTTTTAGTTTGATCATAACTTTTGATCTATTAAGTTGTCCAACATGAAAAGTTCTTAGAAAAATTTGGAGAATAAACATGGTTAAGTCAAATAGGACACTTACTATTTTTGGCCGAAAACCATGAAGTCTAATAGGAATCATGTCCATGTATAAATAGTAAGTTTATTATTTATAGTAAGCCACAAATTTTAGGGAGTTTGAGTTAGAGTTTGATTTTGAAACTTCTTCCAAGGTTTGGTATCACTATTTAGAGGGTTATTAATTTATTTTTATCATCTATAGATGAAACTTTGAATTTATTAGAGTTTATTTCTATTCTTTCCTATTTTTTCATCGTGTATTCGAGGAATTTTTGTGTGGAATTCAAAGAAGCTCCATAGATTTAGAGTAGTTATCCTTGAGGAAGACAGTGATCGACCTCATCACGTTCATCTCTGCATTAGACTTTTTTCCTGATTTTACCTTATTTATAAATTTTACATGATTACCCAATTACCTAACTTCTAAGTGGGCCAGATACAGATGTGCTAACATCTGTATCTGCCTACTGAATTACCTAAGGGCATTTTGTTATTTTGCTGAACTTGAATATTTTAATAATATAACTGCAGTAACGCCCATCATATCAATAGTCTAGATCACCATACCATTGGTCTTAAAATCTTGGGTCACACACTATACGAAAACTGTCGGTAAAGGCTTTACTGGTGGTCATGTAACCATTGGTAAAAGTGGCGTTGGTAAAGCCTCCACTGGCAATCAGGGACTTTACCCGTGGTTGTGCTGGACGCCCCTAAATCGTTAGTTTTTTCAGAAAAATGGCCAAAAGCTACAGGTTAAATCCATAGCCATAGAATTTAAGGCTTCTAAAAATTTGTAGCCATAAAGCATATCTTTCTCATTAAAAGGGAAAAAAAAAAAAGAATAAAAGGTGACGTCGTCCCATGCCCTGCCAATTAGTTTGCACTCATTTGTCACATCTTCAATAGTCATGCTCTTAGAGTTCCCTTGATTTTGGGATTCTTTGAAATTAGATTCCATTAGCAATATGATCTTCTCCCATTTTCATAGCTATCTCTCTCTTCTTATAATAACTTGCACTTCTCCGTTAATTTCCCTTCTCCTCAGGTTATCTTTTATGGGCAAAAACCTGTAGTTTGATATTGCACACAGGATGGGGTCAGATTGAATGTTCTGAATTTCTAGATCCTACATTGCCTGTAGTTTGAAAATTTTATTTTAGTCAACCATTAAAAGTAGCTACAATACAAGCAAATATATGGATCTGCACAGCTAATGAAAAGAATAATTCTTTCAAGCATTTGTTTGCATGTGCAAGGAAATTACAACAATGGAAGCATCCAAAAAACAAGTAGCTACGAACTACATAGATGAAACATTCCTATTTATGTTTATATTTAGTTTCAAAAACATACAAACCAATTTCATTATGCTATGAAGGAATAGGCACTACACAACTGCATTTTTCAAGCAAGGCATTGAAAACATGATATACGTCACACAAGATGCAGATGGCTAAATATCGAATGCGAAACAGTTCGAACCCTTGTCATGGTTTTTTTACCTATTCTGAGGGTCCTTCCATTTCAATCTACCATGGAAGCTTCTGATGGTGAAAGACAGTACTTTGATGAAGTTATAGAGTCCATATCCAAGGATGAGAGCTTTGGAGATAAAGACATGCAAACCCAATCAGCAATTCATGCTAGAATGAGAAAAAGACAATGGTTGATGACTTAAATGATTCTGAGATAAAGACATGCAAACCCATCAACAGTATGCCGCTGCTGCAATTGTTGGTGCCTGCATATATAAAATACATTTTACAGCATTATATTGGCAATTATCAAATAAAATTGGACCATAAAATTCTGGCAATTGTGCTTTATTCATGATAGAATTTTTCAGCTATTTGCCAAAGAGAAAGTGCACCAACATTGCATGAGAATCATGATCCCTATGCACCAAACGTTCATAAAGATTTAATATTTTTAAATGAGAAGAACATGTCAAACATACCTTTCCAAGTATGCGAGCAATTTGCTTATCTCTCACTTGCTTTGATTGGTAAAGATCTTGACCATAAGAGAGCAAATAGGCGTCTGATCAGAAATGATGGATGACATCAAGGTATCGCATTATGTATAGAAAGGGCCAGTTATTAAAATGACATCAGATCCAAATCTAACACAACTTAGGAGAACCAAAAAGAAATTGTTGGGAGAAGAGCTATGATGATGATATTAATATAAACAGGATAAAGAAACAAGCTACCATGCCTTTCTAGGAAATTGGGTTTTTAAGAATTTGTAAAATTATTTCTACTTCAGTTTTGAATTCAAAATTCTCATTAATCAATTAATCACACCTAAATCTCACTGTTGAACAGTATGAACTTGTACCAAGACACATGAGAGGGTTTTTCCATATCTTCTTTCCTGGAGATAGATGCATTTATCCTTTTTTTCCCATTACAACACAACATAGTTACCAATTGGGTATGCTAGATCTTTATATCCAATATTGCAATTTATTAGTACATATGAAAATATCAACCAAGCTTGTGCTTCTGCCTTTAGCGTGTCAAGTATCAGCCCCAAAAAAGGAAAAAAAATAATTATAAGGTGCTAGAGGCACAGAACGGTATATAACAATCTACAAAATGCAGAATACATGTCAACACTGTTGGGGGTTTGGGCTGGGGAATCACACAGATCTAGATCTAGGATAGCAATTCAATAGTAACACGTAATCACAGAAGAACGCAAAGATTTAACGTGGAAAACTCTTGTAGGAAAAAACCACGACACAAAGCGATAGAAATCCACTATGAAGAGAAAATTACAAGAGAGATGACTTACCCGATTCGAACAACCTCGAATCTCACCCTTGCTACGCCCTTTTAATAATTTTAGAACCCTTTAGAATGCTTTAGAATAATTTCCCCATTATCTCTAGAAAAGCCCTAGGGACCCCTATTTATAGTTTAGGTAACTTCTTTTCGCACCTTGCGAAAGACTGACTCAAATTTTCGCAGTCCGCATCAGATTCAGAAATGAATCTGCGTAACTATGACTAGTCGAGCCGAGGCTACAACTGGTCGTAGGACCCCTTCGACTGGTCGAGACATCCCCACGACCGGTCGAGTAGCCCGGACACCAAAAATCCCAAGTTGCTGGACTTTGAGTCGAGCAATGCTCGACTAGTTGAGCGGCTCCCACGATCAGTCGTGGTTGACCCACGACCGGTCGAGCAACACCCAAAATTAGATTTAAGACTTTTTCAACAAACACACATACCAAGAAAAAGAAAAAGAAAAGAAAGTGTTAGTTGAAAACATCCAGCTCTGGATTTTGCACCTTTGCTCTGTATGAAATCAGTTGAAAAGTAAATACTCCTTATCCAGTGCTATCCAAGCACTTAGATAAAATGTTCTTGACAACTGGCAGACTATTCTTTTGAAAGATAAACTGCAATCGAGTTTCATATATCAAGTTAACAAAATTTACTGCCTTGCGTATACAGTTTGTGTAATGAGAACTAACCTGCAAATGATGTGTTTCTTAATCCTACAAAAATGGCAGATAAACAATAAGAGGTCTTATGTAAAGTAGGGGCAGAATTGAAAATAGAAAATGTAAGTAGCTTATCTAAAGTAACTTACGATCCAAACGCCCCCTAAATATCCACCAATCTAATAGTCCAATAAGCAAATAAGCTTAATTTCTTGTCCACGATTCATATAAACAGGACCTATAATTTGGATAGTTTAATTTAAATTACTCATATTTTCATGTATGCAATTTGGTGTGCAACCAAATTACACATGTAATCCTTCAAGTCCAGCTTGAAGGTCGGATCCTTACTCTTGCTCGGGCGGTGGACTCTTGGGAGTTTCAACACCTGGTCAAGGGTTCGAGTATCCATAGGTGGTGAAATTCCACTAGCGTGAGTTTGTGGGGGTGTGTGTGCGTGTGTAAATTTTTATTTTTTTTTAAAAAAAACCTGGTCAAGGGTTCGAGTATCCATAGGTGGTGAAATTCCACTAGTGTGAGTTTGTGGGGGTGTGTGTGCGTGTGTAAATTTTTTTTTTTTTTATTTTTAAAAACCCTGGTCAAGGGTTCGAGTATCCATAGGTGGTGAAATTCCACTAGCGTGAGTTTGTGGGGGTGTGTGTGCATGTGTAAATTTATAAAATAAAATAAAATAAAAAACCTTGAAGGTAATGTAATTGCAAATAAACCATGGGCAAGACTTGTACTTGACTAAATAGTTAGAACTTTTGCCGTGACTAAACGACACATTACTTGTTGTTTGACCTATTCTAACTGATTTTATTTAATCTGTTTAGCATAATAAGAGGTGTTATTGTCGTCATTGGACTCTACTTGTTGCTGTCGGGCAAAGAAGGAGATCATGTGGACCAGATCAAGTCATTAACTATTTCAACCTTTAAACATATTCTATGTAAATCTGCACTTCAAAAGAAAAGAAAGAATCACCATTAGAATCTACAGTTTTACATTTTGTGAGGATTCCAGACCGGTTTTCCATGTCAGCATTATGATCTATATATCCAGACACTCTTTCACCTGGAGGGAACCCATAATCCACATACAGCTCTGTTTGGTGGAAAGGCAGTAGCTATGGGATGATGAAATCTATCAGTGGAAAGGCTGAAGCTTTGCCCACTTGGGTATTTTCTCATACTCTTCACGCTCGTAGAGAAATGAGTTGCTAAAAATACAAAACACGCCAGACATTACTGTGATTGAAGATGACTCTGTTTCACGACTTTGGGATCACAACTCATAAGCAGCTTACTTACAAAAGAAAATTAGAGATTTACGCAGGGAAAAGTAAGAAAATGTCATCTGCATTTAGCAACCTATTAAGCAAAATGCCATCTACATTTAGCAACCAACGAAGAAACTGCCATCTGCATTTAACAACCTATAACGGCAATAAGAAAAATTTAAACTTAGTCGTAGTTGATGAATGTAAGTTTAGTAAATCAAGCTTCAGAAGAAACCTTCCATGCAGGTTTCAAAACCTAGACAACTCAGTTCAACCCTGCTCGACCATGAGCAACCATGTCAGTGGTGCACTTAGGACAAGATGTGAAGACATAAACCCATTCAAACCAGTTTTTACCAGTAACGTTATTAACAGTTGGTTAAATAGTTATTATAACTGGCTGTTTAACCAGTTTTAACTGGCAGTTTATAAATGGAATTATATGTAAGATTACAAAGATTGCGACGGTCAAAACCAGTTTGAATTGGTTGTGATCACTTACATCCCCTGTTTGTTGTTTGGTCCAGTTTTTCAGACAACAAACTATTTTTTGATTATTATTATTATTTTAATGTCAACGTCAGGCTCAATCAACATGAATTGGAAGAAAAAGCAGTCTGGATCAGGGATATGATTGTTGTACATATACAGATAAAACTACTACTCTAATGTACCCAAAACAGGGGCAAGCATCAACTATCCTCCACCTACAAACATGGAAGGACCTATTACCATCCACCATTTTCCTAACAAGGCTATATTGGAAGTTTGAAACCGATAGCTCCAGGCAGAAAGGGTCCTTGACTCTTAGAGATTCCATAAGAACATCCCAGGAAACAACACAATTTAACATTTTATGCAATCTGAGTCATTAATATAACATTAACGAGTCTTAATAGAAAGAATACAATGACATCTTCTCAAGCAATTAAGTTGTTGAGCATGAGATTTCAGAATAGTAACAAATTAGTTGCAGGTGACAAATACTTGGAAAGTACATGCAGTAAAAACAACATTTTATGAATAAATAAATTTAAAAAAAAAAATCATTTCCTTAAAGTCAAGTAGGAAGAAAAGGTAAGTAATCCAAAGTATTTTGATGTTTGAAATGCTTATACTTCTTGAATCACAATTATTCTTTAATTTTAAGAGCTTCAAATGTCTAGTGCAGTAAAATATATGAAAAGCATTCTAATATGGAAGGAACAAAAAACAATAATTGGAAGGAATACAAAACTGGAGTCTCTGGATATTGGAGTACTCGAGTAAAAGTAGTATGTGTACATATTCAAACATACTAACCTCACAAATTTCTCCTCTTGATGATAGATAACGCTAGCTTGTTTGCCTTATAGGGTCCAATGTGGTGAGTCAACCTTGGAACTATCAAAGACAATAAAGGTATTCCAAGCAATAGATGTATTCGGTGATCGTTCAAAAGTTCAACTGCCAGCCCTTGAGAAAGATTGACCTCAAATGTACAACTTCCCACCTTCCTCCAGTTTAGAATGTGGTAAAGGGCTGTCTGGCAAAAAAATGACTCAAGCTATAAAATGAAGCAAATAGAGCAAGTCTTAATTAATAATTAACAACACTAGATACAGTCAGTTTGACAGAAAATAAATGAAATGGCTATGTAAGTGAATACTTGGTTCATATCATGCGACCTTAGCATGTGTGACCACTCATCAGCTCTTCAACAGTGACCTAAATAATCTAACATGGTTTAGTCCAATAAAAGCATGGTATATCAGTGATATTCCACTTTTTTATAAATAGTCTTATAAATAGTCTCATACCAAGAATATTCCACTTTCTTATAAATAGTCTCCTACCATACATAGAGTAACATTTATCCTACGATCTTCTAAGTATTCATGGTACAACACAGTACTAAGATCCATGGCTGACAAATCTCCCTTGGTTAGTAACCATTGTGTCCACTCTCAAGTTCCCAAGGACAACTAGAGAAATTCCTCTCCTTTAACCAGTGTCATGTATATTTATGATACACCCACATATTAATTAATAGTGGAAAACTATCCATGATCTATGGTCAAGATCATCAATATCACTGGATATCATCCATGTCATCAATAGATAAGATTCATATTGGTTTTACAGTGCACAAATTCAACAGGCAAGCCTTATCAAATGTTCAAGGTTCATTTGGGAGTTACTATATTTGTAGTGAGCAAAATGACCTTTAGCCCAATGGCCACTCCTCCAGTTTATTCCATCCCAATAAATGAACTCACTATCGCTTCGGAACCAGTTTGATAGACTTTCTAAACTATGCCAAGCCAAGAATGGGGTTTCCACATTTTCCAAAAGATGTTTTGATTTCAATTTATAGTTCATTAAAAAAAGGCATAACTGCCCATTTATGACCTTTTTCCAAAAGCCACATAAATTAACATCTTGTATATATATATATATATATATATATTACAGATGCTTTCAGAGTAGATTCAGAACTATAAGAATATATAAATATGCTAAAATGTTCTAATTTCAACATTAACAATTGGTCAATAATTAAATGAGAAACTAACATCACTACGTGAAAAATGGAAAAAAAGGACAGATTTAGAGACGGTTCTGGGCCATCCGCATTAGAGATTGTCCTTGACTATCTTATATGTGGTCATCTGAGAGACGGCTGTAAACCGTCTCTAAAATTTTAGACGGCCCCTGACCGTCCTTAATATTGTCTAAAAAATTTGAACGTCCACAAATCATTTAAGACAGTCGTTGACCGTCTTGTATGGGTCATTTGAGACGGTCATTGGCCGTCCGCATTAGAGACGGTCCTTGACTATCTTATATGTGGTCATCTGAGACGGCCATTGGCCGTCTCTATTAGAGACGGTCATTGGCCGTCTTTTACTTGTAATCTGAGACGGTCAAAGACCGTCTCCATTAGAGACGGTACTTAGCCGTCTTATAGTCCTGGCAAAGACCGTCGATATTAGAAGAAGCTCCTAGAAAATCTCTATTGAGACTGTCAACAGACTGTCTCTATTAGAAAAGTTTAAATCTCTTGAAAAAAATGTCAAAGACTTCTCTACTAATGCTCAAGTCTAAGATTTAAGAAGCTCAAAAAATTATGAATTTGAAAAAAATTTAGTTGAAAAGCTTAGAAAAATAATTAAAATAATGTTTAAGAAAAGTTTAAATTTTGAAACAAAATTATTTTAAAAATTATCAAATTGCAAAAAAATATATTTTAAAAATGAAAACTAGATTTTGTATGAATTTTGACAAGAAAAATTAAAAAGTTATATAACAAAAGTGAGATTTAAAAATGATATTTTGAAAGAAAATTAAAAAATTAAACAAAATTGTGAAAAAATTAACAAATTGCAAAAAAAAATATATTTTAAAAAAAAGAAAACTAGATTTTGTATTCTGACAAGAAAAATTAAAAAGTTATATAACAAAAGTGAGATTTAAAAAATGATATTTTGAAATTTTTTTTTTTTAAAATTAAACAAAATTGTGAAGAAATTGACAAATTGCAAAAAAATATATTTTTTTAAAAAGAAAACTAAATTTTGTATTTTGACAAGAAAATTGAAAAGTTAGATAACAAAGGTGAGATTAAAAAAATGATATTTTGAAAAAAAAATTTAAAAAATTAAACAAAATTGTGAAAAAAATTGACAAATTGTAAAAAAAAAAATATTTTTAAAAAGAAAACTAAATTTTGTAAAAAAAAAATGTTAAATTTATTTATAATGAAAATGATATTTAGTTAAAAGAGTAAAAAACATATACATTTTTTTAAAAAATGTTAAATTTATTTGTGAAAAATAAAATTACTAAATTATTAGGCACATCCACTAATTGAACCTTTAATCATTTTTGGACAATCTAATCAGTTCAAATTAAAGAGTAAATAACTTCAGATGTTTAAATCAAATTTCACTGAAATTGTTGATCAATCTTGTATGCCCAATATCTTTCTCATATGTAGCATGATTGAGGCGAGTAACTAGTCAAATTGAGAGTATTGATCAGTAAAATAGAGTGAATGGACTAGACATGTAAAATGGGCCAAATATTCTTGTTAAAATTGTGACCCAACTTACTGACCTCATGAGCACCTAAGAATTGATGTTAATAAGTTTTGTGGGCCCCATCAAGATGTGTGTCGAACATCAACACCGTGGATTTGATGTGTCCCTTTAGGTTATAAGATATCTCAAAAATCATCGATAAACGAAACTCAAGTGGGCCATACCATTTAAAACTATGTGAAGGCATCATAAAAAATATAAAAGTACTTGGTGGGGCCCACATGAGTTTTGAATGCGGTTGAAACTTGGTCTGACCCCTCATCCAAGTGGGACACACATAATGAGTGGGTTGGATATGTGAATCACATTTAGGCAGGCCCAATATATGATTATGAATGTTTTAAGGAAACCTTTCTCCACTACATTTGAGTTACTTGTTTCCTTTACCAGAGTAAACTCTATGGGGTTCACCGTTATTTATTTATTTTATCCACTCCGTTCATCCATGTTAACAAATAACTTGAGGTCTGAAGAATCAAAAGAAAGCATATCCAAAGCTCAAGTGTACCACACCATAAGAAATAGTGTGATTGAACCTCTACCATTGAAAATTTCTTGGAGGCCATAGAAGTTTTGGGTCGAGCAAATATTTGTGTTTTTTCTTCATTCACATCTTTTTGATATTATGAATAGGTTGGAGGGCAAATAAACATTACTGTGGGCCTAAGGAAGGTATCAACCTAGAAATCATTATTCCACACTGTTTGGTGTGGCATGGTCCACTTGAGCTTTGGATTTACTGAAAATTTAGGATCAACCCACACCGTTCATCCATTTTTCGAGATAATTTTAGAGAATTATCTAAAAAATGAATCATATCCAAAGATTAAGTGGACCACACTACAAATAAGGGGAACGGATTGACTACTCCCCCTAATACCATCCAATGGCTGGTGGTTGGTGCTCTGTGAGCCCTACCATGATGTATGTGTTTAATCCATGTCGTCTATCTATTTTTAAAGATCATCTTACAGTATGAGACCAAAAATGAGGGATGTCCAAATCTTAAGTGGACCACATTCCAGGAAACAGTGTTGAATGAGCGTCAACCATTAAAAAACATTTTGGGGCCATAAAAGTTTTGGATCAAGCTGATTTTTGTTTTTCCCCTTCATCTGGCCATGTATGACCTAATCAACATATTGGATGTCAAATAAACAGTACAGTAGGCCTTAGGAGGATTTTAATGATGGATATCGAATCACTATTGTTTTCATATGGTGTGGTGCACCTAAGATATCGATTTATATACTTTTCATTTTTGGGATCAAGTCATAAAATGATCTTTATATACCTCTCAATTTTGGACCCCACCATGATGTATGTTTTGTATCCACACCTTCCATCCATTTGGAGAGATCATTTTAGGGCAATGTCCAAAGAACGAGTTAAATCCAAAGCTCTAGTGGACCCCAACACAGAAAACAATGGGACAATAATGCCCACCATTAAAAACTTCTAAAGGCCACAAAAGTTTGTGATAAAGTTGATATTTGTGTATTTCCTTATTTCATGTTTTAAAAAAAAAAAAAAAAAACTTTTGAACCAGTTGGATTTCAAATAAACATTCCAATGGACCTTAGGATAGTTTCAACAGTGGGAATCACCCTCCTCGTTGTTTTCTGTGGCGGGGTCCACTACAAATTTTTATCTGTCTCATTCTTTGGCTAATGACTTAAAGTAATATCTCAGAATGGATGGACGGTGTGGATATAACAAATACATAATGGGTTTTTATATTTTTTTAAAATATTCTATATATATATATATATATCGTAATAATATATATGGAAAAAGGTTCTTTACGTAGAGCTCATGGGAACTCCCCATGAGGTCGAGCTGTGTGGGCCTCGCCATGATGTGTGTCAAACATCAACACCGTGCATTTGATGGGTCCCCTTTAAATTATGAGATATCCCAAAAATCAGCCGTATACGGAACTCCGATGGCCCATATCATTTAAAATCATGTGAAGACATGCCTAAAATATATAAAAGCACTTTGTGGGCCCCATCTGAAATTTGGATGCGTCTGAAACTTGGTATGACCCCTCATCCAAGTGGCACACACATAATGGATGGGCTGGATTTGTGAACCACATCTCGGTGGACCCAAAAAATAATTATGAATGTTTTAATGGAGGGTAACCCCTCTCAACTTTTGTTTATGGTGTGGCCCACACAAGTTACAGATTGACTTGAGTTTTAATCCTTGGCCCCACCATGGAATGGTGCATCTGACTGATGGGGTAGATGTTTGACACCCATCATGATGGGTAGATGTTTGACACACAGAAAATGGTGATGTCAATTAACGGTGGACGTCCAATCACTACTGTTTTTCCTGTGGTGTGGTTCATGTGAGATTTATTTCGAGCTAAATTTTCTTTTATCAACATTAATTTTTTTTTTTACAACTAGATGTATGGTGTGGATTAAACCCAAAAATCACGGTGAGGCCCATAGAGCCCTACCAGATCCAAAGCTTAAGATAGCGTTGTTATTTGCACGGTGAACAGTTGTGAGTTTTGTATTTTAAGTAAAATAGTGGTGACTTGTTCATGGAAAAAGTGGGTTTGAGATATGGATATCCAGACCATCCAAATAATGGGTCTTTCTGTAGATTGTTTATATTTATAATTTTCTTATGTAATAGTATCTTAACCATCAAGTAACTTGAACCTTAATTGTACCGTTGTGAAGACCGTTTATTTTATAAATTATGGAAAACTCACATTTTCTGGATTTGAATCTTTTATCCCATTTCAGAAGAGGAATTTCCAAATCCCTCTTTCGACCGCCATTTTCTTCCTCTCCGTTCCCTCTTTCGAGCACCCTCTTCATCGCCGGTCGAGATTGGGCTGTGAGTCTTTCGAGCGCCCTCTTCCTCACCAGTCACCGTGCAGAACCATCTCAAATAGGTGAGCATTCGCATGACTGCACTCTACATTTCTGTTTCTTCGATCATCAGTTTTGTTGCATAGAAGATGGTGCACGTTTCATTTTAAGGCAACGTTTCATCAACGCCTGGCCCATCTAATGAGGTCCCTAGTTTCTTCGATCTCATCAGTTTTGTTGCATAGAAGATGGTGCACGCCATTTGTTTAATGTCTGGCCTCAATGAGATTTGTGTTTAATCCCTATGAATGATATGATCAAAATTTTATTTTTTGGAGAGATATTTTTTGAAATGCTTCCTTCAGATCTAAAAATGGTGTAGGATTCAAGTTCTTCTTTCAAATGAGCTCTTGAAATGATTAGATCCGAAAGTGGAGTTTTTTTTCCTGCAAAGTTTAAGAGATTTCATATGTACGTTGCAAAGTTCCTTTGAATCACTTTCTAGAACTGAAAATGGCGTACAATCCCTTGAATTGATCTTGGAGGTTCTGTTTTACAGGAATCTGAGAGAATTGCATCTTTTATGTTGGAAATGTCTTTGAAGTGATTATTCCTGAGTGGAAAATGGTGCAGAATTCAACATCTTCCATCAAGAGAGCTCCTGAATTGATTAGCTCTAGAGAAGGGTAGATTTTACCTTTTTGTTCTTACCGGCAATCTAAGAGATTCTCATGTCCCTGACAAATATTGCCGAGTTTTTTTAAAATCTTGCAATTTTTGTGAAATATTAATTAAAAAAATTGTTATCATGTCATTATCACGAGATACCAAAATCTCGGCAGTTTTTAATTATCTGTTATTTTATACCGAATTTATTATGATATTAAATGGAATTATTTAAATTATTTTTTTTTCAAATAATCATTACATACATACATATAAATAAAATGATATGTTAATTTATCATAAATATTTTAAAATTTTATGTTTTAAGTGAGATTTTCCCAATAAATACACTGAGAAAAACTTCAAAAATCTGAAAATCCCTTGAGAAATTCCTAACCGAAAAATAGGTGAGAATGAGATTTGTCACTGTGATTTACATATGTGATGTTAAAAATTCTTTTGAATTGTTCCTAGTGGTTTAAATGGTGAAGAATTTGTGTTCTTTTAAAAGAGTGCTCGAATGATTAGCTTTCAGGATGGAATCTGAGAGATTTTTGGTGATGCTATAAATTTCTTGAAGTAGCTTCGTTTGGAGCTGAAAATGATGTAGAGTTTGACTCCCCTTTCAAGTGCTCTAAGATCGATACATCCAAACTACGACATCTTTGCCTCACTGAATTCGAAGAACTTTCATTGTAAAATTAGATTATTATTTTTTTTAATCGCTTTTTCGGGAAGTGAAAATGGTCTATAATTCAACATTTGCTTCCCTCTAGAGTCTCGCATATATCTGAAAATCAGATAATGAAGTTCAAGATCAGCAAGGCCTGCGATCTGAGCTCCATTTCTGTCCTTCCACCACATTCTAGGTCCAGATTTATCAAGAAAACCCGATCCGGTCACATTTATAGTCTTCTTTTGTGGTGATTTTCTTACTCTTTTCATGTAGGAGAGGAAATGCAATCCCACCAGGAGCAGATACTTCAGTTTTTGGTAAAAGCCAAGGTTCTTCGTAGTTCCGGTCGCATTCGCAACAGTCATTTTCACAGGGCATGTCAATGTCTCAGCTCTCACGGAATTCTCAAGAGGAAATTGTGACAAATGAACATGTAGGGAACTTAGATATTGCCTTAATTTTCCAGATATTTTACATGAATTTATGATACATTATATTTTCATTTCCTGCTAATATGACATTATGATGAAATTTAAAAAAATTAAATAAAAATCGCATTTTCTATGGTTTTTCCTTTTTTGGAAGAAATTGTGGTGAATTACTGCAAGAAACTCGATTTTAAGCTCATGATTATAAGCTAAAAATAATAATTTAGTTAGTTCCATTTTCTTGTTTTATGGTAGGCATCATTGCAAGTTATATAAGAAACTCTTTTTTTTTCTTTTTTTTTTTAATCCTTTTTTTTTGGAGGAACGAAATGTGTGTGTGTGTGTGTGTGTGTGTGTGTGTGTGTGTGTGTGTGTGTGACTTTAATTTCCTTTGATTTCCTGATTCTGGAAAGCTCACAGGGAAATTAGATTAGTCGCATGAGTTTACACTAGATTTCCCAAGGAAGTTGCAGTAATCTTTTACATGAATTAGGGTGGTGATTTTGCATGAAGTCATCTCTATTTTTATTTTCCTGTTATTTGAGATTGTGATGATGACCTTGAAAAAGAAAATTGAACTTGCTTTGGTTTTTACCATATTGAATCAGATCATGGCAAATAAACACAAGAAACTCGATTTTGCCATCAGTTTCTAAGTTTTAGAGGAATAAGTAGCACTCATACATGTCTTTGGTAAGCTTTTGATTTCCTCTTAATTGAGTTGTGAGGATACAGTTGAAAGGAGTTAATGCTTTAATTGATGCTAAATTTTTTCTTCTCATCTTTGAAAGCGATCAAGAATATTTTAGGAAGCCCAATTTTGCCTGAAATTCCAGGGTTTGGAGGAATTAGGTGTGACTTTTAGATGAATTCATCTTTAAGTCACTTTCTTTTCCTATACTATGAGAAATTTTTGATAAATTTGCTAGCATAGAAAAATAATAATATTTCTTTTTCTATAAAAATTCACAAAAAACCAATTCAAATTTTGTTCAAGACAAGTTGCACTCAGGTATTTCGCTTTTGAAGTTTGGTATTATGGAGAGTTTCCACTATGCATGAACTATTATAATTAATTTTTGTAAATAAATTGTGCAGGATGATAATGATGTCTGGTATAAAAAATAAATGAAAAGAAATGTCATCCTACATTAATTAGATCCAATTTTTTCATGTGTATGTGTGCAGGTTTGGGTCTTGCAAGACTGGAATTCATAGCAGTCCATTGGCTTTTAAATTTATCTAGAATTTTTGCCAAATTTAAGAAAATATTAGATGCATATATTTGGATTGATGAGTATAATCTTTGCTACCATCTCTGTTGCTGCTGCCAAAATTTCCAGATCCTTCTTGAGTTACTATTTCTTCACATCTTTAGCAACACTTCTTTTTCTTCTTGACTAATCATGTGCACATTGTAAATTTAGAGATTTGGTTCTCAAGACAAGTCATTGAAGAGGATTTCTTGCTTGGCGCCTATTACTTACACGCGAGAAGATACACATTGAAGAGGATCTCCGTGTGGACCGGTTCTATCAGAACAAAGATTGTTCTCTTTTCTTGAACAATCCTCTGTTTAAGAGTGTAATGTTGGATACAATGGATTGTATTGTCAATTATTTCAGTGCAAATTGGAAAATTCTTTAGCTACATTATCATAGAAACTAAAATTGATTTGATTTAACTCAACCTTTCATGGGTTTTGTTCTATTATACTAAACAGGCTTGTGCTAGGAATCCTAATCATGCATTCATGGGGCTTGTCAGCAAGGGTCTTAAGCTATGGATATATTAGGTATGAAAACTGCACTTTCTAAAAACTGATTCTTTTCTGATTTTCTGGCAAAATATTGCAAAAACTGGTGCAGAACTCAAGGTACCTGTCATCCTTGATCCCTACTCTGATTGATTGTCTGTTTGCTGAGGTTGGAGTTCCTAAAGCACCAATTCACACAGGGAACAATGTAGTAAACAGTTCCACTGAAATTCTTGTTCCATGCATATTCTGTTTTTAGGCTGTTTGCACAGAGGGGAGTGTCACCCATATGCTAGCAATAGTTCACTATGTTAGAAGATCCAAAACCTTCAACTGGAGTATGGCAAACATATTTTCCAGTTCAGGACTGAAAATTAGGCAATGTGTTTCTTAAACAGAGGATCTGCCACGTGTGAAGCTCAGGTACATAGCTTACTATGAGCAGTCCTAATAACAGGGTAGCATAGTAAGCATAGCATCCAATGTTTGTATGTGATCGTTCCTCATTAATTAGAGAGAATTTTCTTATGATTAAAAGCAGGAATCGGGTCCTGGGTTGGGCTATTGCGTCACCATCATCAACATATGGCTGATTTAATGGCCATGTAGCCACATTTCCAACATGGGATATTTATTGGAAAGTTAAAAAGTGAAAAATCCAATGTTCCTGTTTTAACAAAAAAGATGCCCGCTAATTCATATGTTAGGACTGTTCAAACAATATGATGTTTGGAATGTGTCTTAGAAGTGTAGCAGTGTTGCCTATTTTCATCCATCGTTTTCGTATGGGCCCACCATCTTGTATGCAAGCATTTTGTAACATATCTGCTATCACATTGTAGCAGCCAGTTTGAATGGTTGCATGGCAACTGTAACCAACCTGAAAAATCCTGTGAACAAATGGTGTTATGGTGTTGTTCCTATTACGGTGGGATATCCATTCCTTTTTAAAATTAGAATCTAAACTGTCATTAGTTATGATTGCTGCAACCAAATTTTATTCATTGTTTCCTGTTCTGAACTTGGCAGCACAATAAACTTCATGTGATATTGAAATCAGTTTCTTCTTGCACTAGAAAAAGACTCGAGCAGGGTCTTTTTGGTTTTTCGTGTTATCATCAACATATGGCTGATTGAATTAAAAGCAGGAATTTCTATTTTGTCTAAAAGAAACTACTGATGTCCATCTTCTCGGCACTATGTCCATCTTCCAAAGCTGCCAGTCTTCCTTCTTCACATGGGTATTTACACTACCTTTTTTGTCAGGCACAATTCCAGCTGAGACAACGACCACCTTCCCTAGGAAATCAGCCAGCTCTACCACCTCTCCATGCATGTCAATTGCATCAGAGGATCTGTAGAAAACACTGCAAAAATGGCATCCATCAAGCTAGAGACTGCATGCTAGTTGGCAAGGAAAATGTCCAAGTTGTAATTAGTATAATATGTACCAAGGAACTGTTTCATTTGTTCCTTTTTTTTTTCATTTTATGTTTGTCCATCTTTGTAATATGAGTTAAAGTAGAAGAAGTTATTTTATTGTGTAGGCTTGAGAGGAGGTCCATAATGTTTCGCTGGGGAGTTCACATGGGTGCATGATCAAAGCTTTCTACCATGTGCAAGCCATAATCTAGCTTCTATTGCACATAAAATTCAGGTAAGTGAGTCTAACTCACCTTGTCTAATAGGTACGTAGCCCATTGATGAAGTAAGTTATTACTATTATTTTTTATATATCTATCTAGATTTGGGGGCATAATTTGGACAGTTCAATCTAAGTTACATGTGTACCACGGTGGCATTTTTAATGCCTATGCATCAACCATTCCACTCAAGCAGAGTATCAAATTTTTTTGTATACAAATAATGGCCTTAGTGCACTTGTGCAACGGTATCCAAAGCATGAATGGACCCTCATGGTTGCCAACAACATTCTAGAAGTTTTCTAGACAAATACCTTCATGGTGATCAACAACATAATGGCCTTAGTGCACCTGTGCATGCATGCTTGCGTGAGTATAGCTCACCTCCTGTTAAAGAGGCATTTGTAGGATGACCTATCTAGGAATGCTTTCTATTCTTTAGGTTGTCATGGTAATGATTATCAATTGTGTTGTCGGCATATTTTATTAGTTTTGTATTTTATATCTCATCTAACTTGATTAAATGCTGACAATCATTTTTGTCCATGGTTCTTGGTTTGCAGGACTCCACTTAATGGAGTCATGAGTTCATACTCAGATATGTAACAGGTTTCTAATAGGGACATGAAAACTTGTATGAAAACGAAGTCATCTTAGGCATTTGGTTTTTTTCTTGAAGTAAAAGTATTGCATTTGGTATGCTTTTCTGCTTCTTAGATTGGTTACAAGTGCCTTTAGTAGTCCTCTTTGTATTTGAGTTTCCAATATAATTAATATGATGATCATGATGTTAAGTAGTTATTCTAACTTAGCAAGACTAATGCACATCATATTGTTTGTTTTTCACTACTTCGTTCTTCTGATGATGTGTAATCCTCATAATAACTCTGTTCTTTACTTGAAAAGAAATAGAAATATAGTGGTATCTAGTTCCTTGCAAGAATATAAAGGATGCTGGTTCTATTTCTTACTCCCACTGGAGTTGGATGTGTATTGTAATTTACAGGACAATATCTTCAGACATGAGTCTTGTGATTTAGACAGTTTATCTGCCAAGCCCATGGATGACTTGTTTCCTAAAAGTTTTTCCAACCACATGATTTAGGGACAGTTTGGATAGAAATTTCAGTAAAAAAATGTGAAAATAAATCTTCTTATATCTTTAGATAGTTTATCCATAGATCTGCTTGTATTGTAGCTACTTTTCATGGTTGACTAAAATAGATGATGAATGCTTCCTTGTGTATAACATGTTTCAGTGAAATTCATATTAGCAAACTTTTCATTGCATCGGCTAATCTATTGGGGAATATCATATCAGAATACAATGACTTTTATGTTTGGATGAAATATATTATATAACAGGTGTATATCAGGAAGAATATGATGATGTAACAGGTGAATATTGAGCCTCTTATAAGGGACGGTCCATGACAGTCCTTTTTAAGGACGGTCCATGACCGTCCTTTTAAAGGACGGTCTGTGGCCGTCCTTTGAAGGCCCATAAGAGACGGACCATGACAGTCCTTTTTAAGGATGATCCATGACCGTCCTTTTAAAGAACGGTCTATGGCTGTCCTTTGAAGGCTCATCAGAGACGGCCTACGACAGTCTTTTTTAAGGATGGTCGATGGCTGTCCTTTAAAGGCTCATAAGAGACTGTCTAAGACCGTCCTTTTTAAGGACGGTTCATGATTGTCCTTTTTTAGGACGGTCCATGACCGTCCTTTTTTCGTCAATAAAAATGACAGTTTTCGACCGTCCTTTAAGTAATACAACACGTCAAAATTTGACGGCCCTTGCGACGGTCCATGACCGTCCTTTTTGGTCATTTGAGACGGTTTTGGACCGTCCTTTTTTCGCAGTTTTGGCGTAGTGCATCAAGAAATGAACATATTATGCTCATAGCAACCTCACAATGAGGACAGGATCAGTTTCCATCCACTGCCTTTTTTTCTTTTTTCTTTTTTTAAATTGGAGTAGATTCATCATCATATATATTTTTATATTGGAATAGATTCATCATCGTATGTGTAATATACATGTGAATCAATATAGACCATTAAATTACATGACCCACTGTGGATTGAGAATATTTCAAAACTATGTTGATTGAACATCCTAACCATTGAAATGGTGTCCAATTAATCCTTGGACCTGCCTCTTTTTTTGGCCCACACCTTAAATGATCTAAAAATGTTGATGGACGGTGTAGATTAAACACATAAATCATGGTGGGGCATAAAGAAGTTTTACATGTTAAAAGTTGGTTTTGTATTGCGCAAACAATTCAAAGAGAAAAAATTTCCATAGTAACTTGAAAGGGGTAATTTTGGAAGCTTTTTTTTAATAGAAAAACTTATAAAGCATATTCCACGTTCACCATTAAGCTAAACTCCTATCGCGGAAAGAATTCAGTGAAAAACCACTTAGCGCATTCCTTCTTCCGCGTTAACAATGCATTAACAAACACCACTAAATATGAATATTTTCCCAATTCTGCGTTAAGTACAAAAAATTAGCGTTAACAACCAAGCCTTAAGTTGCGCACAAGGGAGGAAATCAGATTGAGTACTCAGTTGGGCCCACCTTAAATGTAAGTGGTCTATCCATGCCATCCATCCATTTTTCCATCTAATTTAAGGGGTTGAGCCCAAAATTGAAGCACATCCAAAGATCAATTAGATTATAACACAACCTTAATCTGTAGCCTTTGATCCATTTACACTACCAAAAATGGATCGTGGTCGTCATGGGTCATAGTTGTCATGTTATATGGGTCATGGTTGTTATGTTATATGGGTCGTAGTTATCATGGGTCGTGGTTATCATGTTGTATGGGTCGTGATTGTAATGTGGTAAGGGTCGTAGTTGTCATGGGTCATAGTTGTCATATTATATGTATCGTGATTGTCATGTTAAATGGGTTGTGGTTGCCATGGATCATAGTTATCATGTTATATGGGTCGTGGTTCTCATGTGATATGGGTCGCAGTTGTTACATGTTCACTTCCTTTGCTACCAAATGAAAGGATAGCAATTGGTACCATAGCCTAAGGTCCACAATGGGGTGATCTGATCCATTCACCTTGTCAGCCCACAATGGGGTGATCTAATCCATCCACCTTGTCGACCAACTTGTCATGGGCCCAGAAAGACCTGACTTGGGCAATGTTCACTTCTAAAAAACATCACAGTGAGCCTGAAAAGTTTTAAGAGTAGGTCTCACTGTCACCATTATTTTCTATTATGTGGCCCACACGAGCACTAGATCAGGCTGATATTTGGGCCCTGGCCCTAAAATGACACGGCGAAAAGGATGGGCGGCATAGATTATACACATACATCAATGTGGGCCTCGATGTATGGTCAAATTCTGATGTCGTGGTTGTAATGTAGTACGGGTCATGGTTGTAAGGTGGTAAGGGTCATAGTTTTCATGGGTCGCGATTGTCATGTTATATGGGTCGTGGTTGTCATGTTATATGGGTCGTGGTTGTCGTGGGTCGTAGTTGTCATGGATCGTGGTTGTCATAGGTCGTAGTTGTTATGTTATATGGGTCGTGGTTCTCATGTTATATGGGTCATGATTGTCAAATTATATGGGTCATGGTTGTCATGTTATATGGGTCATGGTTGTAATGTGGTAAGGGTCGTAGTTATTGTGGGTCGTGTTTATCATGGGTCATGGTTGTCGTGGGTCGTAGTTATCATATTATATGGGTCCTGGTTCTCATGTGATATGGGTCGCGATTGTTACATGTTCACTTCCTTTACTACCAAATGAAATGATAGCCATTGGTACAATAGCCTAAGGCCAACAATGGAGAAATCCGTTCCGTCCACTTTGTTGGCCTGCTCATCGTGGGCCCAAAAAGTCCTGACTTGGGCAGTGTCCACTTCTAACAAACATCACGGTAAGCCTAGAAAGTTTCAATAGTGGGTTCTATTGTCACCATTATTTTCTATTATGTGACCCACACGACTCTGAATCAGGCTGATATTTGGGCCCTTTCCCTAAAATGACACGACAAAAAGGATGGGTGGCATGGATTATACACATACATCAATGTGGGCCCAACGAGTTTGGTCCTTGCCCCCACGCAAAAAAGGGTTCCATACACATCACTTTCTTGGCATTAAATACGATGCAACTTCTTATTCTCTAGAAAACCATACAACTACTGAAACAGGGATAAGGGCATTTTGGTCCAAGTAATTTTCGGAAGCATGTTAGAAGGTCACTCTTAGGATATATGGAATAACCTAGCTTTCTAGGTAATTTGCCCAAACTTCGAGGCCAATACGGTCAATTTCCCTCCCACTTTCCACTTCGCAGTGAAAAGGTTGTGGGCCTTGACTTAGTCAAAACTAGGTAGTTAGGTCTCAATGGCCTATTTCATCATCTCTCTTACCTCATGATGTAGAACATGTCACATATACATTCCTAGCATGGTTGGGCTAAAAGAAGATGAACCGTAAATTGATCATAACTTTTGATCCGGGTATCGTTAAAGGACGCATAACCTATCAATCTTTACTGAAACGGGCCATCCGAGGTGATCCAACCTACAAAATGGGTCACATCTGTTCGTTTCATTAGAAAATATGCTCTTCAGCTCAAAACAAAATTTTTAGGAAAAATTACTATTTTTAGTAATTCTTATTTTTTAATATTTTCTATTTTTAAAGTTTTAGAGTTTTAGATTTTCTTCTTTTTTTAGAAATAACTTTTAATCATGATAGGACTCTTCTAACAAAAGTTTATTTGAATTTTTTTTTTTTTTAGAAATTAGGCTTTAAAAGAGTTTTATTAGAATTAGGATTTTTATTAGAGTTACAATTTTTCTATTTTTAGTAATTATGAATTTTGAGTTTTTTTTTTCTATATTAATGATGTAATAGGAACATACATAGCGGAAAATTATCCATTAATGAAATTTTGATTTCTAGAATTACTTCTAGTTTCTATCTTTCCTCATGGATTCGAGGCATCTTTGTGAGGTGTCCAAAGAAGCTCCATGGATTTGGAGTAGTTATCCCCTTAAGGAAGATGGTGATTGACCTCATCACACCCATCCCTATGTCACCTCACTTCCTATTACTTTTACATCACACCCCACTATAACCTCCACTCACTCTCTCTCTTCTCCACCTCTCTCATATGCACCAAGCATGCTAGTCACCTCCCCCTTCACCTCACCTTCCACTAATGCACACACTCTATTCCCTCACTAACGTAACCTATGCTAGTTAACCTCACTCCCTTTAACCTTTAGTTTTCTACACTTAGCACTTATAGAAAAAGGACAAGAAAGGAAAGAAAAGAGAGAGAGAAAGAAAGAAAAGAAAAGAAAATATAGAAGAAAAGAAATAAAGGAAGGATGGAAGGAAGGAAAAAGAAAGAAAGGAGGAGAGAGGAAAAGAGAGAAAATAAAAGAGAAGAAAGAGGAAAGGAAGTGTGAGAAAAGAAGTAGAGAAGAGAAGAAAGGAAGGAGGGGAAGCCTGGACCCAACTTGTATGTCGCGCATGCCCCGTGCACACACACTACGAAAGTGAGTGCTATTAGTGCACTTATTCGTGCACCTATTTATTAATCACGTGTGATCATATGTTAGTGAGTCTATTAAGCCCTTGGAAGTTGAAGACTGAAGACACATGAAGACTTGGAGCATCAAGGGAGTGAAGAATAGATAAATGGTGGGGCCTTGGTGACCCTAACCTTAGATCCAAAACAACCTAGCCTCTAGATGATCTTAAACTTATTCATAAATTCTTGGTTAATAATCACAGTGTTAGGAGCTTAATTGGAACATGATAAGATATGCTAAAAGAGGTATAAAAATGTTGTAAATCATATAGCACAAAACAACATTTTTTAGTAGTTCTCGATCTTATCAATAGGCTTTGATGGAATCAAATGACCACTTGATGCGATCAAAGAAACAGTCCAATAACAAAATATAAAAATCCTAGAGTTTCTCGATAGGATCAAGAGTGAGTTCAATCCTATCAAATGACCTTTCGATCCTATCGAAAGAGCCATTAATTAATTGTTGAAATATGAACTCTATAAAAATGAGCATTTAGTTCTTAGTGTAATAGAAGCCTAGGTGATTCTCCACTCATATTCCTCATCCTAAGCCTTTAAAACAAAGATATTAAAGTCTTCTTCTTGATATTTATTACTCTAATGAGGATTCCAACCTTGATTAAGAAGATGGACTTTCACTCCCTTGTTCTAGAGATTAGACATAAACATATAGTCAAATCCTTGTTTAAATCCCCCAAAATACCCATCTAGGTGAATCTCTCATAGAAAACAACAATTATTTTAGTGTTAGGATATTTCACTATTATCTCACCACCTTGGTCACCTTATCGGGGCATCATATGGAAGGTGTTTGTTCGTGGAGCTGAACCATCAGCATCAACGAATGTGTGAGTAATTGAGAAGTCGATTCAAGTATGAAAGATTATTAAAGAAGCATCTTAAGAAGGTTTTACAAAAGGAGTTTAATCCAAAAACTAAGGTTCTCATTTTTAGAGTTCATACACTCTTTCCTTGTATAGGATTGAGTGTAAGAGTTTGTGACCCAAGCTCAAATAGGTTCTCATGTAGGACATAGGCTCTTGTATAAGGCTAAATTCACCAGATACGGGTGTGTACGTGTTAATCTCCTTTCGGAGCCTTAGGTGGGAGTGTAAATTGGGCCTTAGATTAATACTATTAGTGGTTGTTGTTTAGTTAATAGAAAACTAATTAAAGTCTCCTACGGGAGCCACTAGCACGGATGAAAACGTGTTCCTCAGACAGGGGTGTGTACATGCGCTAAGTCATTGTGTAGGTCTCTAGAGACATTAAACGCTTGTAAAGGTTAGAGATGAACCTATTGAAAACTCCTCAGATAGTGAATACCAGTACACTCGAGGAGAGTGCGTCTATCGAGTGCGGAGTAGGGAAACCAAACCACAATATATGCTTGTGTTTTTTTATTATTAGTTGAGCACAATTCTATTCATGCTTGTCTTTGATAACTTAAATCATATGAATGCTTGAATTAGGTTGTATACTAGACACTTGTAATCACTCACATGCTCACTATCTCGATAGACAAGTTGCTTAATTGTTACACCATTTGTACTCTATGTGATTGGATCCACTCTTCCTTAAAAGCCTTAGTATTAATTTGCCTTATTAGTTTTAATTATTAAATTAGATAATCAGACAAAGAATTTTAAAGTGATCCTATTCACCCCCTCTAAGTCTCAACCATAATTTTAAATTCTGTTAAGCCTCTGCACGCGTTGTGGTGGATAATTCACGTAATTTCAATTAGTTTTAATGTAGGTTTCTCTTCAAAGGCATAATTGCATAAAGTAAGATTCAATAGAAGTTTTGAATTATCTCTACTTAAAAAGAAAAAGCTAAGGTTACCTAAGGAGATGAGCATTTAAGTAAATTTTTTAGTATGGGTAAGCCTTTTGGGGATAATAGAGAATTTAAATTTAATAGGAATAACTTTCCTAAAGCCTTTACCCCTCTAGTAATCTAAAAGGGCTTGTCTACTTCAAGAAGTAGATCCAGAGCCTCTCCTATGTGTCATGCTTATGAAAATGTTGGACACATAAAATTTGAGTGTTTGATCTTAAAAAGGGCCCAATCCACTACAATCACAAACCAAACTGGCAAATATGTCTTGACTGAGAAATCGACACACTAACGAAGAAGTATTCCTAAAGGATTGCCGGAAAGGAAGAAAGTATTTCCAACCCTTCATAGAATGACTGACAGTATGAAGCGTTGTTGAAATTGATTACCCATCGTAATGAAAAGATGAAGAAAATACTAATCAAGGGCAATGATAATCAGGGTAGGACACACATACTTAAAGCACCCATTAAGCATATATCTTCAAATAAGAATTCACTTAAAGGATAAGCATCTAGAAAAATCATTTCTCCACCTGAACATAATCTGAGTCTTAAGAAATTCAAACCCAAGTAGTTTGTGAAAAGGGATATATGCCCTTAGAAGGTTTACGAGGGCTTAATAGTTAAATATGAGGATTTCAACCTTGTTATTGAACATATAGGTAAATTAGAGGACTTTTAGGCTTATTTTATACTTAATAGGTAAATTCGAGGATTATAGCCTCATTTTATTTATAATAGTTTAGCTTTAAAGTTGCTCAACTCTAAGTATTATATGTTTATTACTATACTATCATTGGTCATTGATATTTTAAATAATATATCTATTTAAATAACCATAATAAGCATGCTCTATGTTTTAAAGTTATACGCACCTTATTCCATTTTTAGTATGTGCTAATTGATAAATCCATGATTTCTAGAGCTTTCCATTTTATGTGCTTAGTTAGTATATTTATGAAATTGTCTCTTTATTAAATACTGACAAAAATGGGGAGAAAGATTAAGTCTTACTAAAACAAGTTGAATTTTATTTTACAGGATATTTTTGTTGTTGCAAGGAATTGATGGATATAGGGGGAGAAATGCAAGTTTATATGTCTTTATATATTCAAGTTATTTATATTTATATTTGATATGTAATAATTTTAGTCATTTTTGTTTGTCATTGGTATGAAACATGACATGGTCTAGGTTAGTTTTTTATCACGTAATGGACAAAAGGGGAGATTGTTAGTGTAATTATTTGTGCACCTATTTGACAATCACACGCGTTTAGGTGTCAGTGAGTTGGTAGAGCCCTTGGAAGTTAAAGACTGAAGACACATAAAGACTTGGAGCATTAAGGAAGTAAAGAACATATAAATTGAGGTGCCTTGGTGACCCTTGAAAAGGCCGAGCTAAGAGTCCTGCGGGGGTGGGGTGAATAGGACTATGCCAAATTAAAAATTAAATGTGGAATTTAAACAAATATAAAAAAAAATAGAAATTAAACAATCCCACAATGTAGAAATGTAAAACAACCTCAAGTGTACAAGTATTGAGAGGTTGATACAGATGTTGTTCTAAGGACAACCTTACACCAAAAACCAATGGCTTACGGTAGGACAACCTGATTCCTAGAATGGTTTGTATATCAAAATCTCAAACCAATACAGAGGAATAAAGAAATAAATAGCAAAGGAAATAACTAAGCTATTACAATATTCTCACACTTGCATAAAAGAAATTACAACATTCTCCACAAATGCATAAAGGGAAATTACAACATCTACAAAATAAAATAATCAATCAATCACCACAAGGCCAGAAATTATAGTGGTTCACTTTTATGTACATCAACTGTTTAGAAAAATAGCAACACAACTACTCCACTCCTAATATCCTCACACAGTAAATATTAGCGTTCACTATGAAAATAGGTTTTTCAAGGTTCACCTAAAACCCTCACAATTGTGTCTTTCAAGTGGGCTTACAGAATTCAAAAACCCCACACTCTAAGTTTTCTAGATCACCTCAAACAAACTAAAAGAAAGAGATTTTTCTGGCACAATCTCAATGAAACCAAAACAATAAATTTACAAAACAGTAAAATACTTATCTGGATATTTTCCTTTTGATGCAACCCGATAGAACTAATTCAGAGTAGCACACTCACTTGTGAAAAGGCTCTAAGTTCTAAATTGATTTTAAATTAAATCACCTTGGACTAGCTTGATTTGATTTTGATTCCAAGAAATGGGAATACTTCAATCCCTCTTTCAAATAAAATTGGAATGCAGAATACAAAATCAAATGTAAAAAGCTAATTAAAGAGAATATGAAATGGGCACTAAATAGCTTAAGAATATCACTAACTTATCTCTCAGAGTGACGTATTGATTTTGCTTGAATTAAATATCAAACTCT
The DNA here is from genome assembly GCF_029962835.1 of Magnolia sinica. Classification (NCBI taxonomy): domain Eukaryota; kingdom Viridiplantae; phylum Streptophyta; class Magnoliopsida; order Magnoliales; family Magnoliaceae; genus Magnolia; species Magnolia sinica. The sequence goes on from NC_080581.1 coordinate 35,994,219, forward strand.
GAATTTCGTGCTCTATTTATAAGTGCAGAAATCGCATCTACTAGTCCTGAGGTTGGTTCGACTGGTCGAAGGACTAACAAACTTTTGAAAATTTGGGCGCAATAAGATCAGACCGTTTCATGACTGGTCGAAGGACCTACTCGACCGGTCGAGTAGCCTCCATGACTAGTCGAGTCTTGTTCACGGCTGGTCATGTGGAACTTAAATTAGTTGTTGGACTTTGAGTCGAGCCTACCGGACTGATCGAGCACTGTTCACACGACCGGTCGAACAGTCTCTAGGACTGGTCGAGGCTTTAATAAAAAATCTTAAAAATAAGAAACAACCTTAGTATTGGTCGAGGATTTCTTGGACTGGTCGAGCCAGTGCTAGGACTAGTCGAACTTAGTCTAAGACTAGTCGAAAAACAGACTATACACTTATAAAATAACCCAATTAAATTATGTATTCAAAATGACCTATCTTATGGTCAATCTAGGGTCATTCATACCTTGTAAGCAATAGATGAACACTGAATCTTCTTTTTCTTTAGTTGATAGTCGTTCTTTAAAGTTCACGAAGCTTGAGATCTTAACATATGATGAAGCTTGATCTTGAGACCTTTTGAAGCTTGAAATTGAAGTACTTGTCTTGTATTCAACTTGAGTTTTGAGTACCAAAGTGAAAATTATTGTCTTGCCTTTATATAAAGCTTTGAAACCTTGAACTTTGAAGTATGTACCTAAACTTGTATATCTCTTAATCTTGCATTTGAAGTTCTTGAGGTAAAGACCTTTGATCTTGTACATGAGATGCAATGTCTTAAACTTGTAGATGAGCTACACAAGACACAGATTCTAAGAGGTTTTGGCACTACAAAATTTGACAATAATAGGAGCTAGAAAACATAGCACTTACAACCCTAACCTTAAATCTAAAACAACCTAGCCCTTAGATGATCCTAAACTTATAGGTAAATTCTTGGTTAATCATCACATTGCCTTAGGAGCTTAATTGGAACATAATAAGATAAACTAAAAGTGGTACAGAGTATAAATCATATATCCTAAAACAACAATTCTTGAGTGGTTCTCAATCTTGTCGATAGGCTGTCAATGGAATCGAAGGTCCGCTTGATGCGATCAAAGAAACAACTTAGCAACTAAATAGAAAAGTCCTGAAGTTTCTCGATGGGATCAAAAGTGAGCTTGATCCTATTAAAGGATGTTTGATCCTTTTGAAGGGTCTTTCGATCCTATTGAAAGAGCCATTAACTAACAATTTTATACCCATTGCAACACAAACTCTATAAAACGTACATTCGATTCTTGGACAAAATGATAAGTTTTTGTTGCAATAGAAGCCTAGGTGATCCCACACTCATATTTCTCATCCAAACCTCTAAACCAAAGGGATACGAGTCTTCTTCTTGAGCTTTATCATACTAATGAAGATTCCAACCTTGATTATGAAAATGAACCTAATTTCTCCCTTATTATAGAGATTAGACATGAACCTATAGTCAAATTCTTGTCTAAATCCTCTAGAACACTCATATTAGTGAATCCATCTTGGAAAATAAATATCATTTTAGTTGTAGGAGATTCTACCATTATCCCACAACTTTGATCACTTGATTGGGGCATCATATGTAAGGTGTTTGTTCGTAAAGCTGAACCATCGGCATCAACTAACATGTAAGCAGTTGAGAAGCCCATTCAAGCATGGAAGAGCATTGAAGAATTATCTCAAGAAGGCTCTAAAAAAGGGGCTCAATCCAGCAAGTAAGGTTGTTATTTTTAGAGTCCAAGTACAATTTCCTTGTGTAGGATTGAGTGTAAGAATTTATGACCCAAACTTAAATAAGTTCTTATGTAGGACGTATGCTCTTGGGTAGGGCTGAATTCACCGAATAAGGGTATGTATGTATTAGTCTCATCGGGGAGCCTTCGGTGGGAGTATATTAGGGCCTTAGATTAGGACTGCTAATGGTTGTTGGTTAGTCGATAAAAAACTAAAGTCTCTTGCGTGAGCTACTGACACGGGGGAAACATGTTTATAACACCCCGTACTTATCTGTACTTGGGTGTTACCGTGGAAATATAAATTAGTTTGCATGTGTGTGGGAACACACGTAGCTTACATTACACATCATCATCCAACAATTCAGAATCTGTCCATGTTAACCATTTGATTTGGACTATGAACAATAGAACTTTAAGACTTGAGTTCAATCTACCATGTATCCTTAATGACTTTTCAACTACATGAATTTGAGGTAGGACAACCCACAACGTATCTGTAAGTCAATCCACTTTGAATTGACCCTTGATTCCTGTAGTAGGGTTGCATCAGGAACGATCATCCGATCCGTGATCTAAGCTAGCGGTTGAGGCTTGCGGTATCGTATCTATGCACTTCAAATTCATCTGATTGTAAGAATAAACCAAACCTCAAAATTTTTCCTAAGCTAATGCCTATAATCTTTTAATCTAAGCATAGATTTGGCAATTCATTTAATCGACCACAAGATCAATCCATAGGGAGTAATATTCATCCATAATTAAGCTACCCATCATTAATTTGACAAATGCATCGCACATCCACATTTGACGTGTCAAAAAGTCCTATGGGCCACTCAAATAGTAATTTTAGGGCCCTTCAATCCTTATCTTTGAATAAAAATGAATCTAAACCACTCTATATAGATCAGTGAGTTGAGAACAACTTGTAATAATTTAAACTATCCAACTAATAAGATCTCCTCAAAGATGACCTAAATCGTTCATCAGACGGGACCCTAATAAGGCTTCTAATTGAGAATTTATCCATATGTTACGGCCATTTGATAATTGAACCAACTTCATTTTTTAGCCCATGATTACCATGATCGAGCCACATCTGATGGAAAATGTGGATTTCCTCAATCATCCCTGTGGACCCCACTTTTAACCCATGGGTGTACTAGTGTGTGCGTACCCATGGAGCACCGAACTATTGCCCAGGTCAATCGGGCGCTGACTCGATGAAAATATAAAAAAAGAGAGAGAGGAATCTCTCTCCCTTCATTTCCCACCTGATTTCATTTGAATAGACTAACGTCCATTGTGATGGTTTTGGCCCATCATCGAGGACCACTTCAACTGATCAGAACTGTCCATCATGCACGGACAGGAAGTTCGACTAAACCTCGTCTGGATCCTCATGCATTCAAATGCGTGCATGCACACAATGTTCGGCCGAAGTAGGACTTGCGTGCAGCGTTCTTCCTAAAACATGAATTGTTCTCGCTGCCATGTTGGCAATCTTTGTGCATGAAAGATTCATTAATCCTCACCATTTTGTTTCAAGAAATCTTAGCAATAGGGGTTCCTTTTTGTGTTAGGGTTTCGTAACAAATAGAGTGTGGAAAGGATCTTTCCGTTCAAGCGCCAATGCGATCTCAGCCGTTCTTGGGCTTCTAGAAGCCACTCCAAATCATTCCAGGGCATCCAAATCAGGATATAATATCCTAAGTAAGCCCAAAACCCTAGCTACGTGGAGAGAGTCCGCAACCATAACTGACTCTTCCCAGTTTTTTTCTTAAAACTAGTGTATCCCTTCTTCCTTCGAACCCACCACCCAAACAAACCCGGAGTTTCATTTTCTTACTCCTACAAGCACCACATGGAAGGTCTAGACCCTCTAGCATCATTGTTTCGAAGGAAGGTGGCCCACATTCAAATCCGCCATTAGAGTTGACTTTCTTCCCCCACTATTCTACCACACTGAATTGGACTGAGTCATGCTTCAAAACAGTTGTCTGGGCTGAGTCTAGGCTTGGTTCAGTCATCCCAAAGAAGAAGAAAGAAAGAGAAGATGGGCAGGTTAAGAAAAGAAAGGGGTAGAAGAAGAATAGGATAAAGAGAGAGACCAGATTCGTGTTGCATTGAATTTGGACCGAGTTTGGTGTCGCGCCCCAAACCAGGGGACGGGCAACTTCCGTGATGCCCCGAATCCGGCACTCGACTTTCGTACACCAAGTCCCAAGTTTGACTCAACACAAGGAAGATTTTTAGATGAATTTTTTTTTGTTCTTATATATATAATAATACCTGAGCATAAAGATCCATGATCAAATTACCAAGCAATACTCTCCAATAGAAATCCTGATGGTTACAAGTACAATGTTTTTAAAAGGTACACAACGTCAATATTGCCAAATCGAAAAATAGATACAATGCATCGAGAAAGCAAAGTCTTCCAAGCTACTCCAGCCCTGAAAAAAATGGAAAATAGGAGGCTTAGGCAAAAAGCCTAGTGAGTACACACGTGTGTGCAGTGTGTCCTACATACAAGTAAGATAAATATGCTACAAAGAAATCATACCACAGTCATAATCATATTACATGCATTCGTAATCACATCATCATCATCATCATATTGTCATGCCATAATTATACAATATCGAAAATACTGACACGTCCATGAGTCATACAATATCAGAGTACGCAATACAGATCATCTATGCAAATGAAGAGTCATGAAGAGTCAAATATCATATGCCGAGGATGCAATATACATTCCTGATGAGTTCACGAATGTTGTTAGTTGTATCTAAATGTAAAAGCACAGTAACCCAAAATGCCGTATGCCGTGGATGTAATACAATATGCAATGTGAATGGAATGACCATGCTGGAGTGTGAAGTCTGGATGATAGTACGTAGTATTGGAGGCTACAGGGTCCATCACAAGGGACTTCTATCCAAACTAGTCCCATACCTAATTTGGATAGTCAAACTCAATGTGGTAAACTCCTGATCTAAGGTTAGTCATGCGCCCCAACCGAAATTCTGGTCATTGCGAAGGTACACGTAACAAATAATTATGCACCATCAGCTTGAGTGGATAGTGAGTGAATGAATGAATGAGTATGCAACTCCTGATTAATAAGTCCACATATCAGTACAGTTCCTCTCTGGGATCATCACCGGGGTTTAGTACACTCCAAATGGCACTCTCTCTCCCAGTAGCATAGTCCAAGTGAGCGGAAGAAACCTCACTATTCTCTTGGTCAATAGTCTGTCAATACCTATCCGACACGTCGATAGTGGACCCATTCACGAGCTGGTCAAACTCAGCCTAGTAATGCCCCCTACCCTCGGGCGGGTAAGGCCACACCCCCTCCCAACCGACCACTACACAGTGGGAGACGTGGCCTCCTAGTATTCCGCACTCGGGCGCTCATGTATCCACTCGGTCTCGACGTTGGGGCGTCTCTTGGCCTCGGAGGTTTAGGAATTTTCACCCGAGGACATCTATGACACCCGTATGCTAGAACCAAATATTTTCGGTGTCCCATCTGGCCATCCACGATATGCCTGTGGAGACTACGGCTCTGATGTCGCTAGGGCACACAATGCAAGATGCATGAGTCATACAATCCAGTCATGCATCAATCCTGCGCATACTGTTCACTCATGTGAGATAATCTCCGCTTATTAGGGAGTCTCATAGCAACATGCTCAATGACATATGCAATGATCAACCACATCTCATAACAAACATACAGATGATGCGTATGGGCATGTATTATGATGTTATGCTATCATGTACTCGTAATCAGCATCGTCAATCGAAATCGGTGAGAATGAACCTAACAAGGCCTAAGGGAAGGTCACAATATGGACATTCAACCATCATTGCCCGTCAATGTGGACATTTAACCAACATTACTTCCAAGGAGTGACCCACATAAATATTAATACATACATCATGGCAAAATCACACATCACATCGGTCCTCATATACATCGCTTTGGGTCTCTTACAAGGGCCACACATTCATCTCATTGGGCCTCACTCATGGGCCGCATATACATCACATTGGGCCTTATAAATTGTTATGGGCCTTATAGATTGCTATGGGCTCGACACATGGGCCATGAGCACACCACATCAGGCTTCACAACCCATGGGTTTCAAATACACAATAGGTGGGCCCTACACATGGGCCTCAAATACATCACAATGAGCCTCATCATATGGGATGGAAATATATCCTAATGGGCCTTGCCCATAGGCCATGAATACATGGCTACACCAATTATGATAAGTCTTATACTACATCCACTTCACACGTCACATAATTAATGGCTCATATTTGGTGTTGCATAGTTAAGGGTCAAGAGCCACATTTCATCGTACCATTTACGATTTAGAGATCACAACATATAGAATCCAGGACCTTGATAGCATTAGCTTGGGTAACATAACCCTACATCACATTCAATTTAGTGTACAACTTAGTTATATGTGATTCAAGTGGCGGTATCTATATCGATAAGCACAAACCTACGTTGTTGAATGGCCATCAATGCCACTTAATTTCTTACGGCTAGGTGGTCTTGTACGTATTTCACATTCATACAATTAGATGACTACATATGCTACATATACTCCACCATTGCCTATGATTAGGTGGCTATGCATACATCAAATACCTACATGATTAATGGACCAAACAGGTATATCACACCCTCACACCACTAGAATCTACATATTTGTTATAATTAAACATGTTTAAGGGTTTAAACACAAGTCACATGATCCTATTACTTAGGGCCGTACTCTAACCAAAGTGCCAAATGATCAAAGGGCTATCCACAATCAGCTCATTTAAGGGATTAATCATCATTACTTCAAAAATTACAATACCAGTTCGTCATATGTTCAATACATGGAGATTACAAACTCTTGTCTAAGAGGCCTAATGGTTGGCCCAAGGCTATCACTGATGGGCCCACATGGCATTCACTTAAAATGGACCTTAACATTCTTGGACCCACACATAAATGGAATTTAAAAATGGGTTCTATGCGGTGGAGATCATGGGGCTTTCCAATGAGGTTAAGTTGTGTGTAACCCACTTAAGACTTAGGTTTGCTTTGATTTTAGTCCAAATCCTAAAATGATATGAGGAAGTGGATGGTCCGCATGGATTAAATAGATACAGCACGGTGGTCTTAGGTTGGATTTAATAGTTAGGTACTTTTTCTTTCTCACAACCTTGTATTGTATGGTCCAATTCAGGTTGGATTGACTGATCTTTGGGACAATGCCCTAAAGGAGACCCGGTACATGGGCTAGATGGGTTGAATATCTAATACATCATCAGGATGTCCCATAACAAATTTTTGGTGATGAGAATTCAATTTACATTATTTCATAATGTACGGCTATCTAATCATTGGATGAGCCTGATTCATGGTGACATACCGTCAAAAGGGTTGATAAAATAGATAAATGATGAGGATCTTAAATATATATCATGTCATAACCATGGTGGATTAAGTGGCATAACACCTACATTAAAGTGGGTCATACCGCACACAAGTTGAGAGGTTCACCCTCCATTAAATATTCATAATCATTTGTTGGGCCCACAGGGATGTGGTTCATAAATCCAGCCCATCCATTATGTGTGTCCCACTTAGTTAAGGGGTTAGACCAAGTTTCAGATACATCCAAATTTCAGGTGGACCTAACAAGTGATTTTACATGCTCGAGCTTCAAGTTGTACGAATGGTTCAAGGAGGTCAAAGTTACATGGGTCCTAAAGTGATATATTTATTATACCTACATTGTTCATCTATTTTTAGAGATCATTTTAGAAAATTATCCAAAAATGAATCATAACCAAAGATTATCTAGACCTCACCTCAATTAGCAGTGAGGATAATGATTTCATCATTAAACCATTCACAGGGCCCACCATAACGTTTATTTTCCATTCAATCTGTTCATAAGGTCACAAAGACCTGAATTAAGGGGAAATACAAATTTCATATTGGTCCAAAACTTCTGATCCAAAAAGGGTTCCAATGGTAGATGTTTAATCCTTGCTGCTTCTGTAGTGTGGCCCACTTGATAGTTAGATCTATCTTATTTTTCTTCTCAAACCTTAAGACAAGCTCACCAAATGGATGGATGGTTTAGATATAACATATACCACATGATCAGACCCATGAAAATTACTGATTTATTTAGCTTCATAAATTTATTTTTATTTTTATTTATTGATGGTGTGGGCCACCTGAGTTCCGTGTACGACTGAATTTTGAGGGTGACCCATTTTTAAAGGGGACCCATCAAATGCACGGTGCTGATGTTCGACGTGCATCAAGGTGAGACCTGTGGATGGGACCCATGGTCCTTGCCTACCCAAGCAGCGTCTGCTGCAACGTCCAAATGCTGGACGTCAGCAGCACCAAGGGGCGGACGCCCCTGTTTTTTTGTTTTTGTTTTTGTTTTTATTTTCAGTGGTTTTTCCTATGTGGGGTCCACAGAAGGACGATCTACTTTGTCTACTGAGTTCTTGGGCTCGTAACAGGTCTAAAGAGACCAATATTGATATATTTAGGTAGATAGAAACATCACAGTAGGCTCCAATCATTTATTACTATTAAAAAAAAGGTCTTTTTGATGGTGTGGCCTACCAAAGATCTGGATTGTCTTCATTTTTCAGCTTTATGGCTAAAATGAGCTGGGAAATTAAATGGACAGCATGGATTAAATACATACATCATGGGTGGGGCCCGTTGGGGACCCACACTTCTTTCCTTCTTTTTCTTTCAAGCGGGCAGGGGCGTCTGGACGCTGCTTGCTGCAGCGTCCAGCCTTCCTCTCTCTTTTATTATTTATTTATTTATTTATTTGGTGTGTATGCACGTGTGTGCACATGTGTGTTTGGCCAGCACAATGGCCTCACTTTGGGATGGTTTGGATGGCCTACAAAATTCTAGTGGGGCCCACAATCAATGGGTCCCACATAAAGTCTATAAAAATATTGTTATTATTATTATTATTATTATTTTGTATTCTCCCATGAATCCATACCATTAAACACATCATTATCACATCATTATGATCAACATCATCTCCACCATACAAAAACACAACAAAAACAAAATAAGAATGAATAGGGTGGGTGTACTCACCTTGATGAATTAGATAGATGGTTGAGATGGATGGAAGGGATGGGATTGATGGAGTTGATGGCCCACCAAGATCACTCTTCTCTCTCTCTCTCTCTCTCCCTCTCTCTCCCTCTCTCTCTCTCCATAGAAAAATGGTGAAATGATAAGGGATAGATGGGTATTTATAAAGAAATGGATAAATTTTTGGTTAAGTTAGGCTAATGTGATTAATATTAGCTTAGCCTAGGATTATGAAAATTAATTCATGATTAGTAGTTAGTGGTGGATTAAAAGAGCATGGGATGGCATGGTGTGATGTCATACATGAGGTGTGGCATGGAAGAGAGTTGACTTTTTATGCACATGAGAGAGAAGAGATATGGGTATATGACATCACACACATAGGTAGAGATTCTCTCACCCATGTGTGGCATGTACATGTGTGCATGACATGTATTGTGCAAATGTGTGGAATGAAATACATGGTGCCATGCGCACATGATACACTTATTATTCTTCACGGCATATCTCACTAACGGAGTATCATACCGACGCACGGGTGGTACCTCCACGATCGCGGCGACGGGACGGTCAATATGAGATAGGTTTCGAGATCTTGGAGTTCCGGTCAGTTGGGTGTGTACTATGAACGACCAATCAAGGTCTAGCTAAGGGCATCGATCATCATGCACATATGCATGAAAAGTAATACCAAATGGACCAAGTGTTACATTTGGTCCGAGTTAGTTGTGGGTCTGGTCAAATCCAAATGTTGTCTGGTCGTGAGAGACAGAAAAAGAAAATGGAAACAAAAGGAGAAAAGAGAAGAAGAAAGAAGAAGGTCGATTTGCATTAATGCTGAGTTCGGTGCAAGTCAAGTCAAGTTCTGTTGAGTCCATTACTAGATGTTTTCCAGCAAAAAGAGAGAAGAAGGGGTAGGAAGAAGAATGAGAGAAGAGAGGATTTTTGACTCTGCTCATCTTCACCGAGTTGAGCTTGGTTGAATCAGATGAGATTGGCCTAATCTAAGCACCCTATTGGACATGGATCGGGCTAAACAAAAAAGGAAAGGAAGATGCAAGAGAGAGAGAGAGAGAGAGAGAGTTGGGGATGATGTGCGTTCTTGTCGCAATGAGTCGAGTTGACTCGGTTTGATTTATGCATTTGGGAGAGTCCATGCATTACTGGTTGTGTCAAAAGAAAAGCAGGATAGAAGAGAAGAATAGAAATTTAAGAAGAAGGAAGAGGAAGAAGGTCTTGTTTGTCGTGTCAGTTTCGGGTTAAGCTGAGTTGACTTAGTTTCTGTCAAGATCAACTATGGGTTTAGATTCCTTTGGTGTGTTCTCGGTCCAACAACCTAGTTTCTAAGTAGGTTGGTCCAGTTACTAGTTGAAACACCATGGGTTTGGGTGTACTCAATTTTAAACTCGGTTTCATCAAGTTAATTGGGCTCAAAACTGAGATTGTTTGGTTTGCCCCATTTCACTGCTAGGTTGATTTGGCTCAGGTTCAACTGAGTCATCCAAGTTCACCTGGGTTCAGTCAAGTAGCATTAGCATATGGAGTTCAAGTCTCTTCATTAAGTTGACTCAGTGAGTTTCACTAAGTCTGTTGATTTTAGTGAGTTGATTATTGGTTATTTTAGTCCATCTTTTGGTGTGTCTTTTGATTTCCCTCCAAGTTGGATCACTCGAGAATCGAGTTGAAGCTAGTCGACCTAGTCGAGTTAGTTCAAATGGGCTAGGTGAGTTGACTTGGTGGGTCTCAGTAAATGTTTTTTTTTAAATTTATTTTTTATTTTTTTATTTTAAATTAACTCAGTGTTGGTCCTTGGTAGTTCTTATCGGATTATAATCCCGTGTGGATGAGCCAATTGAGTCTATTAGAAGAGGATCATATCGTTATCAAGTTCCACCTAACCTACCAATTGCGCAAGCTTAAGGATTCGATTTTAAGGGTGCGTGCACTTCCTAACAACATTAGTAGTTATTTAAATCATAAGGTAATGACTTTCCCCTGGGCTTTTCGCTTTTATGTTAGCTTAAGTAATAGTTTCTATTTTAATTCTTGACTGATAAATTAATATCCTTATTTTATAATTACTTGTGTTGTTATTGAATCTCAAATTATATGCTCAACATTTATCTTGTATAAACACCTGCATGTTCCACTTAAATATCTTCTCATACTTGTGGATTGTCTATGAAACTTGTCATTTGTAGAAAACTCCACTTATTATGTATATTTAGATTGGGATGTAACTTGATTGATTGTATTACAATAGATCCTCGATTTAGTGGCCATTTTGTGTATTGGATTAAATGGAATTTTGTCATGGACTTAACATCATGTGGATCATTTGTGCCTATTTGGCTTTTTGAGGACGATCCATTTTCATCGCATCCTTTGATGGAATTTTTTCCCTATGTGGCTTCGATTGAATATTTGTCATTTATGGGTTTGATGGATTATTTTTATATAATATTGCAATGGTAAGTTTCACTTGTTAAACTATGATTGGCCACTTGTTAAGGAGTGGATGATGGTATGAGACACTATGCTCGATCTGTCGGCTTATGCTGGGTAATGAGCCCCCCCATAGTGACCTTTGAGCTTTCTTAAATTGAATTTTTGCAATTGAAATAGTAACGGTTGGGCTAATTATGTGTTCATGGCACATGGGCGTTATCGGGTACCTAATTGACTGTTTGAAATACCAGTGTACTATTCAAACGACCCTTTTTACATTTTGAATGGGTCGATTATTTGAAAGACCCATTCTCTAGCATGAATGGGCTGACTATTTGAAATGTCTATTCATTTGTACAACTGGATGAGCATCCCTAGTATACATGCATTCACGCATCCATGTATTTAAATAAGATTGCATTTGAATTGTTTTGTATGATTTCTTATTTAAAATATACTAAACTAATGTGATGGTGTGTAATCAAGATGAGAACTCACATTGAGCAAGTGTAACACCCCATACTTTTCAGTACTTGGGTATTACCATATAACCTAACTTAGTATAAATACAAACCTAGCTTATTTAAACATTCACCTTCATTCTAGTCTAAATATGACTGTTGAAAGTAATCCCCATCCATGTATCGAGCTATCCATATGTTATTATTCAAGATGGACTATCAAATCATCAGAGAAACCTATTTTTAGGATTTTAATCTCATTGATAGACAAACCTAAGTAACCAATCTTAGATTTAGAACCCTGACTCACGAGATCCATCGCTCATCGGTTCCACGACTTCTTGTAGGACAATTGATACTTAATTAAACAATATAACCATTTAATTAAAGAAGCAAACCTTATGAATTCCTCTAAACGGGATTAGGAATCCTTTAAAACTAGAGTAATCACATCTAAAAATGATCCCACCATCATTTGCAAAAAACTCCACTTATTATGTACATCCACATCATATCATCCAATGGAGTTGAGGTGGATAACACTAAAATCAACTTTATCTCTAACATACCTCCACCCAAGAGCATTATAAGCTTGTATGCTAGCTCGTATCATTCCATAGGCCTCTACGGTCCTCCCGGTTGAATTTCGGTGTCCCGCAATCTGTTATCGGCATTTGCTCGCGATCTTGAGTTGTGTCCCGTATATCAGAGTCAGCTCGACCCGAGACTTGTACCCTTGCGACCACGCCGTCGACATGGTTTTGACGTCGTGTCTCGCGCACCGAGGCGATACCCAGGCCAGGAGATGTGGGCCCGGGTTCAGATCGAGGAAAATACCGTGCATTGCAATTCCGAGAAAATCTATATGAAACGTCACATCAATCCATCAATCAAGAACAAGCAACCCAACCCATCCCTCTCTTACACAACTTTACCTAAAGTCAACTCTCTCCCTTACATGTCAAGTACACGTCACACATCACTCACTCACTCATCCCTCTCTCTCTTTACATCACATCCTCTCTCTCTCATCCCTCTCTCATTTTCCTCCTAAGTAACCCACATCCAAGCAAGAGAGCTCCATGAGAGGAGCTTTAGTGTGGCCCACTTCCTACCCTCTCATCTCCCATCTCAACCCTCCATTTTTCATCATCTTTCATTAAGGTTGAAGCCAAGGAGTTCGGCGTTTCATGGGACCAAGAAGGAGGCCGATAGGTGGATGATCCACTGTTGATTTTTAATTTAATGACCCACTTGTGATGGAACCCTATTTGATTTATGTATTGTAATCATATGAGGGGCCCATAGTGGCGGGGCAACTCCACTATACCGATCTCTCTCCCTCTCCCTCTTTCTCCTTTTCTTTTGGTGACGTTCAAGATGGGAGTGGCCTGCTTATGACGTATATATTATACCCATACCGTCCGTTTTGGGATGTATGGACCCCACCGTGATGAATGGATTAGATCCATACCGTCCATCTGAGGACCATGTATAAGTGGAGCCACCTCTATATATATGTGATTAGTGGGCCATGAGTACATGGACCCCACCTTGATGAAGGTATTGCATCTATACCTTGGATGTCCAGTAGTCTCTGATGCTGGACTGTGTAAGGGAAAACACTCTAGCAACAAAAAAAAGAAGAGAAGTTAATATTTACATAATATATATGTGTGTGTGTGTGTGTATATATATATATATATATCATAGTACGTTGAGGTGGGCTACACGTGTGGACTCACCATGATAGATGAGTGAAGTGGGGTGGCCCATGTCTATGGGACCCCTATGATGTACGGGTCTTACCCACACTGTCCATCCATTCATTCGGCGAGTAATCTTAGGTGGGCCACGTGGGTGGACCCCACCCCTGATGTATTTTCACATCCATGCCATCCGTCCATTTTGGATGAGGATGCTACCCTCATGTATGAGTTTCATTCCATGCCGTCCAACTATTTTCCATCTTAACCGTCCATTAACTGGCATGCCATGCCAGGTATGGCCCCACCATGATACACGTGTTGTATCCCTACCGTCCATCCATTGATGACTAGCCCCACCATGATGCATGTGATGTATCCCTACTGTCTATCCATTTGGCGAGCTTGTCACCAAGTTTGAGAATAAAAATAAAGCAGATCTAATATCAAGTGGACTACATTGCAGAGAGCAGTGGGATGAACGCCCACTATTGAAAACCCTTTGGGATTTTAAGGTTATGGACCTATATGATATTTGTTTTTCCTCTATATCCAGGTCTTTGTAACCTTATGCACAGACTAGATGAAAAATAAAAACTATGGTGGGCCATTGAATTTAACGATGGAAATCATTGTCACCATTGTCATTTATGGTATGGTCTAGATGATCCTTAGGATATGATTTATTTTGTGATAATGCTCTAAAATGATCTTTAGATATTGATGAATGGTGTAGATGGTGCGGCCTGTGGATGCAGCCCATTTGATGTATATGAGGGCCATTGGTGCGGCCCGTTGATGTTACCCATGTGATGTATATGTGGCCCATATGATGCGGCCCACTTAATGTATGAGAGGTCATGGATGTGACCCATCATGAGGTGTATTAGGCCTTGGAGTGAGGCCCATGGTGATGTATATTAGGCCCTTGTGTGAGGCCATGGGCCCACTATACATTTGGCTCTATGTGGGCCACTCCTTGGGAGCAATGTTGGTTAAATGGCCCCATTGTTGGCAATGATGGTTTAATGTCCACATTGTGACCTTCCCTTAGGCCTTATTCAGCCGATTCTGATTGTCGAGGCCGATTCTGATCATCAAGGCTGATTCCAATTATCGAGGTCGATTATCGATGCCGATTGTCGATACCGATTATGAGTATGTGACAGCATAGCATCATGATACATGCTCATACACATCATCTACATGTTTGTTATAAGATGTAGTTGACCATTGCAAATGTCATTGGGCAGGTTGTTATGAGACTCCCTGATAGGCAGAGATTGTCTCACATGAGTGCGTGGTATATGCAGGATTGATGAATGACTGGATTGTATGACTCATGCATCTTCCATTGTGTGTTGTGATTACTATACGCCCTAGCGACATCAGGGTTGTAGCCTCCACAGACATGTCATGAATGACCAGATGGGACACCGAAAATGTTTGGTTCGAGCATCTGTGCACTTTGGTGTCAGTGGGTACATGAGCGCCCTAGTGCCGAATACCAGGAGGCCGCATCTCCCACTGTGTCATGGTCAGTTGAGAGGGGGTGTGGCCTTACCCGCCCAAGAGTAGGGGGTATAGCTAGGCTGAGTTTGACCAGCCCGTGAATGGGTCTACTATCGACGTGTCGGGTAGATATTGGCTGACTACTGACCAGGCGGATGGTGAGGTCTCTTTCACTTGCATGGTCACACGTCAGTGGGCATCGATTTGCATGTAGAATGTACTAGACCTTGATGATGATCCTATAGATGTACGGTATTGTTATGTAGACTTATTGAGCAGGAGTTGCATATTCATTCATTCATTCACTATCCACTTAGGCGAGTGGTATGCAGCTATTTGTTATGTGTACCTTTACAATGGCCAGGATTTCGGTTGGGACGCGCGACTAACCTGAGATCAGGAGTTTACCACATTGAGTCTGACTATCCAAATTAGGTATGAGACTAGTTTGGATAAAAGTTCCTTATGATGGACCCCACAGCTTGTGATACTACGTACTATTATCCCGACCTCACACTCTAACTTGGTCAGTTCATTCGTATCGTATATTACATCCGCAGGCATATGGCATTTTGGGTTGCTATGTTTCTGCACTTATATGGCCTAAACGGACTTAGCAGGACTTACATATTGCATTATATCCTCGACATCTGATATTTGGCTCTCTATGACTCATCATTTGCATGACTGATCTGTATTGCGTACTCTGATATTGTATAATTTATAGACTTGCAGTATTTCTGCTTACTCTGATATCGCATGATTCATGATCTTACCAATGATTCCGATATTGTATGATCATGGTATTGTATTGAATACTTGGTACTTTCCTTGTGCATAAACTTACACCACCCTCTAAGCTTTCTATAAGCTTATACACGGTAGATGTGTGCAGGTGATGTTAGGTCGTAACAGCGTTGAGTTTGGAGCATGCAGCGGACCTCTGAAGCTTTGATTTTCGATATATATGTATTTCTCTTTCAACATTGTATTCAAATGATTATATTAGTAAATATATGATGATGATGTTGTCTTTGTGATTTAGGTATACTTGTAATTATGCTTCTTATGAGATAAATGTACGTTGAAAAATCCTCCTTGTGGGATCCCAGGATCGGAACCTAGCGTATGGGCGTTGGGAACAGAGAATGGGGTACTGCGGAGGCTGTCGGCACCGGATTCGACAATCGAAAATTTTGTGAGCTCGATTTTCGGGTTTGGGGTGTGACTTAGGACACGATGGATTCTACTGAAGGTTCATAAAGGACTTTAGTATCACCTCTCGTCCTTTATGCAACCTTTTTCAAAAGGAATCTTGTAATGAACCCATTTTTGTAAACCGAGTATACTACTTGATTTCCAAAATCTCAAGTGTTAACCTTTAAAGATAGACTAAATTTCACACACAAACACACACACACACACACACACACACACATAAAAAAACAAATCCTTTTCAAGAGTGAGCACTGCAGCGGAAGAGCAATAAATCAAACATAAAGGAAGGTCTGAATACACATTCAAGATATACGAGCGGTTGCCCATATGGCTTATACAAACCAATGTATCAAGATTTATAAATATAAGGAACTATAAAATTAATACAAGTGAAAACTAAAATTTAGAGTCGCAAGATCATCCGACTCCTCATGAACACCAACTTGCGCATTATTATGTCTCCTTCAACAAGTGGATATGGTTTATCCCAATGAGATATACCCCTATGGATTTAACAAACCATTATAATAGTTAAACATAGTTTATTTACACTAAACCAATCATAGTAATAAATTATATTACAATATATCACATTAGTCAATGATAGTTGTAAAATAAGAATAATGCAAAACAATTCACGATACATCTTATTTAAATGCATTGATGTGTAAATGCACATCAGCCTAGGGATGCTCATCCAGCTAACTTTTAGGTAAAACCCAATAATGGGGTGAAACCAACATGCAAGTGGCTAGTCACCAATGAAAATATATAAAGTACGTGATAAAGTAACTAGCTCATACAAATTAGATCGATCGTCGGTAGTCTGAGAGCTAGTGAAACATACAACAACAAAGGATACGTGCTACAGCATTCAGAATTAGCCACCCGTTATCACTCGTATTCCATGAATGCATGATTAGCCCAACGTTATTATTCAAATTGCAAAAAAAAATTCATTTTAAGAAATCTCAAAGGTCATTATGGGAGGCTCATCACCCAGCATAGGCCGACAACTCGAGTATAGTATCTCATACCACCATCCTCGGCTCATGAGAGTCCAACAACTAAGATGTTTAACAGTAACCTCTTCCACTAGTGGGCAATCATGGTTCAATAAGTAGACCATACCATCTCAAGGTTATACAAAAATAGTCCATCAAAGCCACATATGACAAATAGTCCATCAAAACCATATATGGCATATAGTCTATCAAAGGATATGATAAAAAAGGATTATCCCCAAAAGCCACATAGGCACAAATGATCTGCAAGATGATAAGTCCACAATATAATTTCATTTAATCCATTACACAAATGATCATTAGTTCAAGGACCTTTAAAAACACCATTAAGTAACCATAAGTAGCAAACAAGTCATATATAATATCGATAGCATTTACACATATAGAATATTTATTTCAAAACAGAACAGGGATATTTGAGATCCATAATACTTGAATTTAAATCCAACCATCAATAATTTACGAAAAATTACTCGAATAGAAACTAATATTTATTATCATTTTCATTGAGTGCTGTATTAAGCAATCAATGAAATAAATAAACTAATTAACTAACTATCATGATGTAGGAAAGCTTGAAGGGTGATCCTCACCTTCAAATGAACCTCCTAAATAACAAATACTTTGATCGGGATGTAGCTCAATTGAGGTAGGCCCTAAGGAAGAAAATTAAGAAAAACAATCGTTACACCCAATATGATTAGACCGTAAGTTACTTATCTTAATTTAGTTTGAATTAGAGTGCAAAATAAAGTTTAGAAGTTGATTTACCTTAACTAACTAGGTCGTTCGACTTGCTTTCAAAGTCAGTCCTAATTGCACTCAATAATATGGACCTAATTGAGAAAAAGGTTAGGAAATCCTATGTTTGATCAAATTAAGTAATTAATACTCTAAATCGATTTCAATTACCCACTAATAGAATGCATTAAAGAGTCATCTTACCTAGTCATCGAGTAAACTGGGACACGGCTAGGTGAACAACCCAACTAAACTTCAACTTAGAAGGTATACACATGGGATTTAGGTATATCAATAGAAATCAAATAACACAGATATAATTAGAACTGAAACTTTAAAATTCTTGAGATTAACTCACCTTGTTCAACTGTGTTAACTCGGCTCCGCTTGACTCGAAGCGATGCTAAGCCAAGATCCACGCGATTCATCCTCTAAGCCCACTTTGTAAAATAGCTGACTATGTTCAAACCCAAACCTGAATTTCACATATGTTAGACTTGGCTCATAAGTTGCTTATTCAACTTGATAGGGTGAGTTGAACTCAACTTGGTTCAAACTAAGCATAAACAAAGCTCCCTGATGCTGCAACCAACAATCGGATCAAACTCGACTCCAAACCTAAGTAGCTAGACTTAAGATGAACCAGAAAGGCAACCAAATGGGTGCTGAACTCGATGGTTGCTGAGTCAATTCGGCTGAAGCCGATCGAGTCCCACATCCTGACCGAATGCAATCTCTCCTCTCCTTATCTTCTTCATCTTTCTCTTTCCTTCTCTTCTCTTCCTCTACTCTTCTCCTTGCTCTCCAACTCAGTAGAACAATTAGCAACACAAATCCAAGCACAACTGGAACTGCCACGTCAATCTACAGTGAGTCAACTAGCTGAACGAGTAGATCAGTAACAGAGGAGAATGAGATAGCAAATCTCCTCACTACTACAAAACTACGACCAGAGATAGCCTTGGACTGGATGTCTGGTCATAGATCAGCCCCGAAGCAAATGAGATTCACCGAGTTAATCACTTAGCGAGTCAAAGAAAGCGACTTGGCAGGATAAACTCATTTTTACCCGGAGTTGTCTAAGCATTCTACTTAATAGCAACATCAGAAGAGCTAAGATGAAACTCACAGTTAACAGCAACAGAAAATGATGTCCCAGAAGCAACTCAACTCATCATCACAACTCGGGTGGGACTCAGTTGCACTCAACAACTGCCTTTACACTCGCTCTCTTTGTCTCTTGCATCTTCCTTCGTTTTTATTTTTCTTACTTTCTTTTTAAATCTGGCTGGTCTAGCAATGAATGTTGGAATATTTGGTTGAATTAAATAGACTATTAAAATCGAGAACCAAAAAAGAAAATAAATTTTTTGAGAAAGAGAACTTATTGAATTGAGTTGAGGCATGACTTAGTCACTTGGCTTGAAATTAAATTTGCTCCTCTTAGACAGCGTCCCAAGTGCAACAGGTTTCCAGAGCAATCGACCTCCAGGATACAACGACTATGACCCGGTCCCAGCGGTGCACTCACTATACATGAGCTCGAACCACTCGCAGTTTAACCCCAAAGTGCTGAGTTAACTCAGTGATGAACTCAGTAAAATTCTTAAAACCGTATCAGAAAGAGTTCTATAAGAGAGATAATAGTTTTGTATACTTAAAACTGGAATCAGTAGTCTTTATATAGACTCCGAAGTGGTGCATAAACACCCTTTACAAAAGGTTAGGTCCGTTGGGTTTAAACCCAACAGGTGCAACCAACCAGAACGGATGCATCTCTATGATTTCAAACGAAAAGGCGCAAGTGCAAGTACACTCTGGCAAATAAAGTCCCGCGAGTACCCATACACACACCCACGCAAGTACACTCACACCGCACCCACGCCCACGCTCAGCCCGTCCCGCACTTGCACGTGGACTCGAATTGGCTTGGCATGGCACGGCTCGGCTCAGCCCATGCACGTGTGATCAATGGCATAGATTAGAGCTATTGACACAGCCCCCAGGAGCAAATTCACATGCCCCCTGAAAGGGGCTCAAGCCCAAGACAAAAAGCTTATCTTATATACAAAAGGATTTCTTTGTTAAATTTGATGTGGGACAAAAACCCACAACTCAAAAATACCAACAATTCTAAAAGTGGAGGGAAACCAAAAATTTGAAAATCAAATTTTAATATTATTTTAAAACAAAATACAACAATGGATGCCAGACCCGACCTGACTCAACCCTAGTCGAGCTGAGTCGACACAGCAGCTGCACCACACAACTCAACTCTCTCTCTCTCTCTCTCTCTCTCTCTCTCTCTCTCTCTCTCTCTCTCTCTCTATTCCACAACTAGAGATGTATAGATAGAAAGGGACTGAGAAAACTCGACCGAAATGAGTCAGAATCAGTTTGGATTCTAAATCATTGGCCACATAAGGTCAAGCGATCGTTGTTTCTCGGAGAGGAAGAAGACCTCCATTAATGGCATTTTCTCCGTGACAGCTTCTTTCTTCATTTTCTTTTTACCTAAGCGTCCAGATAGACTCTACGAAGCTTGGAGGATGGAAGGATTGAAGCTTCATGGAGGTTTTCTTGGCAGGTTTGGAGGAAGAACGAATCAGACAGTTTTTCCCCAACAGCCACAAGAAATGGAGAATGGGCGCGTTCCAACATGCTAGATAGGGTTTCCTTACGTAAAAAGACCTCCGAATGGATGGTCTGGATTGATTTAGAGCTAAAGTTCCTAATCTCCTCCGTTTGTTTCTAAACAGACAGTAGAGAGTAGATATCGGCGTCAATGTCTACGTGGAACCCTACACGTGAAGAATTATTAGGTGGTTGAGATGTTATCAAATGAATGGTTGAGATTGAGAGAGATGAGCGCACGTGGATTGGCAGCTCAATTCCCAAATGGAATTCTGTTTCAGGAAAACTACTCCTGCGCAAGTCATTTTACAGCCACGATCGAGCGCTCATACATGCATATCAACATACAAAAAATTGGTGGAGTTCGATAGAAATTGTGAGCTCTACAAGATAGACGGTACAGATCACTATATTGAAAATAGATGGTGGGCCATAATAGCAATAACGGATGGTTCTTATTTTTGAAAATCTCCCCACGGTTTTTCTTTCTCTCGGACAACTCTCCTAAACAAGATGAACGGTTCAGATCATCCAGTTGGATGATCATGGTGGCCCACTGTTTAATCGAACGAACGTGGTCTGTTTTAAACCGTGCGCGGCAAGAAATGAAGGAGGAATCCTTCCACTTTCGCATTTCGTCGGGTTAGCGGGTCAAACCGATTTGACTAGGTATCTGGTTCAGTGCATTGCGGGTGCACTCTCATTGATGCATATGCGACTCCCACGTGGGAACCAAAAGATTCTTTTGTGAAATCCACACTGTCTAACCGGTTCTTCTGGCTTTATTAGGACATCCGGCCAGAGATGAGGTGAATCCAAACTAAAATGGTTCACACCAAGTAAATTTTATCTTATTTGTTGATTTTCATTGATCCAATGGTTGGATTGATCCCAATTCTAATATCAACGGTCAAAAGACTCCTATGGATTATTTTTTTGTTTATGACCAGCTATTCTATATGTTGATAATACCATTATCGCTATTAAAATATCTCTAATAATATTATTTATATATTATTATTATTATTATTATTACAGGCATATGCATAGATATTTATTTATTTAGTCATCAATTACTTGAGTCATGTCTTATTTAGTCATGTGTCGACATCTCACTCATATCTACCACTCAAGTGGCTTACAATCATATTGTGTTAACAATCAGTTATTTTTAGTCCTAGTGGTTTTTAGGGTTATCTAATTGCAACCTAATAGTTAATTTTATCATCCAATGGTTGAATTAGGAAAATCAAGTGTTAGATGGATCTCATGATTCATACTTCTAAATCTAAGATGAACGATTAGATTTATCTTTCTAGGAGATTTAAATATGAAAATAAGTTCTCTATTAATGTGGAAGTTCATCTTGGAAATCAATAGGATGGGCGACTTGATCCATGAATGAAAAGTGTTCTTGAACGTTAAATTGATGCATGATTGAGTTTATATGCTAACGTCGACGTTGATTGCATGATTAGCCTTACGAAGAAAATTGTTTAGTCGATTTAGGACCAAAATTGATAGATTGGTTTATCTTTGTACCTAAATCAATCTGAGGTGTTTAGGTACGGTACAAAATCTCTCTCTCTCTCTCTCTCTCTCTCTCTCTCTCTCTCTCTCTCTCTCTCAAATTTAAAATAACAATAATAATTATTATTATTTTTATTAAAAAACATCAGCGTTACAATCCATGTGCTGGTATATGTAACATGATTCATATCTTCAATCTATGCAATTGAGATGCTCACAAACTATCATGGGCTATTATTTTGTTCTTCTTTAACATTCGACAATCCAATTGATTATTTGAATACACACTTTTATTCATTACATTGAAAGGAAGGTCCAAAATAGATACATACCATATACTATTTTCCATACCTATCTTAAGCACATACAAGGCAAATGTAGTTTTCCCATCATTATCTTCTTGACATGATCATAACATATGGTTCTAATTGGAAGTGCATCGCTTCTTCAGTGGTGGGCCACAAAGACCATTGTTGCCTTCATAGCTACTCACGTTGAACGGAGTCTTGAAATTTGGAACCCTCCCAGATAGATTGTTGTGGGCCACAGAGAATTCAACCAAAGAGGGAAGCTGGGTCAGCTGCGATGGGATCGATCCTCTCAGTTCATTATGGGACAAATCCAAACTTTCGATTCGATTTAGGTTTGAAAACGATCCAGGAATCGAACCGGTGAAGTGATTGTTGGACATATCCAACACTTGAATCTGAGAAAAGTTGCCCATTTCCAGCGGTATGTTGCCTGTCAGCTCATTTGCCGAAAGATCCATTCCGATGGTTGAGTACCATTGCTGCTTTTCATATTGATGCGTACTTCCACTCGTCACAAACTCTACTTCTGGGAACTCAGATTCTGAAACGAACTCAACATAAAAATCTTTGTTCACTGAAATAGGAACACTCCATGAGAACCATGATACTCCTGTGACCCAAAATGACTGATCAAAGGTCGATTCTGCTTTCCCAAGTGTAGTATTGTCGAAACAATGGGGCGCCGTTCCAAAAAACTTGTTGTTGGAAAGATCTAGCAACTGCAAACTGTTTAACTTGCATAAATGCAATGGAATAGAACCATAGAAATCATTTCCTTCAAGGAGAAGAATTCTGAGCAGTTTTTGATCTCCTATCCATCTTGGAAGCTTGCCAGAAAGATGATTATTTCCAACATCCAGTACAACCAACGTCGAGGTATTGAAAGGAATGCTCGAGATTGATCCGGTTAAATCATTGCCTTTCAAGTTAATATACTCCAACCACGGTGAACTAGAGCAAGAAGGAATTTGCCCTGAAAATCTGTTATGGGAGAGGTCCAATATTTGAAGCCACTTCAAATTGCACAATTGAGTTGGAATTGGACCTTCAAGACGATTTCCTCCTGCTAAAAGTGTGTTCAACTGGGAAAGATTTCCAAATGATTCTGGAAGATTTCCAGATAATTGATTATTTCGAATATCTAAGGTCTGGAGGGAAGAACTGTAAGACAAGCTGACGGGAATAGTTCTTGTGAACTTGTTACCGTCCAAAGACAGATACCATAGAATAGAGAGGTTGGGGTTCCCAGGAAGCATCTCTCCATCAAGATTATTATTTGATAGCTTCAAGACTTGTAATTGAAGGCAACCTGTGGTCAGCTGATGGGGTATTTCACCGGAGAAGTGATTATTGGATAGATCCAACACATTCAAACCAGTGATGTAACCTATCGAGGAAGGGATGTTTCCGCTTAAATCATTTCTAGAAAAATTCAAGAAAATTAGATGAGGAAGGATCAGACCGATGTTTGAGGGAATTTGTCCAGTCATGTTATTCGTGGATACATCGACTGCATGAATGCTTGCTTTGGGATCTATTGGAAGATGGATCTTGCCACTCAGTGAGTTGTTTTTCAAATTTATGTATGATAATTTTGTATTGTTTTCTAACAACCAAATGGGGAAATTTCCAAGCAACTTGTTATGGGACAGATCGATGGCTTCTAATGCATGCTGTGAGTATAAAAATTTGGGAGTGGAAAGAATGTTCTTGTTAAGGTTGCAATCCGGCAACATGAGCTGTTTCAGCTGGAATGGTGGAACCCAACGCTGATATTCGGTTTCTACCATTAACCCATTGTTTCTTGAAAGGATGATGACTGAAAGCTTGGAATGATTCGCAAATGCGATGAATGAAAGATGTCCATTAAACATGTTGGAAGAAAGGTCTATATACTCGAGCGAAGTGAGATTGGCGAAGAAGAATGGAGGAATATTTCCTTCAAAATCATTTAGGGAAAGATCGAGGCGTTTAAGCGTTGGAAGGAAACCCAGAGATGGAGGAAGACTTCCATTGAACTGATTTCCTCCTAGATTCAACTCATTTAGGTTCTGTAATCTGCCAAAGACTGCAAACATGGGAATGTCAGTAAAATCTCATTCAATTTTGGTTACCGCTCAAGCGGCATGGTAAAAGAATAACCAATAGTGAATTATGTGAGAATGGTCATTTATATCTCTCTTTCTAAGATAAAAATAATGATATAAATGTTACTAAATAAGCTCATGTGAAAAGGCTTGACTCAAAGGGATCCAGCTCTTTGTATCCCTTTCAAGCTATTATTGTTGGTACAATGGCCATGAAAGCCTCTCTAAATGATAAGATGCTGTGGTAAAAGTCATTAGTTAATATGGAGAGATGATTAGGCTTTCTTTAATTGTCATTAAATTGCTAGTAATAAAAAAATGGGTACTTGAGATCCATGGAATTCATCAAGAAATACAGCCATGCAAGGTCTTAACTTTCTTGAAAACCTAATTGACAATTAGTGATATCCAGTCTCACAACATAAATATTGGACTGCCCTAGTTTCAGTTATATGGAAGCAACACTGGTATCAGATCATGTGCATTCATCACTTCTCACTCTGGTAATCCATCCAACAAGTAGGCATTTCAAGCTTGTAAAACAAAGGCCATTAGTTTTACACAGTAGCCAGTTCATCTAGTACAACTCGATTCAAGACTCAACGAGTCAATTTGAGTCACTGAGTCTTGTAACCATGTCACGGCGGATGGTTATATCATATTCTCAGTGTATGCTTTTGGTTTTCCACATCCACATTTTAAGGATGTGGACGGTCTGAATTGCCTGGATACCATGCCACATGAACTCTCTGACTATTATAGAGTTTAACCAGTAAAAGGGCAGGTCTCGAAAACTAAACTCTGCTTCTCTTATTAATTTATATATAGTAGAGATGACATAGAATAAGTACCTTGGAATGGAAGTGGCCCCCACATACTATTGATTCCCAAATCAATAATCTCAAGAGAAGATAGATTTCCTAAAAACCCTGCAACCGGTAGAAATGAAATGAAAAAAATAAAAATAAAAATAAATCGGTAGAGACAGAACAAAAAATCAAAGCAACATGGAAACCGTACTGTCGTCCATGGATGATAGTAACAAGTCTTACCTTCAGATGGCAGTATTCCACTAATTCGATTACCGGACAGCTCGAGGCGTCGAAGTTGTTTAAAGGAGTTAAACAGACTGAAATTCAAGTTCCACTCCCTGCCTTCATAGAATATGGTCGAATTAAGATACAGTTTCGACAGTGAAAGTTCTATCACTTGCTTGGTGATATTGTCACACTTTACTCTATCCCACTGGCAGCAGTCACTCTCATTTCTCCACGATGGGAGGAGAGGAGATTCAATCCAATATTCTTCAATGGAAGATTTGAGCTCTAAGAGAGCTCCTCTCTCCTCTGCTTTACATCCCCAACATAGAGAGTTTTCACTTGGATATACAAGTAAAGCACATAAAACTAAACTCCATGAAAAGAAGCGCAGAGAATACTCCATCTCATGCAATTTAGTTTGAATTGTGTATTTCTTTGGCCCGCACCGTCTTGTTATATAGCATTCTCAACCTGGAGTCTTGGGGTCCACCAGCCTTGAACTGCTACATGCCCATTTAATTTTTGGACGCCAGATGTCACGCACGCGGGAGATTTGAGCCAGCCACTTCTCAAGGGGGATCCACCATGGATTTAATTTGGTCAAGATAATAGACGCGGATTTCCTGCGAAAGCCTTTTGGCATGAAGTTCCTGCGCTGGAAACCTAGTTGGGGCCACCATTATGTTTGTAAGAAAGCCACCCCGTCCATCCGTTTTTTGAGATCATTTTAGCTTGTGGGACCAAAAATGACCCGGATTCAATATTTACGTGGGCCGAAAATGTGAGGATTAAACGTCCACAGTTGAAATATTCGTAGGGTCACAGAAGTTTTGAATCAGTATAATATTTGTGTTTTCAGTTCATCTCAGTAGGAAAGATGTTGTGAACGGTATGGATGGCATGTAAACATCGTTTGTCTAGGAAGGTTTCAACCGTAGTAATTTTCCTATCCACCTTTTCCTTTAGTGCGGCTCATTTGAATCATGGATACTGTTCATTTTTTGTCTCAATTTCTGAAATGAGCTCACAAAACGGATGGACGGGATAGATTTCTCACCAACATCACGGCGGGCCCCACCTAGGTTTCCAGAGCAGGAACGGCTTTCACAGGAAATCCGCGCCCCAAGAAAATCAGGCACGTCTTCTTATTGGATAAGCTACATGCGTATGTTGAACATGGACCATTGATCATATTCTTCCAACCGCCGATCTTGTGATTGGATGGGATAGACCAGACATGCATGGCCCATTAGCCTGTCTGCTGCAAATTTCCTCTTCAATCTCTCTTAGTGCAGATCTCCCTAAAAAATTAACTTTGGGCCTATAACAAGGAGGTGAGGATTGTGGGGCCCTCTAATGATGTCCACGTAGCATTCACTCTGTCCATCAATTTTGTCAATTCACGTGAAGATGTAAGACCAAAAATGGAAAATGTAAAGGATGGTAACGTGCACCGTTAAAAGGGCTACTGTGATGTTTATATGCCATCTAATCCGTCCATGAGGTGATTCCCAACAAGACAAATGGATAATACAAAGATGAGCTTGCGGGCTTTTGATCATGGTAATACATGGCAAAAAATTGCATGTCTACGCAGGATCCGGCCATTCATCGGGCGGGGCCAACATGAACATGACCTGCACATGCAGTCTGGTCGACTAATTAGATGGAGGATACATGTACATTGCATTCTGACAATGAGTCACATTCTTCTAACCATTCATTTACTCATACGTGTACAGCCAACCAATAAGTTCAGCCGCCTGATTTACTCATACGTGTACAGCCAGGATCCTGTACTTGTTTGCCTGTTGGAGCCTCGTGCTTGGACCAATGACTTTTCAGCAAACCCTCCTCCTGTCCTTCTACTCAGCACGTTGAAAGGAAAGAAAGGAATAATCAGAAAATCCACAACCAAAGGCTCGAACGGTCATAGCACATTGAAAGCAAAGAAAGGAATGGTCAGAAAGTCCACAAGCGAGGACTCTCAATGGTCAAAGTCTAAGCACGTGTACGCAAGTTGATATTCCCGCGCATATTGACGCAATAACCAGCTCACAATAGTCCTGGCTTTCTCAGCGGTTGTTTAGTTTTAGGTGGCGTTTAGAGTTACTTTAGATAAGCTATGTATACCGTAGATAGCTTATTTTCTTATCTACTTTATCACTAGATAAAGCTTGTTTGGTAAAGGCCTGTTTGATTATTTCCAACATCACACGAGGGCCAACCGTGGATGTGAGTTGTTCATCATTAAGGGGCTGACCTCAAATGTCACTTTCCATTACGTAGGGCCACCTTTGATGTTGGTGATCCATCTCGTGGGGCCCACTATCAATGTTATTGTTCATCATATGGGGTCACGTTCAATATCCACCTCCCATCTTGAGGACCGTCCATCATGTGGGACCTGCCTTGGATGTGGGCCACTCATCATTAGGGCCGACCTTCCACGTGGACCATTCATCATGTAGGACCCACTTTGATGTGGGTTGTCCATCATGTTGGGCCCACCTTCATTATCAATTGCCCATCCTATGAAGCCCAACTTTGATTTGGACTGCCCATCATATGGGGTCCCGCTTCAATGTGGGTCGCCCATCATGTGGGGCTTGCCTTGGATGTAGACCATTCATTATTAAGGGCCATCCTTTGATTTGGAGTGTCCATCAAGTGGGGCCCTCCTCGATGTGTGCCATCCATCATGTGGATCCCACTTCAATGCCCATTGCCCATCATGTGGAGCCGACCTTTGATGTGGACCATCTATCATGTAGGCCCGACTTTTAAAGTGGGTCATCCATCATACCAACCCGCTTTGGATGTAGGCTATTTACCATTAGGGGCTTGGTCACAATCCCAAGTGTAGGGTGACAATGTAGTAATAACTCAATGAGACCGAAGTCGAATCCACAGAGACTAATCTTGTGTGTATTATGAAAGTAATTCGACTCAGAACTAGAAGAAGATGTAAAACTAAATCTGAAATATTTGAGAAAGTGATTTTGAATAAAGTAATTGAAACTTATAAATTTAAATGTGGTAATTAGGGTACCAAGGATCCACTTGTAGTAATCGGGAGGCTACCTTACATGATTCAATAGATCCAACTGGAATCAGAGTCCTATCTTATCCAGATGAAGAAAGGAGAGACGATCAGATCTCTGAACTTCTCATGAACCTAGTCTTAACAGATCACAGTTTTGAGGATTGGAAATGATTCCATCACCCAACCATGCCCAGGAAACTATGACAAATAACAGGATATACCAATCCCACAACCAATCATAAGATAATTGTGAAGATTAGAAAGGATTTCATCACCCTACCATGCCTAAGGGATGATGGTGAACAACAGGATTGCTAATTTCACAATCTCAATTCAGGGAAAGAAGATATTCAAAGCAATCGCAGATCCATTGTAATTTGAGTCATAACAAACCATTAAACACTAAAAATATTCCTTAATAAAGAACTAGAATCCAAGAGAGTTCAACAAAACATGAATCAAAACAAAGCAAACATATCAAATAAAGCAAACATGAATCAAATTTGGTGATCCATAAACATCAATGTGGGGCCCACCTTTGATGTTGGTGATCCATCATGACTGAGCCGTTTCCTTGTTCCGCGTTAACAAATACCACTAAACATTGAACGCTTTCCAAATTCTCCATTAAGTGAAAAAACTAAGTGTTAACAAACAAGCCCTAAGTTATTTTACAATAAAGCTTATCAAAGTAACTTAAGTATGAAAAACAACTTAATAACTTAAAATAAGTTAAAAAGTAACTTATTTGGTAGTATCCAAATAGGCCCTTAATGTCATGGGAATTGTACTTGTAAAAATTACATTAGCAAATCTTAGGGGAAGATGACATTGGCATCAATCAAATGAGGACCATATAAGGTAGGGAAAAGTACAAAGTGTTGTGTTATTTCATAATAAAATATTATAATAATAATATATAAATCAATCTAGATTATAGCTCTTATTGATTCTTAGTGACTATTGTTTGTGAATCTTGGTGAATCTTGGAGAAAATGAAGCAACTTTGAATTCATATTATGGTGAAAATTTGTAATTAATGAAAAACACCATATAAGCGCATACGCCTTTTTATGAAAGGGACTCAAAGTGTTCCTTTCATATATATAAAATTCAACATTCATTCATTCGACAAACACCTGTAGATACCCAACCTATGATAGCACGATCGATCAGTGTATGACCAAACACCTTCGAAACCCTGAAAATCATATTAGTCTAGAGCCCACTTCTAAGCCCAAACCTAAACCCATTAAGTCATAGACATTTAACAAGTCGAAAGCAAGAAACCAAGGAGCTACCTAGGTCTCATCAAAGTTCCCAATGAAATATGGGTATAATCCACAAAGAAAGCAGCTCACCATGTGGATCATTATGAAATTTGATGTTTAATGAGGTGGAGGAGAGATTTTCACCCCTCACCTGGATTATATCACTTGAGTTGAAATGATCCCCCTGCCTTGGGGATTCCATAAAATTACACCCATGACTACCACTCTCAACTAATGGGAATGTGCCATGTAGCACAACCATGTCACTACACCATAGGCTTTGGTTTAGGCCATTCCTAATGGGAATGGTTTTAAACCATTCATAGGTATAAAACAGAAGCCCTACCCCCACCCTGTGTGGGGCACACCGTGATGTAAGGGTTTTATCCACACCATTCATTCCTTTTCTCATATCATTTTACGGCATGATCCAAAAAATGAGGCCAAACCAAGGCTTAAGTGGAACACAAAGTGGGGATTGAACTCCCACCATTAAAAACTTCTCGAGATATGCCGAAAGTTTTGGATCAAGTTATTGTGTTTTCACTTCATCCAGGTAGGAGTAGGATGCAAGCTCCAATACACCCTCCTTTAGAAGGACGTGGATTAAATCCTTCCCCGCCAGTCTCCAATTGGGAATAGGCAAGAGCTTTGAGTGGTCACCATGATGTATGGGTCTTATCCACACTATCCATCCATTTTTTCGTATCATTTTGGGGTATAAGCCCAAAAATGAGGCAAATCCTAAGCTCAAGTAGACCACACCATAGGAAACAATATTGATAATGATTCTCATCGCTAAAACTTTTTAAAGGCCCACCGTGATGTTTATTTGTCATCCAATCCATTCGTAAAGTTACATAGACATGGATGAAGAGAAAGCATAAATATTAGCTCAATTCAAAACTTTTGTGGCTCCCAAGAAGTTTTTAATGGTAAGAGTTTAATCCTCATTTTGTAGTCCACTTAAGCCTGGGATCTGCCTCATTTTTAAGCTTATACCCTAAAATGATATGAAAAAATGGATGGACGGTGTGGATAAGACCCATACATCATGGTGGCCACTCAAAGATCATGCACGTTCCCAGTTGGAGACGAGCGGGTATAGGACGAAATCTATGCTCACAACCAGCATAGGGTTGCGATGTAGTAATAACTCATGAGAACGAGGTTGAATCTGCAGAGACTAAACTTGTACGTATTTTGCAAAGAACTAGAACTAGAAGAATATCTAAATCTGAATTATGGAATAAAAGAGAGTAATTGTGAATAATGTTTAAACTATCAATTAAAGGTGGGAACTAGGGTGCCAAGGATCCACTTGTAGCTATTAAGATGCTAATTTACTTGATTCAATAAACACATTTAGAATTGGAGTCCTATCTTATTCAATTGGAAGATAAAGCAATTTAAATCAAATCTGAACTTTTCATTGACCTAATTCTCAACGGAGGAGAATTGTGAAGATTAGAAGGGATTCCATCACCCTACCATCACTAGGAGACAATGGAGAACAATGGGATTTACCAATCTCACTATCTTAAAATAGGAAAAGAAGATATCCAAAGTTATCATAACATCTATTATAATTTGAGTCACAATAAATTGTAAAAAACTAAAAATATTCATTTAATATTAAACTAAAAATCAATGAAGTTAAATAAGAAGAAGAATTAAAGTAAAATAAACACCTCAATACACTACAAGCTTCACCTCTTAGCCCTAACTAAGAGGTTTAGCCAACTACAAACATGATTGAAACTAAATCTCTTAAATAAAGCATGAAAAATAAACTAGAGAAGAAGAAAAACTCTTTAGCGGCTGCTTTACCCCTTTGTTATGCTCCTTAAGACCTTTTCAAACCCTAGAAGATGCTTTGGAGCATCCTAGGGAGTTTTCTTTATAGTTGTGGAACTCCAACTTTCGTAACTAGTTAGAAAAATCTAGAAACTGCCTCAAATTTATGTCTCTCCGCAGTTTTCTAAATTAAACTTCACTCTGCATAAGTAAAATAGACTCCGAGTTTTAGAATATGCTTTTTCAGGACAATTTTAGGATTCATTTTCTTCATTTCAAATCTTTGATTCTCTTCATTCCTCACTTGATTTTTTTGGATCTTTGGCATGTGAATTCTTCATTAATGATTTTAAAATCTCCAAATCTTCATTTAGTAATCTTTTGATCATAAATCTTCCTTTTGGCATCAATTTCACCTTAAGCTCTCGAAATCACCTTACACATGAAAGCATGCATAATTAAATCGATTAAGCACTATGATGTTTATAAAACCAAGATATAAATAGGAAAAAAATGCAATATTTCACACTCAACAATCTGCGTCCCCTTTAGAAGCCCTTACCCTATTTTCTCCCTCTCCCTCTCCCTCCCCCTCACCCTCACCGCCCCTGCCAAACCCATCCTCTCTCTCTAATAATTTGGCAAGCTCTGCTCAAAAGGGTACAATTACAGACTTCTTCAGTTCTCTCTCTCTCTCTCTCTCTCTCTCTCTCTCTCTCTCTCTCTCTCTCTCTCTCTCTCTCTTTGATTCTCCCTTAAGCTCTCTGTGCATCCTCTTCAAGTTCTCTCTCTTTTTCCATCTCTCTCTTAGATTCTCCCTCAAGCTCTCTCTATGTCCTCTTCAGGTTCTCTCTCTCTCTCTCTCTCTCTCTCTCTCTCTCTCTCATTCTCCAACATAAATGAAAGATCTTGACTTCGCAGTAGACAAAGGTAAGTCGTTCATCTCATCTCATCCGACGATCTTCCTCTCTTCCTATCTCTCTGTGATGAAATTGAGGGCCCCAATTTTTTAATTTTGTAGCCCTCGCCAAAAACTTCCTTTCCAACTTCGCAAACGCGAATGATGAAGCCAAATACCTCAATATCGTCGTAAGTTTCATTTCCTCAAGAAAAAAGAAAAAAGAACAAAGAAAAACCCTGATCCCTTCCATTCTCTTCAAGTAACAAGTTACTTGCCTACTTGTTCATTTTTCCTTAAGCATAAGATAGTTATTAATTTATGAAGAAGACATTGAGATTCTCCTGCAAAGGTCCAATTTTAAGGTTTTTGGTTTCTCATTGCTGAGTTGCTATCAACGTGTTGAAATCTATCTTGATCAATGTGATTTGTTACCTGAATCGCGATATTGGTTTATCTATCGTCGACTTGATGTCGTCATTCCTAATGTATACATGCACATGTCATTTGTTGCGATACAAACTATTGTCTTCACAATACCATAGAGATTTCTTTTTTCTTAAGCAATGATTTTGAGCAACCTCCTGGTACAATAAGGGTTTAGGGACTTTCACCCAATATCTATCGAAGAGAAAAAGGAATCCAATCCCCAACCACCGGGCAAATGGGCCCATGTCCTAGGGATGGTAACCTACAACAAGGAATCAAATCCATTTTGCACAACCCCGGTATTGGTCTGAAACACACCCTAAACCCCAAACCATTGGGATTGTTAGGGAAATTCATAAAGGTCTTTTCTCATATTATTTCTAAAACTTGATTTCCCATCCAAGAAATACATCGAAACGTGTCCAGCAACGAATTGCTAGGAAACACATCTGAGTCAGAAAAATCAATGAGAGCCAACATTGGCAATCGAAATTTGGGTTTTTTTTAAGGGGCCAAAAAACAGCATTCCTGTAGAAACTAGAAACCGAATCGCATAAATGGCCGAATCAAATGGGAGGATCAAATGGGCCACATAATTCCCCATTTAACAAATCGCCTCAACCCCAAGGAATAATTAACTTTAAATGGGCCCCTAATCCTGGTAACCCTGGGCCCTACAATTAAAAGGGGGCCCAAACCCGCTAAAGGACCCTCTTTCCAAAATGATGGGGTTGATTTTACCTTTAAAAAGGCCCACCACAAGTTTAATTTCTTCTTTTGAAAGTAATATTATTAGGAAAAAACTACATCTTAAAATATCTTGGTAAAAAGAAATGGTGGGATTCATTTAATTTTTTTTTTTCCAGAACCTTGATTTATTTTCTTCCCAAGCCCTAAAATGGGCCAAAATTTGGGCGGTTAGGGGAAACTGTAAGGGGATCCCCAATAAAGTTGGATAAAATAAGGGGACCCAGGAGCTTTTTTTTTACCAAACTTAGGGTGGGGCCACTTATAAATATTAATAATTAAACTTGAGGAAAACTTTTTTAAAATTTAATTTATTTTTTAAAATTAAAAATTTTAATTTTTAAATTGATTTCAATATTGGATCAAATAAAAGATGGGGGGCCCATGTAGGGCCCCCAATTTCATATGTTTTGTTTTTAAAAAATTTTTAAAAATTTAAAAATTTTATTGCATAAAGTGCTCCAACAATGGGTCTGTGCACGAGGGTAGCACGTGTGGGGTCCCTTAAAACCTCAAATCTACCCCATTTTGCGGTGTTGGGTCCCATGGACCCCCCCCATGGCCCATCCTGTTCCCCCCCTCTTCTCCCGGAAAGGGTCTTATCACCCCGGTTTTGGTGGGTGGGGAAAGGGCCCCCAATGGTGGTCCCATCCCCTGCTGGAGGTTTGGTGGAGATTAATCGGTTGCCCACCAAAATGGAGGAGGGATAGCCCATGACCCCCCGTCGGGAACCCCAAGAAAGGGGTTACATTTTGGGCGTCCCCCCCACGGGGTTGGATTGAAAAGCCTTTGGTGGGCCCACTGAGTGGATAATTTTGGTCCTGATTTGACTCCACCCACCCAAAGGTGGGCAACCTTGGGAGGAACATCGTAATGCAAAAAGGGAAATGCGGGAAAGGGAAAGGAAAAAGGAACCAAAGGTAGGGGCCCCGATTATGGGCCCCTTTTGTACAAAAAACCAAGGGGTACCAATTGGGAATAAAAAAAAAAAAAAGGAAGCAAAATCAAATTCCAAGGGGCCCAGATTTGGTGACCCGATGCCTAACCTTAGCTTCGATTCCAACGGAGGAGATGAGGTTTGGATGGTTGAGATGGGAGATCTAAGGATGGGGAGGTGGGCCACACATGAAGCTTGAGAGAAATGGGAGAGGGTCTCATACGTATGGATTTTTGCTTAAGGGAGGGTTTGAAAATGAGAGAGACTTGTAAGGGAGAGAGAGAGAGAGAGAATGATGGGTGATGGAGTGATGGATGGGAGAGAGGGATGGGGGTGTAAGAGATTTTTGACTTTTTTTGGCAAAAGTTGTAAGAGAGGTATGGGTTTGTAAGAAACTTTTTGACTTAGGGGTTTGCTTGGGAAAGGGTGAAAGGTGATGTGTACTTGACATGATGGGATTGATGGGATTGATGTGACACCTCGTAGAGATTCTCTCGGAATTCGCACGCGCGGTGTTTTTCTCGCACCGAACGCTGGCCCACAACTCCCGACCAGAGCATCGCATCAGCGCGCGAGTCGCGGCATTGGAACCGCGGCGACGACGCGGTCACTAAGGTACAAGCCCTGGGTTGAGTCGACTCAGGTTGACGGCACGAGAATTCAGGTCACGCGCAAATACCGGTCAAGGGTCGAAGGTTGCCGGAATTCGACCCGGAAGACCGCGAAAGCCTATGGAACGGTACGGTCTAGGATACGGGGCTCACATAAGCTCTCTGTGCATCCTCTTCAAGTTCTCTCTCTTTTTCCATCTCTCTCTTAGATTCTCCCTCAAGCTCTCTCTACGTCCTCTTCAGGTTCTCTCTCTCTCTCTCTCTCTCTCTCTCTCTCTCTCTCTCTCTCTCTCTCTCTCTCTCTCTCTCTCTCTCTCATTCTCCAACATAAATGAAAGATCTTGACTTCGCAGTAGACAAAGGTAAGTCGTTCATCTCATCTCATCCGACGATCTTCCTCTCTTCCTATCTCTCTGTGATGAAATTGAGGGCCCCAATTTTTTAATTTTGTAGCCCTCGCCAAAAACTTCCTTTCCAACTTCGCAAACGCGAATGATGAAGCCAAATACCTCAATATCGTCGTAAGTTTCATTTCCTCAAGAAAAAAGAAAAAAGAACAAAGAAAAACCCTGATCCCTTCCATTCTCTTCAAGTAACAAGTTACTTGCCTACTTGTTCATTTTTCCTTAAGCATAAGATAGTTATTAATTTATGAAGAAGACATTGAGATTCTCCTGCAAAGGTCCAATTTTAAGGTATTTGGTTTCTCATTGCTGAGTTGCTATCAACGTGTTGAAATCTATCTCGATCAATGTGATTCGTTGCCTGAATCACGATATTGGTTTATCTATCGTCGACTTGATGTCATCATTCCTAATGTATACATGCACATGTCATTTGTTGCGATACAAACTATTGTCTTCACAATACCATAGAGATTTCTTTTTTCTTAAGCAATGATTTTATAAATTGGTTATATTACGAGCAAAGAACCAAGAATTAGTAGAACATGTTCCAAAAGGCCACATTCCACAAACAATGACTCCTCATCTGAGAGGAGAACTCACTAGGAAGGTGAATTCATACTTCTATGGTCACATGTCATATATTTGGGTCATGCTCATACTATAAGATCTTGGTAGCTCTACAACTAGGAATAACAAAATTGCTAATGCTTAGGTTGGTTGCACCAAATATCATGATATTTGGTCTGACCAACACACCCTTAATATTTTTCAAAACCAAAATTGTTGTTGATGTGGTTTCAAAGAAATAAGTTCTGTTTTAGTTGATATGATCTTGCAAAATCATATATGTTTATTAATTTATTTTCTCAATAACATAATTGCAAGGCAATTGATAATTGATTTGCTATCCAATACATAATTAAATTTTATTTGAGTTGCTTTCTCCCATTAGTATTTACCCACTACATTTGATACTAGTTAATCTAATTTTGGTTCACATTATGCTATAATATGAACATATCTATCCATTTTCAACTTTAGGACTGTATTCATTAAATTGACAAATGGTAAGTGCAAACTAAGATCTCGCTCTCTGTAGCTATAAATACAAAATTTTAAAAATCCCAAAATCTTAGTTGTTTTGTGTGCGAGAAGGGCACATTTTGGATATCCTGAAAAATTGGAGTGGTTGGAATGCTTTTCCACCCAAATCAATATTTGTGACATTATAGGTCATATGTGAAATATAGCCAAGCTTGATTGGGAACAAGAAAATCAGAAAAATGAAGCTGCACAATCCATTTTCTATTTTTAAACACTGCCTTCAAATGCACAGAGGAATGGATGGTAACTATTGATGATGTTTTCCGGTAGGTAGACCCTTCTAGACCTGTACAAGTAAAAAAAGAAGAAACAAAGGAGACCCTGGCTAGTGCAGGGGACCCTCCGTTGCTTAAGTCAGGACTCTGGGTCTTTCCGAAGGGATGATCTCTTGGAAAAGAGTCACCAGTCAAGTATTATGATGAGTGTACGTATCTTTCAGAGGTTAGGGATACCTTTATTTATAGGGATAGAACGTAGGCATCGTGAGGAATATTTCTTGATAACTTGGAGGAGGATCCGTTCGGATTCGGGATGTATATAAAGATTTAATCTTAAT
Organism: Magnolia sinica; assembly: GCF_029962835.1. Taxonomy (NCBI): domain Eukaryota; kingdom Viridiplantae; phylum Streptophyta; class Magnoliopsida; order Magnoliales; family Magnoliaceae; genus Magnolia; species Magnolia sinica. The sequence goes on from NC_080581.1 coordinate 36,031,693, forward strand.
CTTTTAATCCTGAAGATCTTGGGATTTTATATTATCTTCCAAAGATCTTAAGAGAGATCTTCGGGCCGTTGGAGATATTTTCGGACTGCTTAATCTGTGTATGAACTGTAATGGGCAACTGCTATTACCGAGTTATAGATGAGCTATTTTTTCGATCCAGGGTCATGCTTTGGCCAATTTATTACCGACCTATGGGCTTGGTCGGCACTTTGGCCATAAGAGTGATTTTATAATTGCACTCTTTGAGGGTCCTTACGACTGCGTCGACCTCCTTAAGGGTTAGCTTGTTTTTGGACGTAGAAGCCCTTAATGGCTCGGATTTTCGAGGTCACGTGTGGCGTCAGGCTGCCATTTCAGTGACAATCGAATGGGAACGCGACATGTAGCTCAGTACTCAATAGTGGGGTCAAGCAGCGCGTGGGGTTGCGCCACGTGTCGGTAGAGGGGAAGTCGAAGAGATGTTGTATGGTCATCATTGATGGTCGCACTCAAACGGCGCCACGTGGCCCTCATATATAGGGGAAGCCCTACCACATGGTTGTCCCCACTTGCAATTTTCATCTTCTTCCCAATCGTCTCCTTCTAAATGCGCCAAAGGGATTCCGGCGTCTATGGTTACTGGCATTCCGAACGGACCACTTTCTCTGATGAGCTTTCAATCACTCGTCTTCTCCCTCCTCCTTTCTTTTTCCTTTCAACGAGCACAATGTCGGATTCTGTTGATTCACTGGGGGGGGTTTTCGGTGGTGACAGTGGGTCTAGTAGCCTATGGGTTATGTCAAATCCACCACTGCCGTTGAGGATGGTGGAGAATGTTGATTTCCCGACGTCTTGGGCCACAAAACCATCTTCGCAAGAAAGGCCACTAGACATGGAGCCTTCCGCTGTCGGGGATGACCTAGAGGGGTTTGACAAGGATGGGATTGGGGCTCCGGTACCTTCCACCCTTACTGCCACGGATTTGGATCAGATAAGGCTCGGGTAGCACATCCTTAAGTCAGTGATTATTCGGCTTCCCCTACCGGATGAACTTTCGAACTAACCTCCAAAGGGGTTGGTTGCTATTTTCTAGGTCGCCCTTCAGTGCGGCCTATGGCTCCCTCTGCAGCGAGTGGTGAGGAAACTGTTCGCTCGGCTGAATTTGACCCTAGGACAAATGATCCCAAATGGCTAGAGAGCGTTGATAGGCTGTGTTGTCCTATGGACTGAGCTAAAACAACCCAAGCTAACGATGGAGGAATTCCTCCATCCGTATCAAGTTAAGCTGAATCATAATCAGCCTGGCTGGTACTATCTGTCTGCCTAGTGAGGAACAGCGAGGAGCCTTATTACTGACCCTCCATTGTCCAACAAGAACTAGAGGGATGAATGGTTTTGGGCATCTGGGAACTAGGAGATAGTCGATCTATCTCTACCTTCTAGTCAACACTGGGTTCCTACAGCATTTTCCGACCCAGTTAAACATTTATCAAATAGTCATTCTTAGTCTCTTTTGAGTTGGTCGATTTCTGATTGTACTGTAGCAGATGTGTTTATTTCTCTCTGCAGTCGTCCCCAAATAGGTCCCTCTGGTTGACAGCGGAGCACTTGCTCATATCCAAGCGGCAAGAGTGCTCCCTTGGGAGAAGAGATCTTGGAGGATTCTCCTTTAACCCGAGCTATCGGTAAGCCGTTGGGTAAGACCTACTTTCGAGTTATAGTACTTAGACATTTTTTGTAGATTCTGCTGACATTTCTTCTTCATATATTGAATATAGAGATGCTTGAAGCTCGTCCTCTGATCCGACCTCCTTCCAAAGTCCGAGTTCCTCTTGCCAGGGACGAGGCGGCGACACCGAAAAAGAAGAAGATCAAGGCTTCTTCAAAAAGCAAGGGGAAGGTTGGCCCCTCCTATCCTATCATGATAGAGGCAGAGGTAGAGGGAATGGAGGTAGAGACCTCCTCTGGCGCTGCTGGAGTGGCAAGGCAGTCGTCCCGCAAGAGGTTGCTCCTGCTGAGGTACAGGGGGTTGCTGAGCTTCCCTCTGAGGCTCGGTCTTTGGGTGCTGAGGGGACTTCTCGCCCGTGAAGTCTCCAGTGGACTATCGAGGAGATCCTTCCCTGGGTAGACTACCACATGCCGGAGGTGGAGTTCGGCAATTTATTCGACTCCCCTATGGACTTAGTTTTGGTCAACGTGATGACAACCCTCCTTGGGGTAAGACATTCTTCAGAGTTGCATCATTGTTCATTTTTTCTTTGCTAATGTTTACACCTAACTCGCTTTCTTTTTTGTTGTAATTCACCGTGTGATTGTTAAAGGCACACGCCGAGTTTGCTCGAATGCGCGAGCTAGTGGGCGAGGCTGACCAAAAGGTGGCCTAAGTGAAGGCTCGGGCTGTTGATGCAGAGGTCGAGCTAGGGGCTACAAAGACGGCCCTTGAAGCGGCTGCTGCGGAGAAGGCCGAGGTGGTGGCAAAGCTGGAAGAGTCTAAGGCTTGGTATGCTGATTGCCGAGTTAAGCTCATGGAGACCTCAGGCAAACTCGAGGAGTCAAGGTCGGGATGAAGGCTGCTCTTGCCCTGGCTCGGAAGAATGTAATGGAGGAGTTCAAGGTCTCTCATTCGTATTCAAATGAAAGCGATTACCTCTTTCGCCAGGGTTACGCTGAATGCAGTCATGAAGGAGTCCTTCCCCGAGCTAGATCTCCTTCCCCGAGCTAGATCTGTCTGGCTTCGATGAGACTGAGTCGGGCTCTGATGGGTCGAGCGATGAGGCGGCTCCTGAGTAGCCACCCAAGGTCGTTGCTTGAGGGTCGATTTTTATAGAGTAGTATTTCCTTCATCTTATAATGCCTTTCCCTTTTTCAACTTCAAGCACTTCAAGTGCTATCTGTGTCTCCCTTTCTTAACTTAGAGCACTTCAAGCGCTGCCTTCTTATGCCTTCTTCAGCTCCAAGTACATCAAGCATTTATAGATTGGCGTACATGTATTTTTTTTGGGTTATAATCGATGTAATGCCAATGTAATTGTGCCTTTTGGGTTTTATTAATGAAACATCTCTTTTTTAGAAAATTTCTCTTGAATTTTGAACTTTCTGAGTTGTCCAGATCGTCTTTTATTTTGCATGAGTAGGTCGATCCGAACCTAGGTTATAATTCAAGTATCAATCAAACGTTGATTGGCGCTTTACCGAAACCTGTCTAAGCCAGATAACTCGGACATAGCTTGGGCATTGATTGGATCAAGGTCATTTATTGGTTAGATCTTGGTCGAATAATATGTAGAAGCTTTATTAACATTATTTTGAAGCCGAGTGATACATGGCAAGTGTTATGCCGACCTATGGGTAATAGGTCTTTAAATGCTAGACATTCCATGGGTGCAAAAGGAGCTGGCTAGTTAGGTGTTCTAGTCGATACGAACCAGGTCGGCTCGTGCTTGATGTCACAGAAGGTCCTTCCCAGTTCGGACCCAAGGTCCCTGATCCTATGTAAGGTCCATATCTAAGCCCATACTGTTCCGTAGGCTTCGCCGGTCATTCCGGTTGAATGCTGAGGACCCGCGATCGGTTATCGACGTTTCCCCACGACCCTGAGACGTGTCCCGTATTTCAGAGTCGGCTCAACCTGAGACCTATATCCTTGCGACCGCATCGTCGTCGCGGTTCCAACGCCGCGTCTCGGTCGTCGAGGCGATACCCGTGCCAGGAAGTGTGGACCCGCGTTCAGTTTGAGGAAAACACCGCACGTTGCAAATTCCAAGGGAATCTATCAAATCCATCACATCAATCACATCACTTGTCAAAAGTACACCCATCACTCAACCCATTACTCTCCCCATGCCCAAGTACAAAAGCAACCCCAAAAAGTCAACAAGCACCTTACCTCTCATGTCACTCCATCATTCCTCTCTCCCATCACCCATCTCTTTCTCTCTCTCTCTCTCATTCTCCAAAGACAAGCAACTCCAACGTCCATGGCTTCCATGGAGAACCTTGGTGTGGCCCACCTTCCTATGTCTCATCCCCACCCTCCAAAGTTCATCTCAACCGTTAAAATCCAACCCTTGGAGCTCTAGATTGCGTCGGTGGAAGAAGGAATAGGAGATCAAAGGTGGGTGTTCATAATACTAGATTTTGATTTTATAGATTTATTTATTTAGGGCCCACATGTATTGGGACCCACTTGATGAATGTTTTGTAAGGGATGGCTCATAGTGGCGGAGCCCTCCATCGCATGCCATTCTCTCTCTCTCTCTTTCCTTTTGTATGATGGCGTGTGGCCCACTTAATCCAGACCATCCAATTGCGGGACCCAACTTGAGGAATAAATGGTATCTCAGCCACCCATCCATGTGAAAGGTGAACGGGTTGGCTGGTTACCTCACACCAGTTATACAGCTGGTGTATTGATACCACCAAGCTCCGTGGGACCCATTGCTGTGACGTCAGCAAGATCTGTGGGGCCCAATTGATGTATGTACTACATACACACCATTCATCCTGTTTAGCTAGATCATGGGCCCACCTGATCTAAGCCTGACCGTCCGAGTATTGGACGTTGCTGCTGGACTGTTAAAGGGGAAAAACAAATATCAGCTTTGTCCAAAGCAGCAGGCCACACGTATGGCCCATCTTGATGATGTTATCGGATCCACACCGTCCAAGCAAGGACGGTGGGTCCCACGCTGCACGTAGCAGCTGCTGGATGCAGCAAGTTCTGTGCATCCAATCTGGTATATTTGAACCGTCCGTCCCTGGACCATGGGCCACCGTGATGGGGTCTTTAATCAAAACCGTCTACCTGGATGTATTATACATTCCAGCCGTCCAACACTCATGGATGCTGGATCTATGAGAAATTTAAATAATATTATATATATTTATATGATATGTATTATATTATAGTTTAATATTTTATATTTCATGGATGGGCAACTTACACGTGGGACCCACCTCTGTGGATGAGGATTGGCTGTGTACGTTTACAGCAGCTATATAGCTGCTGTATTGACGTCAGCACCCATGTGGGTCCCGCATGATGTATGTATCTTATGTCCACGCCATCCATCCATGATCCCACCGTGATGTAGGCGTTCCATCTCAGTCGTCCATCATCAGGACGCTTATGTGGACCCCAGCAGCATGCAGCTGCTGGATTGACGCGAGGAGCTCTCTGGATCTAATCATGAGGTCTATGTTATATTCAGACCGTTCATCTGGTGAGACCCACTGATGTATGTCTTATTCACACCGTCCGTGAACGTGGGGACCCACCATGAAGTATGTGTTGTACTACCACGCTGTCCAGCACGTGGATTCCACCCTGATGAACGTGTACCGCCCAGAGGTGGTGTCCATTATGATGTATTTACTCCATCCACACCGTCCAGAGTCTGGACGGTGCTGGACTGTCTGGACCATGCCGACATGTCCCATCACACTGTATGTGATTATCCACACCATCAATCCATTGTGTGGGGCCCTACACATGTGATGCATCTGCACCGACCAGACCTTGGATGGTGGGACCCACTCTACACGTGGGGGCCTAGGGTGGATATGGACTGGCTCGTGTACCTCTCACAGCAGCTGCTGAGATTGATGGCAGCAATTTATGTGGGACCCACCCTGCACGTGTGAGGGTGGGGAACACCTTAATGATGTGTTGATCCACTGTTCAGCCCATGGACGGTGGGTCCCAACCTTAATGTATGTATTCTATTCTCACCGTCCATCTGGACTGGACGGTGATGTGTAGGGCTTACCGTGATGTATCTGTCCAGATGGTGGGACGCACCTGATGTATGCGTTGTATCACGATCGTCCAAACTACTAGACCCCACCTCCTGTATGCATTGTATATTCACGCCGTCCATCTATTTTCTAATACGTGGGGCCACCTTGATGTATTGTTTATTCACATCGTCCATCCGGTTGGGATGGCGGTGGACTCTTTCATGATGTATGTACTCTATACCTTCATCGTCCGTCCCTTGGACGTGAGACCCACCTTGTGACGTGTTGTATACTCACACCATCCATCCACATGGCCCCCACATGATGTGAGTGTTTTATCAGTACCGTCCAACCCATGGACCCCACATGTTGTGTATCTAAGGCCCATGAGAAGGGCCCACCTGATGTGTATGAGGCCCATTAGTGCGGCCCGTTGATGCAGCCCAGTTGATATATATGAAGCCCATTGGAGCGGCCCGTGGACACGGTCCACTTAATGAGTATAAGGCCTATCGGTGCGGCCCATGGACGCAGTCCACTTGATGAATATGAGGCCCACTGGTGCGGCCCATGTGATATGACCCACTTGATATGTATAAGGCCCATATGATGCGGCCCACTCGTTATATATGAGGACCATATGATGTATTCAAGGCCCATGGGCGAGGCCCATTGTGATGTTTTCGAGGCCCATGGGCGTGGCCCAATGTGATGCGTATGTGGCCCATGAGTAGGGCCCATGGCGATGTATATCAGGCCCTTGTGTGTGGCCATGGGCCCACTATACGTATGGCTCTATGTGCACCACTCCTTACGAGCGATGTTGGTTAAATGTCCACATTGATGGGCAATGATGGTTGAATGTCCACATTGTGACCTTCCCTTAGGCCTTGGCCCATTCTCACCATTCTCTTAGAAGGTTAACCCAAATAAGTGGGCCCCATTCACCATAGACGGATGACTCTGTGCTATCGAATTTGATATAACCACGACAGATGGCCGATCTTTATGGTTTGATTGGTCGTTCATATATAGATACCGCCGTGTATATAAGTCGATTAATGAGACCGATTTACCGATTCTGATTATTGATTGATTTCGATTATCGTGACTGATTGTCGATTGACGTGACCGATTTGCCTATTCTGATTATCGATCGATCTCGATTGTCATGGCCAATTTGTCGATTCTGATTATCGATCGATCCCGATTGTCGTGGTCGATTGCCGATTCCGATTGACGTGACCGATTTGTCGATTCTGATTATCGATCGATTCTAATTGGCTGACCGATTGCCAATTTCGATTGACGAGACCGATTTGCCGATTCTGATTATCAATAGATTTCGATTGTCATGACCGATTGTCGATTGACGTGACCGATTTATCGATTCTGACTATCGGTCGATCCCGATTGTCGTGACCGATTGTTGATTCTGATTGACATGACCGATTTGCCGATTCTGATTGTCGATCGATTTCAATTGTCGTGACCGATTACCGATTGACGTGACCGATTTGCTGATTCCGATTATCGATCGATTCCGATTGTCGAGGCCGATTGTATAGGTTGACTCCGATTATCGAGGCCAATTATATAGGTCAATTCCAATTTATCGAGGCCGATTGTATAGGCCGATTCCGATTGTCGAGGCCGAGGCCAAGTATCGAGGCCTATGTGATGAGGCCCATTGTGATGCATTTGAGGGCCAGGCGATGGAGCCCATTGTGATGTATGTTAGGCCCATCATGATGTGTATTAAACTCTTGAGTGAGGTCCATGGTGTTGTATATTCGGCCCTTGTGTGAGGCCATGGGTCTACTATATGTTAGGCTCTATGTGGGTCATTCCTTGAGGGCAATGTTGGTTAAATGTCTACATTGTCGAGGTCGATTGTCGATGCCGGTTATTGATATCGATTATGAGTATGTAATACATAACATCATGATACATGCCCATACGCATCATTTGCATGCTTGTTATGAAATGTGGTTGATTATTGCATATGTCATTGAGTATGTTGTTATGAGACTCCCTGATAGGTGGAGGTTATCTCAGATGATCGCATAGTATGCGCAGGATTGATGCATGACTGGTTCGTATGACTCATACATCTTACATTATGATTACTGTACGCCCTAGCGACATCAGGGTAGTAGCCTTCACAGACATATCGTGGATGGCCAAATGGGACATCGAAAATGTTTGGTTATAGCATACGGGAGCCATAAATGTCCCTGGGTGAAAATCCCTAAACCTTTGTGGCCAGGAGATGCCCCAACGTCGAGACCGAGTGGATATATGAGCGCATGAGGGCCGTATACCAGTAGGCCGCGTCTCCCACTGTGTCGTGGTTAGTTGGGAAGGGGTATGACCTTACCCGCCTGAGTAAGGGGGCAATGTCTAGGTTAAGTTTGACCAGCTTGAGGAATGGGTCCGCTATTGACTAGCCGGGCTCCATATTGGCAGGCAGATAGTGAGGTCTCGTCCACTTACCCAGTTGTGCTCTCGGATAGGGGCGGCAAGCTGGCGTAGAGTGTAATAGACCCCGGTGATGATCCCAGAGAGGAACCGTACTGATTTATGGACTTATTGAGTAGGAATTGCATACTTATACATTCATTTCATTCACTATCCACTTGGGCTGGTGGTGCGCAACTAATTGTTGTGTACCTTCGCATGGCCAGGATTTTGGTTGGGCGCGCGACTAACTTGAGATCAGGAGTTTACCACATTGAGTCTGACTATCCAAATTTAGATATAGGACTGGTTTGGATAGAAGTCCCTTGTGGTGGACCCCGTAGCCTGCGATACTACGTACTATCATCCTGACTCCACACTCCAGCATGGTCATTCCATTCGCACCGCATATTACATTGCATCTGCAGTACTTAGCATTTTGGGTTACCTGTGTTCTGCATTTATATTGTTTAGATACGGCATCTGATATTTGACTCTTTATGACTCCTCATTGGTATAATTGATCTGTATTGCGTATTCTGAAATTGCTTGACTCATGGGCTTGTCAGTATTTTCTCTTACTCTGATACCATATGATTCATGACCTTACGCCTATTTCGATATTGAATGATTATGACATTGCGTTGAATACTTAGCACTTACCTTGTGCACACACCTACACCACCCTCTAAGCTTTCTATAAGCTTATGCACGATAGATGCGTGCAGGTGAGGTTAGATTGCAGCAGTGTTGAGCTTGGAGCGTGCAGCGGTCTTCTGGAGCTTGATTTTTTATTTATGTATTTCCCTTTCAGCATTGTACTCAAATGATTATATTAGTGGATATGTGATGTTGATGTTGCTTTTGTGAATTGGGTAATCTTGTGGTTGTGCTTATTACCAATTAAATGTACAAAAAAAAATCCTCCTTGTAGGATCCCAGGAACGAAATCTGGCATATGAACGCTAGGAGTCAAGAATGGGGTACTACGGAGGCTGTCGGCACCGGATTCGGCAATCGGGATTCCTGTGAATCCGATTTCCGGGTTTGGGGCATGACATCCTATCTCCTTGGCATTCTAGAATGTCTTTTGAAGAACTAAATCTTTGACCCGGAACCTTCTGACCTTGACCCGAGTATTATAGAAGCGTGACACCTATTGTCGGCAAACAATAGTTCAAACTCGAGCTCGTTCCCGTTGTTCTTTGAGAAGATCGAGACTGAGGGCTATAAGCTCTGTATTGGCTTGTTCATCGAATGAGTCCGTCCGGACTATATGTAGTCCGATCTCCACAGGAGTGACTGCCTCTGCTCCATACATTAGAGAGAAAGGGGTCTCCCCGATATCTGTTCGAACTATAGTTCGATATGTCTAGATGACTTTAGGGAGTTCCTCGGCCCACGTTCCTTTAGCATTTTCAAGCTTGATCCGGAGATGATGCTTGATGATCTTGTTAACTACTTCAACCTGCCCATTCGCTTGTGGATGTCAAGGTGATGAGTAGATGTTGTGAATGCTAGGGTTCTTACACATCTCCTGATACTGTTTATGATCGAATTGCTTACCGTTATCAGAGATGATGGTCCGAGGAATCCTGAACCTGCATATGATATTCTGCCAAACAAAGTCAGTGATCCTTTGCTCTATTATCTTTGCCAGCGGTTCTGCTTCTGCCCACTTATTGAAGTAGTCGACTACCACTATGACGAACTTGGTTTGACCTTTAGCGATGGGGAGTGGACCAATGATGTCGATCCCCCACTAAGCAAATGGCCATAGTCCAGCCATAAGGGTGAGCTCTTCAGGCAGTTGCCAAGGTACATTGGCGAAACATTGGCACTTGTCACATTTCTGAATGAACTTCCATGCATCGTGTTGGATGGTCGGCCAGTAAGAACCCTGTCGAATTACCTTGTGTACTAATGCTCGTCCTCCAGAGTGGTTCCCACTGATTCCCTCATGGATCTCCCTTATAACATACTCTACTTCTTCTAGTTGGATGCATCTCAAGTAAGGAAGGTATAATCCTTTCTTTTAGAGTATGCCGTTGAGAATAGTATATCGGGCAGTTTTAATTTTAGTCATCGTACTTCCGTTCGATTTTCGCGTAGCTCGCCATTCTCAAGATATTTGATAATTGGATCCATCCAAGTTGATTCCGAACTAATCGGAAGAAAGTCCGTGAGGTCAGCCTGATTGATGCTTGGTTTCGCTAGGAACCCAATCAGAATGGATCTTGAGATGTCATCTTCATCCACTATAGCGAGCTTCGCCAACATGTCAGCTTTTGAATTCTCAGCCCATGGAATCAGGGCAACACTGCATTTCTAAAAATTTTCGATCAATTATTTGGCCTTCTGAAGATATGCTTCCATACGTTCTTTCTTGTCCTGATAAGCATTAGTTATTTAATTGATGACCAACTGTGAGTCGCTGAAGACCTCGAGATGTTGAGCCCCCATGTTAGCTGTCAACCAGAGTCCGACGAGCAAGGCCTCGTATTCTGCTGTATTGTTGGAGGTTTGAAATCCAAATCTTAAGGCATATTACATACACGTAGAATCTGGGGTCTCCAAGACCATCCCAGCCCCGCTTGCCTTAGAATTAGAGGAGCCGTCAATGTAAAGCGTCCATTTGGGTGGGTTGGGATGGACTTAGGAGTCGGACATTTCGACAGTTTGTTGGTCAGGCGCATTGTCTGATACGAGCCCCACCATGGGTAAGTTCGGTGTTTGCTCGGGAATTAAAGGTAGCTCGAAGAGAAAGTCTACCACTACTTGGCCTTTGATGGCGGTCTGAGGTTGATACTTGATATCGAATTTGCTTAGCTCAATTGCCCATTTGGTCAGTCTTCCCGAAGCTTCGAGCTTTTGGAGTATTTGACGTAGCGGTTAATCGATCTGGACCACTATAATGTGGGCCTAAAAATATGGTTGTAGGCGTCGAGAGGAGATGACCAAGGCTAGAGCTAATTTCTCCAAGGTAGGATATCTCGTCTCTGCTGGGACGAAAGCTTTGCTGACGTAATAGACTGGGAACTGCTTCCCCTCATGTTCACTAATCAAGGCTTAGTAAACTACAGCATCGAAGACGGCCAAGTATAGTAGTAGAGATTCGCCTAACTTGAGTTTAAAAAGCAACGGTGGCGACCCTATATACTGCTTGAGCTGTTGGAAGGATGCCTTGCATTCTTCTATCCAATCTACCACTTATTTCCCCTTCAACTGTTTGAAGAAGGGGAGACACTTGTCTGTAGCTCGGGAGACGAAGCGATTGAGGGCCGCTATTCTTTCAGTGAGCCTTTGTATATCTTTGATCATCTTGGGTGATTGCATATCAAGGAGGGCTTTAATCTTCTCAGGATTTGCCTCGATCCCTCGCTGGTTGACCAAGAAACTGAGGAATTTTCCTAAGCTAACACCAAAGGCACATTTGCTCGGGTTTAATTTTATTTGGTATTTGCGAAGGATAAGGAACATTTTCTCTAGGTCGGCCATATGGTCAGTGGCTTTGATGCTCTTGACGAGCATGTCGTCGATATAAACCTCTATTGTCCGCCTTATTTGTCGAGCGAACATTTTGTTAACCAATTGCTGATAAGTGGCGCCAGCATTTTTCAACCCAAATGGCATGGCTCGGTAGCAATAAAGACCTTTATCAGTGACAAAGGTGATTTTTGTTTTATCATGAGGATGCATTACAATTTGATTATAACCAGAATAAGCATCTATAAAACTGAGCAATTCATGTCCTATCCTGTTATCGACCAATTGGTCGATCCGGGGGAGAGGAAAATTGTCCTTAAGTCAGGCCTTATTTAGGTCTATGTAGTCTACACAGACCTATCATTTTCCATTGGCCTTCTTCACCAGGACTATGTTGGCTATCCAATTCGGATAGTATACCTCCTCAATGAATCTAGCTTTGAGGAGCTTGTCGACTTCTTCTCCTATAACTACGTATCTCTCGGGACTGAGAGCACGTCATTTCTGTCAGATCAGTCGATGAGCAAGGTCAGCATTCAGTCAATGCACAATGACTTTGGAGTTAATGCCTGGCATGTCTTTGTACGACCATGCAAAGATGTCTACATAACATCGAAGGAGCGCCATTATGTTATCTCACAAAGATGTGGTTAAGGACGACCCAATTTAATGGTTTTGGATGGGTCAGATTCGTCCAATGAGATCGGAATGAGATCTTCCATAGGTCAACCTCTTTCCTCGAACTCCTCGTGTGGATCCAAGAAAGCAATAGTCATTACCTTATGCGGGGTTTTTAGTGACATCACATAGCACTACTAAGCATCATGTTGGTTGCCTTTACCTATCCCACGGCCTTGCTCGGTTGGGAATTTCATTGCTAGGTGGTAGGTTGACACCACTACTCGCAGGAGGTTCAAAGATGGTCGTCCAAGAATAGCATTGTAGACAGATGCTTGGTCGACTACAAGGAAGTTGACCATCACGGTGGTCTAGTTTTGTCTGTCTCTGGCTGAGAGGGGGAGCTAGATGGCTCCCTCAGGCATGACTTGTCCGCCTGAGAAACGAAGCAATGGACAGGTCGGAGTAGGGACCGACCAACTCCCATCTTTTCGAAGGCTTGGGCGAAGAGCACATTTGCTGATGATCCAATGTCGACAAGGATCCGAAATACCTTTCGATTGGCTATGGTTAGAGAGATTACCATTGCATCGTCGTGAGGGTGGTGGATACCTCGGGCATCTTCTTCGGTGAAGGTTACGTTGTATTTTTCCACCTCTTTCTCTTTTGAAGGTCTCCCCAAAAGCAAGACTTCTTCCTCAGGGGAACTAATGCTCCTTGCATGTACTTTCCGAGCATAGTTTGAGTCACTCCACCTCCGTGGCCTCTAAAGATAGTGCAGATATCTTCGGTTGGCTGATTATTGATCGATTGTTCCTCTGCGGCCTCGATCCGATCTCCTCTGTTGCTGACGTATTCTCCAAGATGGTCGTCACGAATGAGCGCTTCGATCTCCTGCTTGAGGTCTAAGCAGTCGCTCGTATTATACCTGTGATCCTGGTGAAAGAAGAAATATTTGTTCTTGCTCCTCTTATCAGGGTTGGACTTTAATTTGTTCAACTAGTGGAGAAGGCGCTTGTCCTTGATTTCCATCAGGACCTGTTTCGGTGTCTTGTTGAGAGGAGTGTAAGTTTTGAACTTACTATTGGGCTGTTTGTTCAGCCTGCGGTCATCTCGAGATTGGTCATCTTTCCTCTTCTTATTTGCATTGGTCGAGCGGGGCTCTGCCTTTGCCTGTTCCTTAGCCAAAGGGTTTTTCTTTTGGGCAATGTCTCATAAGATCCGAGACTCTTCAGCATTGGCGTATGTTTGCGATCGATTCAAAAATTCAGTTTCGTGGCAGGGGGTTCTTGTCCAGAGAAAAAAGGAATGGTTTATCGCTCTGCCCACTCATGATAGCATTTAGGATGACCTCGTCTGAATGTTTCCGAACCTGTAATGCTTCCATATTGAAGTGTTTGATATAGTGTTTCAAAAGTTCGTATTCTCTCCGAACTACATGAAGAAGATGGGCATGTGCCTTGAGTTTCTTTTTTCCTCTGATGAAGTTCGTGATGAAGGCATGGTTGAGATGAGAAAATGACATGATGGACTTCGGCTTTACTTGTTTGAACCATAGTCGGGCAGCATTGGACAAGGTTAAGGACAAAGCTCGGCACATGATCGCATCCAAAGCATCATGGAGTTCCTCGTAGATTTGGAAGGATTCCACGTGCTCCGATGGGTCAGTGTTCCCAAAGAAGGAAGTGATCTGAGGCAACCAAAACTTGTCTGGTAATTGTGCCTGTAGGATGTCTACAGTAAATGGGGATTTGGTCTCTTCCACTACGGCCATCGTCGTATTAGCTCTATAGGTTTGTTGCATATCCTCGATCTAATCTCGTAGGCTCTTTAGATCGGCCTTTCATGGTTCACCACTCTCAGAGGTAGCTTCAACCGGGGCCTTATCGCGCCTCTTTTGATCCAATTTGTGGCATAGGTTGGACGCGAGTAAAGGCACAGTCCCGAAAATGTGAGTTAGGACAAGTCCAACTGGGCTGCGCTATTGGGTCGGCTGGGGGGCAGCATGCATGCAGGAAGGTCAAGAAGGATTATAGCTCAACTGTCCGTCTCCTCCATCGACCCCTGGCGCATTTTAGGGTTGCAATTGCTACAGCAGTGGTTTTACGTAGCCCATGTCTACCTTAATGTCCCCAACTTCTCTTTCGAGGTTGTTCAATTGACCATTCTTTGCACGAGTTTGCTGACCTCATTTGCTAGAGCCAAAAGTGGCCTGCTGTTGTGAGGAGGAACCTTGGTGGCTTCCCTGTTGCTCAGGCTATCTTGGCTGCTCTAGAGGTTGCGAGGTGCGATTAGGCACGGGTATGGTCATGATCGGAATCGCCACTGGAGGGGATTGAGCCTTCTTCTTTCCCCTAGCCATTATAAAATTCACCGATAGAACTGGAACGACTTAAGATGTTGTCCCACATATGCCACCAAACTGTTGATGTAGTTTTCCGGTAGACTACCCTTGGTAGACCCTTTTGGACTTGCACGGGAAAAAAGAAGAAACAAAGGAGACCCTGTGTCACGCCCCAAACTTGGAAATCGGATTCACAGGAATCCCGATCGCCGAATCCGGTGCCGACAGCCTCCGTAGTACCCCATTCTCGACTCCTAGCGTGCATACGCCAGATTCCGATCCTGGGATTCTACAAGGAGGATTTTTTTTTTTTGTGTACATTTAACTCGCAATAAGCATAACCACAAGATTACCCGAATCACAAAGGCAACATCATCATCACATGCCCACTAATATAATCAATTGAATACAATGCTGAAAGGGGAAAAAAATATAAAATAAAAAAAATCAAGCTCCAGAAGACCGCTGCACGCTCCAAGCTCAACGCTGCGGCGACCTAACGCCACCTGCACGCATCTATCGTGCATAAGCTTATATAAAGCTTAGTGGGTAGTGAAAGTGTGTGCACAAGGTAAGTGTCAAGTATTCAATACAATGTCATAATCATACAATACCGAAAATACTGGTAATCCATAAATCGTATAATATCGGAATGAGTAGAAATACTGACCAGATCAGGAATAATCAGAGTAAACAGAAATATTAACAAGATCATGAATCATACGATATCAGAGTAAGCGGAAATATTAACAAGATTATGAATCATACGACATCAGAGTAAGCGAAAATATTAACAAGATTATGAATCATACGACATCAGAGTAATGCGAAAAACATACTGATAGGCCCATAAATACCATCAGCCTTATTCAGGCTATACGATGCGGAAATATAATGAAAACAATATCATATACTTATGAAGCAATGCAGATCAGCTATGCAATCGTAGACAGCAAGCCAAATATCAGATGCCGGTGATGCAATGCAATATGCAAATCCTGATGAGTCCACGAATACCGTCAGTCGTATCTAGGCTGTATAATGCAAAAACATAGTAACCTGAAATGCTAAGTACTACTAATGCAATGTGATATGCGGTGCAAATGAAATGACCATGGTGGAGTGTGAAGTCGGGATGATAGTACGTAGTATCGCAGACTACGGGGTCCATCACAAGGGACTTCTATCCAAATCAGTCCCATACCTAAATTTGGATAGTCAGACACAATGTGGTAAACTCCTGATCTCAGGTTAGTCGCGCGCCCAACCGAAATCCTCGCCATGCGAAGGTACACGCAACAAATAGTTACGCACCACTAGCCCGAGTGAATAGTGAATGAATGAATGAATGAATATGCAATTCCTTCTCAATAAGTCTACATATCAGTACGGTTACTCTCTGGGAAATCACCGGGGTCTATTACACTCCAAACCAAGTTGCCGCCCCATCGCGCGCAACAAGGTGAGTGAAAGAGACCTCACTATCCGCCTGCCAATATCAGGCCCAGCTCGTCGATAGCGGACCCATTCCTCGAGCTGGTCAGACTCAGCCTAGCATTGCCCCCTTCTCTCGGGCAGGTAAGGCCGTACCCCCTTCCAACCGACCACGACACAGTGGGAGACGCAGCCTAATGGTATACGGCCCTCATGCGCTCGTGCATCCACTCGGTCTAGACGTTGGAGCAACCTCTGGAACCAAGAGGGTTTAGGGACTTTCACCCAGGGATATCTATAGCACCCCATGTAGAACAGATTTTCGGTGTCCCACCTAGCCATCCACGATATGCCTGTGGAGGCTACGGCCCTGATGTTGTTAGGGCGTACAGTAATCATAATGTAAGATGCATGAGTCATACAATCCAGTCATGCATCAATCCTGTGCATACCGTGCGCTCATGTGAGATAACCTCCACCTATCAGGGAGTCTCATAACAACATGTTCAATGACATATGTAATGATCAACCTCCTCTCATAACAAACATGCAAATGATGCGTATGGGCATGTATCATGATGCTATGCTGTCACATACTCATAATCGGCATCAACAATCGACCTCGACAATGTGGACATTTAACCAGCATTGCCCTCGAGGAAGGACCCACATAAAGCCTAATATATAATAGACTCATGGCCTCATACAAGGACCTAATATGCAACACCATGGGCCTTACTCAAGGACCACATATACACAACAGGTGGGCCCTGCTCATGGGCTTCAAATACATGACATGTGGGCCCTACACATGGGTCATGAATACATCAAACGCGTCATACATCATGGGCTTAATACATATCACAATGGCCTTGCCCATAGGCCACGAATACACAACAATGGGCCTTGCCCATGGGCCATGAATACATCACAGTAGGCCTCAACTATGGTTTGCATATACATCATATAGGTCTCGACAGTTGGAATCGACACTCGGAATCGGCCTCAACAATTGGGGTCGGCCTATACAATCGTCCTCGACAATCGGAATCGGCTCCGATACTCGGCCTCGTCAATCGGGATCGATTGATAGTCATAATCGATAAATCGGTCACACTAATCACCTCGATCGCTAATCAGAATCGGCAAATCGGTCACGACAATCGGATCGATCGATAATTAGAGTCGGCAAATCGGTCACGGCAATCGGATCGATCGATAATCAGAATCGACAAATCGGTCACGACAATCGGGATCGATCGATAATCAGAGTCGACAAATCGGTCATGGCAATCGGATTGATCGATAATCAGAGTCGGCAAATCGGTCACGACAGTCGGATCGATCGATAATCAGAATCGGCAAATCGGTCACGACAATCGGGATCGATCGATAATCAGAATCGATAAATCGGTCATGACAATCGGATCGACCGATAATCAGAGTCGGCAAATCGGTCACGACAATCGGATCGATCGATAATCAGAGTCGGCAAATCGGTCACGACAATCGGGATCGATCGATAATCAGAATCGGCAAATCGGTCACGACAATCGGATCGACCGATAATCAGAGTCGGCAAATCGGTCACGACAATCGGATCGATCGCTAATCAGAGTCAGCAAATCGGTCACGACAATCGGGATCGATTGATAATCAGAATCGGCAAATCAGTCACGACATTCTGGATCGATCGAAAATCAGAATCGGCAAATCGGTCATGACAATCGGATCGATCGATAATCAGAGTCGACAAATCGGTCACGACGATCGGCCGAGCAAGGCATAAGGGAAGGCCACAATATGGACATTTAACCATCATTGCCCATCAACATGGACATTCAACCAACATTGCTCTCATGGAGTAGCCCACATGGGGCTGAACATACAGTGGACCCACGACCTCATACAAGGGTCTAATACACGGGCCTAATATACATCACCATGGGCCACGACCCATGGTCCTCAAATACATCATAATGGGCTATGACCCATGGGCCTCAATATACATCAAGTGGACCGCATTAATGGGTCTTATATACATGACAAGTGAGCCCTACACATGGGTCTCAGATACATCAAATGGGTCATACACCTGGGCCTCGAATACATCAAGTGGGCCACACATCATGGGCCTAATACATATCACAATAGGCCTTGCCCATAGGCCACGAATAGACCCCAATGGGCCTTGCCCATAGGCCTAGAATACATCACAATGGGCCTTGCCCAGAGGCCTCAGATTCAAGCAGGTGGACCCCATCATATGGGCCTTAAATACAAGGCATGTGGGCCCTATCACATGGGCCTCAAAATATAAGGCAAGTGAGACCTGTCACATGGGCCAAAATACAAACAGGTGGCTCCGTACATGGGCCAAAAAAATACATCATGATGGGCCTCATAGATTGGCCACACAATGGGCCTCAAGTGGGCTTGGATTATACCAAAAATTCATTTCAATAGTTATATGTGTATCATGTGTATTACTGTACACTATCAATCCACGGGGCTCATGGCCCATCAATGAGGACCAGCACTGTCCAAACATTGCCCATATTAATCAGCGCCATCCAAACTGTGTCCAGGTGCATCAACACCATCTAAACATTGTCCATGTGTATCAGCACCATCTAAACCATGTCCAGTGCCGCCCAGTACAAATCTGGACGGTGTGGATGAAATAAATACATCAGTGTGGGTTCCACCCGCTGACAAGGAAGGACGGATGGACGTGTGATTATACAACACGTCTTCAAAGCGGGCCCTGCCTGTCCAGAATATAGATGAACGGCATGGCTAACAGATACATCACGGTGTGGCCCACATAGCACCGTCCATTAAGTCCAGCACCGTCTTCATGATTTGGATGGTGTGGATGAAATAAATACATCATGTGGGACCCACAGAATCTGCTGACATCAGTCCAGCGGCGGGTCCCACCATATGGATGGCTTGGATGTAACATATACATCCCGTGGGACCCACATATCCTGTTGACGTCAATTCCACTAGCAATTTGCTGGTGTGGTGTACACCAACCAATCCATTGCCCATATCAAGGTGGGCCCCACGTGGGACCACCACTACATGATATAAAAGGTATAATATATATATAATATTATATTATATTACCATATACAATATTTAAAACCATCCAGCATGCCCAGCGTCCAGACGCTGGACGTTGGGATGGACGGTGAATAAAACTCTTACATTAAAGCGGGGGGGCCCACCGTCCAGATGGATGGAGGGTGGATAACACGTCCACGCCAGTGAGACCCAACGTCATTGATGGACGGTGTAGGTGGAACACATCCACACGTGGCCCTGCAGAACCTGTTGACATCAGACCAAGGTCCACACACTGACAGCAATGCAGCAGCAGCTGCTGTGCTCGGTACTTCAGCCGGTTGACCTCCACCGTCTATTGGCTGTACGGTGTGGATAGAACACATCCGGTCAAGGTCGGCCCCACATGCTGCCATGGTGGGGTCTACGTCCAGCAGATGGACGGTACGATGAAACCCATATATCACAGTGGATCACACGTGTACGGTGTGGATCCAAAACATACATCTCATAGGATACCACAGCAACGCAACCAGTGTTGCTTGCTGCAGCGTGCAGTCCACCCAAATCCTTCACCGTCCATCATACAATACATCAAGGTGGCCCACGTTGGTATGGCCCACTTGGAGTTTGGACCAAGCAGATATTTGTGTTTCCACTCCCATCCAGACGTCCAGGACGTCCAGCGGATAGATGGCCTGGATGGAATACATCTTCAAGGTGGCCTCATATCAGGCCAAATGGGCTGACGATCTGGATGGCTGGACACATCAGGTGGGCCACACACCATTACAAGAGAGAGAGAGAGAGAGATAATAATAATAATAAAAAAAAAGGGAAGAAGTCGAAGTAGCGGAGGGACCCCGCCACTATGGGCCCCTCGTACAAATCATGCATCAAAATGGGTCCCACATATGTGGGCCCTTTGATCACAAAATCTGATAATAAAAATTACCCACCTTTCAATCTTCTTGGCCTGATGGAGTCCCTAGCTCCTCCGCTTCGACTTTGACGGAGGATGATGAAGTTTGGAGGATTAAGATGAAAAATGTGGGGGGTAGGAAGATGGGCCACACCATGCTCTCCTCATGGAGAGCTTGGACGTTGGGTTCTCCTTTAGTTGCTTGGAATAGAAGGGAGAAGTAAGAGAGAGAGGATGGGATGGAGTGATGGATGGGAGAGAGAGAGAGAGGAGATGGGATGGAAATGTTGACTTTTGGGGTTGTTGTGTAAGAGAGGTATGGGTTGTGATGGGGTGAGTGATGTGTTGGATGATGGGTTGATTGATGTGTTGTACTTGACATGTAGTTGACATGTGAGGTGATTGATTGGATTGATTTGATAGGTAGTAGAGATTCTCTTTGGATTGTAAACGCGCGGCGTTTCCTTGAACCGAACGCGGGCCCACATCTCCTGGCCTAGGTATCGCCCCGGCGTGCGAGACGCGGCATCGGAACCGCGGTAACGGCGCGGTCGCACTGGTACAAGTCTCGGGTCGAACCGACTTTGGAATACGGGATACGACTCGGGGTCACGCGCAACTGCCGATAAAAGATAGCGGGTCACCGAAATTTGACCGGGAGGATCGCGGAAGCCTACGGAATGGTACGGGTTAAGATATGGGTCTTACACCCTGGCTAGTGCAAGGGACCCTCTGATGCTTTAGTCAGGACTCTGGGTCTTTCTAAGGGGATGATCTCTTGAAAAAGAGTCACTAGTCAAGTATTAAGATGAGTGTACGTACCTTTCAGAGATTAGCGATACCTCTATTTATAAGGATAGAATGTAGGCATTGTGAGGAATCTTTCCTGATAACTTGAAGGAGGATCCGTTCAGATCCGAGATGTATATAAAGATTTGATCTTAATCTTTTAATCCCGAAGATCTTAGGAGAGATCTTCAGGTCGTTGGAGATATTTTCAGACTGCTTAATTCGTGTATGGACTGTAATGGGCAATTGCTATTACCGAGCTATAGCTGAGCTATTTTGCTGATCCAGGGTCGTGATTTGGCCGATCTATTGCCGACCTATGGGCTTCATCAGCAATTGGCCATAAGAGTGATTTTATAATTGCACTCTCTTTGAGGGTCCTTACAGCTATGTCGACTTCCTTAAGGGTCAGCCTGTTTTTGAGCATAAAAGCCCTTAATCGCTCAGATTTTGAGGGCCTGTACTGTTTTGTAGAGTTAGTCCATTCCATAAGTCAACCTATCCGACTTAACTATTTTTACACCCAATAGTAACCATTCCTAACAAATAGCATGCTCATAGTTTTTCATCTTTTTACAAGCTGTGATGGCTAGGGACTTCTTTATTGCTCAATATTGGTTTCTGGCACAACTTCTTGTTGTCCACCGGCACTGGTGCTACAAGGGGATTGCCCAGATGGTGAGAATCAAGTAATCCCTCTTTGTTTCTCTATTCATTACTTACCTAAGTGCACTAGAGTTGTTAAAGGAAAATTACGTTCTATCTATCCTGTATAAAGGTTGAATGGATGTTCAAATTTCATGTTTAGATGTCAAAATTTTGAGTTCCATAGATGTTAAGATTTCTTGTTCATGTTTAGATGACAGTTATTAGAAGTCTCATGATTCAAAATCCAAAAGCATACTGCGGGAGCATACGTGGAATAGGGGAGTAGTGGAACATGTACCATAATGACACATGCGTAAGAGCTTTGGGCCATTTATTGTGTCCTGAAATGTGAACATACCGTCCTATTGGGTTGTTTCAACAAGAAACAAATGCATTCGATTCGAGGGAATTCATTTTACTCAATAATTAACAAAGAAAAATAAAAAGAACAATCACTACATTTATTTAATCTGAATTCATTTACATCCTTTATTTCCTTTAATTCCAAAGTAAAGCATTTATATAATTCAATACAAATATTAATTATCCAATATTCATTTATTTTTGCAGCATCTCCGACTGTATCGGGGTGAACTAATATTTGTTCTGATTGATTCCATGCTTCTGATGTTCCATGGTTCCTGAACAACCATCAGTTGAGCTTGAGCTAAGCTAACAAGTAAAACTACTATGCACCCACTTGGATTGTGCGTCGCACAATGCATGCCCTAAGTACCTAAATCTCTCTGAAGTCTACATCTCTCTCTGCTGTCTAGGTGTTGCTCGAATGAATGAATTAAAAGGAGAAACAGAGTATTTATAAACTCCCACACGTGCCTACCTCTCAATCCGCACAACACAAATCTCCATTGTGCACTAGTTCCCTTATGCGCATATTCACATTGTGTGATTCTAACCATTATACGCCGCACAACCATAATCCTTGAGGAAGTCCTGTTGTGCACCGCACAACACTATTCTCTAATCAAATCCTGTTGTGTGCCGCACAACACTACTCTCTGATCAAATCCTGTTGTGCGCCACACAACATAATGATGAAAGTTATATCTTTTTCCTTCTGATCAATTTTATGCCTCAACAGATGCCCCCTTGATCCTACATCTTTGCCTTTCCCATCTCTAAGGTGAAAATGTGGGATTAATTCTTCAATTATCACTTTATCCCTTCCCTTTTACACTCAACAAAGCTACTCGTACACAACCAAACCCTTTTGCACACAACTGACTGCTTGCGCACAACTGCTTCACATATGTTATAAATACCGGACTTAGTATCATTCTGTTCATTCAGAGCCTTCCAACCATCTTTGCGCAACGTCCTCTTGCGCATAACCAATCTTGCACACAATTGAATTTGTGCTCAACTGCTTCTTGCACACAACTGATCTTGCGCACAACTAAACCTGTGCGCAACTGAACCTGCGTACAACTACCTTACACACAACTAAACCTATGCACAACTGCCTTGCACACAACTGGTCCTATGATCTAAAATCTTCCAAGTTATTCATTCTTCTACCGAATTTCTCTTACTTCTCTAATGGCTCCAAAAGACCCCGTACCTCCCCTGACTAACATGCCGCCGAATCTTCAAATCCCCAACCACCTAAAGACCGTTCTCAGAAGAGAGCCAAATCCACGGAAGACTATTCCTCTATTTTTAAAGTTCTAGCTCCGCTGATAATCAATTTCGCCACTCGAATCCAACGTCTGCCCGATCCTATCCGTCATGCCATGCTAATGAGACAATTGGAAGGACTGCCCACGGAAGGCCATGAATCTAACTGGGAGAACTGGCTAAAATCTGCTGCCAACTTTCAGACCGACGATTCTCACCCTGCACCTGTCGAATCTTCCCCTCCTTCTATTTCGAAGAATACAAAGCAAAAGAGCAAAGATGAAATTTTCCAGGAGAAAATCCGAGATCATAACTAGAGATGTTATCAAAATGTCTAGGACATGATCAAGTCTCAGGCAAATGTGATCAAGTTCAAAAACCCTTATAAGGATGAGACTGTCATCATTCCCTGAACCTTCAGCATTATCTCTCTATGATTCAGAGAGAGCCATCCGATCATATGATGCAGAATCGGCTTTTATATGTAGAAAATTGGGTTATAAAAGAGCCAAAAATCCTGGAAGGTTATCTTACGAAAAAATGTCTAGTATAGAAGACCGAGCAGATATCATATATGCGCTTCTTCACTCCATGTTATAATCCCCACACTCTGTATCCCACCCATTACTTCAAAATAGTTTACCAACGCTTTCGCGATCGCTAATCATAGTGGGGAAAAGATGAATTCAGGACACGCGGTCTCTTGTCCCAACATCAATTCTACAGTTCATAGGTCAGGGCAATTCTTCAAAAATCTAAAGAAGTCCTCATTGCAATGAATATATATGTAACTATAGAAGGCACCTCTCATTTCTTTTATAAAGATACTCTGATTTATAAAGGCTTCTTGAAGCATTGGTCTTCCACCACAAACTCCTTTCATCTCCCAATCGGTGAAGTGAGCATCAATCTGTGGGATCTTCATTGAATGGTCGGTCTTCCCATCACTGGCACTTTCCTTGATGAGTATATTCCCACAAATGTAGAGTTTTCTTATGTCGTTCCCGGAAGAACGCCTCACATTTCTGCTTCTACTATTGAACTTTTCTGTGAGATGTCGCACTTCCCAGATGTACATAAAATATCTCCGCTCCAGTGACTCGCACACTTCTCGAGATATTTGCGGTATGTAGTTTTTACGCTTCTTCTCCTCCTCTTATATGCATGTTCATGTTTTTCTCATACTTCTCCTCTCCTCCTCAGGTTTTCTAGTAGCCATTCTCCAGAGCTGGAATCAGCTCGTAGAAGAATAAGGGGCCTAGCCACTTTCACCCCTGAAACCACATTAGTTGCTTTCCTGGCATATTGGTTAAGTCTGGATCATTTTACCTAGTTCGAAATGGTCAGATTCCATTCGCCCAACTGTATTTGTAGCTGCAAGGGCCATGGTGGAAGGCAAAAAGAAATATTCTTTAGCGCCTCCCATCCTATACTCTCTGTACAGAGATTTTGGGAATGTTGCAGTGCATTGCTCAAGCCCAGCAGTTAGGGCTACATCTTCCTTCACTCCATGACACTACTTCTTGGGTTGGCTTGGAGGATACTTTCCACGGACATATAATGACCCTAAGAAGGCTTACGTTCACCCCGAGTGTCCTCCCTTGTGCTATTATCTTAAACGGAAAATGGTGAAGAAGACATATGAATGGATCATCGATAAGATTGAGAATATGGAATCCATTGACTTTTTCCCCTTCTACCTGACCCATCAAGCTGAAGACAGAGAGGTTGAAGACAACAATGATTTGGAGCTAATTGAAAGAACTTTCTTGATATGTATTCGATCTTGTAGCTTGCCACTATGAGAAGGAGTGGAATTCTAGAGGGAGCCCTACTACCCGAGTAAGTTTGAGAGGCAATTTGGCTATGACCAAACAGTACCTCGAGCGAGAGAGGAGGTTATCTAAATAATGCGAAGTTATGGGGTTGGTCCGTATAACTAGGCCTTAATATGAAAATAACTCTTGGCTAGGAAATTCGGTTCCTACTTCATTCTTCTAAGATTCAACCATCAGGTGCAAGCTTCATACGCCTAGATGTGCTGGTGGTCACACCATTATTACCTAGTGCGTAATTGTTTTTCTGTCAACCGTCCCATTTGGATTCCTCCTCCCAAACTAAGAAATTATAGACCAGAGGGATTGGATACTTCGTTGAAAAAGATCATGCAGCTACTCCGAGGCAGCTTTGTCGGAGGATTTCCACGGCAAACACTTTGGAGGGATGGATTGCCTTTCAATCTCCTCTTGATCTTATAAAGCAAATGGAAAGATAAGCAACTCCTGTGGATGAATTCAAAACCCCTGGCGCTATTCTTTCTTCTCCCACTCGAGAGGTAGAAGGTCAAACTGTAGTTGTGGCTCCCTTTACTATAGATCGCACGATGACTGCAATTTCTCCTGATGTAGTTCATATTTCTACTACAACTTCTCCTATGACTCGCTTGCGAGCCAAATCTTTATCCCCAAAAGTTTTAGCACAACAACATCCTTCTCCCGCTCGAAGTGTTTGTCTTCTTCCTGTAAAGACCGTTTATAAAGGAAAACAAGCAATCTCTAAAGAAGACAGCTCGTCAAATTATTTAGCAGATACTTCGGTTAGTGAAACATCTTCTTCCATGAGTTTGACTGATGAAGGGGATATCTTAATGGATGACAACTAAGAAGAGGATGCCGAAGTGGATATCGGCGAAGAAGGTGAAGTCGGGGTTGAATTCTCACCCCTCGAAATTCAATCAGATCATCCAGACATTTCTTCTCCTGTCAAAGTAGCTTCTCTTAAAGAAGAAGAACTCGATTATGGAGGCTCCAGCTGTTCCCCTGGTGCAAACATTTTCATCTCCTTTGATGCTTCATATTCCCCTTGCATTGTGGAGGCTACCGATGCAATTGGACATACCACCCTCCCAACTATAGCGGAGGTTTCCGCATCAAGAGAACAAGAAATTCCCCTGTCGAACGCTCAAGTAGAAGCGGAAAACATATTTTCTCCTCGAAGCGTAGAGGTGAGCTAGGATATCGCACAAGCTCCACCAGTTGTCACTATGATTCCTGATGTCCCCATCCATGCTGAGAAGTCCCCCATCGTGCGTCCTTCTCCCATCCAACCGGTAGCTCGAAGCTTGGAATTCTTCTCTGATCCTATCGACATTCCAACTCCAACAACTTTGGATTCGAGTACTAGAGTTCGTGAGCTTTCTTTCAATGTTGTTGTTGTAGGCACAAACATACCTGCGCTGTCTGAAGTAGGAGCATCTTCTGTGCGGGCCACTTCCTAGATTGCCCCCAAAAAGGGTATGCTTTCTCTTCTTTCTCTTATATTTTCAAGTGCTTAATATCCAACTTTAACATTTCTGATTTCGTCTTCCTTTTCCTTTTCAGCTACAATTGTGCCGACTTCGAGTGGCTCTATGGGTTCCAACTTTGTAGCCACAATCTCTAACAGAATCTCCTTGGAGAAAGTGTCGCCTCTTATGTTCGTCTTCTTCAAAAATGCTATCTCCATTATCATGAATGCTTTTAAGGATCCTACTCAATGGCCCTTTTTGGATAGTGCTTTAGTTGTCCTTGAACATTCAGGAAGGCTTGCTCATATCAATGTTCTTCCCTTGCATAATTCCTTATTACAATTATATAATTCTATAAACAATTTGGAATTAGCACAAAGTACAATTATTCCTCTAAAAGTCTTGGATCATCAACAAGAACTTATGTCCCTTAAGGAGAAAATTTTTGGAACCGATGTCTTAATATTCAGTTACGATGCTAAGGATCAATCTCTTCATGATAGACTAGAAGCTTCTGACAAGAACAGGGTGGTTATTGAGAACCACATTGCTTTCTTGCAAAAAGAGATAACTCTACTCAAAGCAAAGAAGCAAGAAGAAGAATTGAATAATTGCAAGATTAAGGAAGAAATTGAAGTTAATGATCATATTGCTGAAATTGAGAGGATTGAGCAGATGAAAAATAAAGAAATGGCTTCCTCCATGGAGCAAGAACTAGCTGGTGTTCGTGATCAGGCCAAGATCATCCTTGAAGCCGAGCAAACTCAAGTTGCAGCACAAGTTTGATTAAGAGAAGATTTACAGAGATATGTAACAGCATTAGGCATGCTAGAGGAATTGTAAAGATATCGCCTTTACATGTAAATTCCTTTGTTTCTTTTACCTTATAATATTCAAATGAATTTCAATACTTTGTTTGAAACAGACATGTTTGCAGAAATATTATCACCAATTTCAGGCACATATTAATATAACATTTCCTTTGCCAATTCACATAATCATGCTTTAATCTATCATATAATATATTGACAATTTATCATAATTGTTAGTGCAACGTATCCCCTATGTGGTATTTATTTTGATAGGCAAGGCTAATTTTGGTTTTGAGGTTAGTCTTGCACACAGTTTAAGCTCTTGAGTAGTGGAGCAACCATAGTTTTTTAGACTCATAAGTAGTTGGAGTCGAGTCTCACGTGAATGGTCTGTGTAACTATTTGGAGTTCACTGGACTTATCACAGCCGGGGAGTTCACAAACTGCGATCCATCAGAGGGGCCTAGCGAAGCTACCGGGGCCGTGAACTCAGTGGAATTTACACACAAGGTTGGCTGCAGTAACTCTCTAGAGTTCACAGGGCGCGTAAGGCTACCTTAAGGTACCAAATCCAAGGCCACCAGTCCATCGATGAGGGGGTATTATATTTAAAGACCTTATCCTCACGAGTTACTACTGAAATCAAGCCAAGAATCTGGGAGGTCTTATGCATGGTTGGCCTATCTATGGACAATGGCCAAAGAGCGCACACTGTAACCCGCCTTTTCTTCGTCTGTAAGGTCGGACCCATTCACGGAAGGGCATTTTCTCCTTCCCCGTGATGTTGTCGGAAGCTATACAGATGGCATTGGTCTCACGCATGACTAGCCGTTGTGGACTTTTTGGCCTCTTAAGGCTTTTAGTCGTTGGCTTCATCCACTGCCCGCATGGGTATGCATGTGATGGCCTATACAGTCTTGTTGGCCTTATAGACTTGGCTATGCCGCCATGATGATGAGTTGCTATCGTTGTGGTAAGATTTATATGTGGTTGGCCACATAAGCTTATCCCACCGCCGTGAATGGTAAATCGAAATCGATATATCAACCCTGCTGAATAATGTTTTAACAACATTCGTGTTATGTTTAAAGTAGTGTCTCGGCTTGGCGATGATAACAATTTCGATAAGGTGACTTTTGTATAAGCGATTGGTGATGACAGCGATAATTGCTAATTTTGGCGATAATCATTGACACTTAGTGATAGTTGACGATAATATCATTTGACGATAGTCATCGATGCTTAGTCTTGATATGCTTGAGAATTCGCCCTTTATTCATTCGTACGAGGAATAATACATGGCTTCGCCTTTTGAAGTTATTTCATCATTTCACTTATTCTTGCCCCCTTTTGATATAGAAGCATTATTCTGATAATCTTCTGGATCAAAACTGCCTCTATCTTTAAGGACAATACTTTTTGATGAAGCGGGCATTGACTGGTATGCTAATACCGCGTCTATCTTGATCCATAACTTTGTACGCCCCATTGGAGTATACTTCAGTTATGATGTATGGCTCATCCCATTTAGGGTCGAACTTGCCCCCCGTTCTGCAGGTGACCACTATCAACCTCTTCAACATCAATACCATGTCGCCTTTCTTGAAAGAGTGATAATTGACCCTCTTGTCAAAAGTGGTAGAGATTCTTGCTTGATATAATTGCAATCACTGCTGAGCTGCATGTCATTTTTAATTGAGCAAATCTAATTCTGCCAGCCTTATTCTTGCATTTTCATCATCCATAATTGATTGATGTACTGCTACTCTGAGTGATGCGACTTGTGTTTCAAACGGGATGACGGCCTCCATGCCATAAACCAATCAATATGGCGTAGCTTTCATTGCCATTCGGTGATTCATCTTATAAGCTCATAGTGCTTCTTGTAACTTTTCATCCCAGTCACGCTTATTTTCAGTCATCGTCTTCTTCAGCATTTTCACAATCATTTTATTGAATGCCTCTATTAATCTATTGGCCGGTGGATAGTAAGGTGTCAAGAATGAGTGTTGAATACCAAATTTCTGGCACAATTTTTTCATACCCCTATTCTTAAAAGGAGTACCATTGTCAGTGATGATTCTTTTCGAGATGCCATGGTGATATATTATCGCATGCTGGATGAAATTGATGACATCCTTTTCTTTGACATTTCGCAATGCAATTGCTTCTGTCCATCTGGAGAAATAATCTGTTGTTGCCAATGCATATTGCTTTCCTTTGGACGAAGGTGGGTTTATAAGACCAATAACATCAAGTCCCCAAGCAACAAAAGGCCAAGAAGTGACTGTCTGATGAAGGTCTTCAGGGGGTACAAGTATGATATCTCCATGAATCTGACATTCGTGACATCACTTCGCACATTTTATAGCATCTTTGAACATTGTGGGCCAATAATATCTCATTTGATGCACTCGATGGAATAGATTTCAACCGGCTTAATGTGCTCCACATTCTCCTAAATAAGCTTCTCGCAACACATGACTTGCTTCTTGTCCATCTAGACATCGTAATAGCATTTCGTTATAAGATCTTTTGTATAATATTTTGCTAAACATAACGAATTTTTTCGAACTCTACTTGATTTGTTGTTTCTGCGCTGGATCTTCTAGCAGAATACCATATTTGAGATAATCAACAAAAGGTTGGTGCCAATCATCTATTGTCACCTCCAGATACGATATAGGGAGTGCTTCAATGGCTTCATTAATAATTTCTAATGACGGCAAGAACCTTCTTTCTTCTATTGTTACCTGAAGAAGACTTCGATCCAGATAGGATAAAGCTGCTGCCAGGCAAGCTAAAGCATCTGCCCTTGCATTCTCACATCACAGTACATGCTTGATTTCAACATGATGGAATTGTTCTAACAATTATTGTGCTCTTCAACAGTACGGCATGAGCTCTTGCTTTCTTATTTCAAACTCGGTCGTTAATTGATTTATGATCAATTTGGAATCCTAAAAATCTGCAGCATTTTTAATTTCATTTCCTAAGGTATCTCCATTCCAATGATGAGGGCCTTATACTCAGTTTCATTATTTGTGCATGCGGTACTTAATGTGAAAGAATAAGGTAATAAGTCGCCCTGAGGAGTAATAAATATCACTCCGGAACCTGCTCCTGCCATTCAAGAAGCGCCATCAAAATACATTTGCCACGGGTTTGGCAATTCAATCATCATAACCTGTTCATCGGGAAAGTCATCATTAATAGTCTCATTGTCTATTACGGGATGAGCTGCCAAGAAGTCTTCCACTGCTTGCCTGTTAACTACTTTTGCCAGCTTGTAAGTGATCATATATATTGAAAGCAACAACATCCATTTGGCCAATTTTCCTGATAACATCGGCCTTGTCATTAGGAACTGGCAAAGATAATAATGTCTCAATTTCACTACGAATATTAATGCCAAGCATACTTTCTCAATCGGGGAATAATTGCATTCTATGTCTATTAGAGTTCGACTTAAATAATAAAGCATTATTTCTTTTTCGTGTTCATTCACCTGTGCCAATAGGGCCCCCAACCAATTTTTAGTTGCAGATATATATAAAATAAGTGATTTACCTTTTGTAGGAGCTGTCAATACTGGATGTTGTTTCAACAATTCTTTTATTAAATTTAACGCATTCTGATAGGACTTGTTCCACACAAACTCCACTCCTTTCTTCATCAGATGAGAAAATGGCTGACATGTCTTGTATAGCCTTGACCTTCCCTAGATCGATCTCGATCCCCCTATGCCTGATGACGAAGCCGAGGAACTTTCCTGACGATACCCCAAAGGGACACTTAGCCAGATTCATCTTCAACTGTTTCTTTTTGAGTCAACGAAAGACTAAAGTCAAATGTTCGTGATGTTTTTATGGTCGTTTGATTTGACTACCAAATCATCTACGTAACATTCAACATGTTTATGTATCATGTCCTGGAAGATACTCTGCATTGGTCTTTGATATGTTGCTCCAGCATTCTTCAGACCAAATCGCATAACTTTATAACAATAAATTCCAAATGAAGTTCTGACCACTATTACTTCTTCATCTTCAGGAGCCATTCTTATCTGGTTATAGCCGGCGTAACCATTTATGAAGGACATAATAGCATATTTCATCATACTGTCAATTAACAACTTAATTATCGGCAATGGAAAATCATCTTTTAGGTAAGCCTTATTTAGATCTCTAAAATCAACACATACCCTAATCTGTTTGTTTTTCTTCTTTACTAGGATGACATTTGATATCCATTTAGGGTACTTGACCTCTCTAATGAACCCAACTTTTATCAGTTTATTTATTTCTTCTTCTATCAGTGGAATTAGGTTTGGATGGAATCGTCTTTACGCTTGCTTAATCGGTCTTTTGTCTTTAGAAATATTCAGTCGATGCATTGCTACCAATGGTTTTAGGCCCGGCATTTCTATATATGTCCAGGCGAACACATCTTTATTTTATTTCAACAACTCAATATACTGATTGGCCTCCTTTTAAGGGAGGCTGGCGCTTATGAATATATTCTGTGATTCTTCTTCTATTCCCAAATTTACTCTCGCAAACTATCAATTTTCGGTTGCCCCCCGTCTTCTATCTTCTTCAGAGCTATTTCAGGATGTTTGATTATTTTAGAATTTATTTCTTTTGCTGGGTCAACTATAACCATATTCACCAAAGACTCTGCCCCCGATCCTCGAAATTTCTCTCGTTTTCTCTAATTGACCCCTATTGGAATTTGAATTCCTTTCCCATAATTGAAGCTGGTTAGTTCTTCATAATCAAAACTCATGTTTTTCATGATTTTCCTGCTCGCTGGACTATACCTTTTGAGATCTTCGAATGTCAGTTTTTCACGACCCATGTCGTTATGGGCCCTTTCTTCTGTTTTCACTTCCAAAGGGGCGTAAAATTCAATCAGTTCTGGATACTTTGTGCTGGGTTTGACATGAAATCTCTTCGAAATGACTAGGAACAGCTTGCTCCTTTTAGCGTATGGTAATGGCACCGTATAGTTTGACTGTAAGATTTCCAGCTATTCGAGTGATAATAGTGTTAACGGCGGTTGTCCCAGTTGTTTCAAATGCCTTGGTACGAAGTAGAACTTCTTTTTCGCATTCGTTGTCCATGACGATTCTGCCTTTGTAGTTTCTTTTCCTATCACCTTTATATGAGCATTTCTTAAGGCTTCATTTTCATCATTCTCCTTTTCTTCCTTACTGGCGAATCCATCATAGTAACTAGCATCGGCGAAGAAGGCTTCGGCTTCTGTATAGGGCCTTACATTGGCTATTACTTTATGTTCCACCCCATCTTTGCAGTATTTGAAACACTGATGTAGGGTGGAAGGTATGATGCCATACTGATGCATCCATGGTCTTCCCAAAAGGAGGCTATATGTCATTACTACATTAATAACATGGCAAACAACATTTGTAGTTAACTCTCATATTTCTAGTGTTATTGTAATCTTACCGAGCACACGTTGCCCATCTTGGTTAAAGCCCTGTCTCATCATTCCACTAGGGCGTAAATTAGAGCGGTGGTATCTCAATTTATTCAGCATTGTTAATGGCAACAGATTCACTGCAGACCCATTATCCAGCATTATTCACTTGACCTGTTTACCACAAATATGAGCCACGATCATCAATGTCCTATTGTGCTCCTTATCATAAGTTAGATCATCATCAGAGAAGGAAACTACTAGCATCCAATCTTCCTGTTCCCTGTGTTCCACATTTTTCATTTCCATAAGTAACACTTCCCTAACATCACTGTCGGGTAGGGCTTGAATCAAGCTTTACCGAAAATCTTCTGATAACCTTAACGCATCATAAACACTGAGTCGAGTCGATATACCTTTCAGATGACTTATCACATCATAAGTGACTTTCCATATTTCCTTCTTTTCTTCCTTCCTATCACTATCACTACCGGAGTAATTCTTGGTTGTTTCCGCATTTTCTATTTCAGCCTTCAGCTTTGGTGGGCTTGTTACCCTTCTTCCTGATCATAACATGATCACTGCAACTTTGCCCGTTGTTTTGTGATGCTCTTTCCCTGTTCTTCCATGAGAGTCTTCTCGTGCCGTGAGTACATTTACTGCTGCTTTCCTGTCTCTCTTTTTCCGTCCTGATTATTATCTTACCTTTGTTTATTATTCTTTTTATTAAACATTTCAACATATAGCGGTTTTCTGTTGGATGTCCTATCAGACGATGATAGCGACAGAAGTCTCTTTCTCATGTTTTTTATGATTCTTCAGGATGCTTGGATGGAGGCAATTCTAATGTGCCAACTTTCAACAACTGATTCATCATAGGAACGACATCTTCTTTCTCAAACACAAACCCCTCATGAGAATTTAATGACCTGGGTCTTTTATCATTGAACCTTCCTTTGTGACGGTTTGATTCTTCTTTCCTTTGTCTTTTTTCCTTTTATCTCTCTTATATCCTGGTTTTTCTTTTCATGATTGACTACATATGTAATCAACCTATAGGGTCCCCTTCTAGCTGTTTCATAGTTAAACGCTGGCATTTTCCTTGTCATCAGTTCCAAAGCATGAGCTTTCGTGGCTAGGTCACGAAAATTTTTTATATCGACACTAGTGAGACTGAACGCGATTCCTGTCTCCATGGAGTTCAAGCACATCTTCACTTGTTCTTTCTCCTCTGGCAATTGTTTGCAAGAAGCTCCTAATGTCTTCCACCTGTTTATGAATTTCTACACTAGCTCCCCTTCTCTCTATCGTAGTAAGGCTAATTTTGTAATGTTGACATCACGCTCTGACGAAAAGAAGTTTGACATGAAGGCATCTTACATTTGCTCCCAAGTCTACATCAATCCTGGCGCTAAACTAGAATACCACCAAAACACTTTATCTATTAGGGAGGAACCGAACAGCTAAAGGCAATATTATGGCACTATAGAGAAATTTCCCATACTGGTGATGAAATGCATTAGATGCTCCTCTGGTGATCCGTCCTCGTTGAATTTCTGAAAATCAGGATGTTTGAAATTGGCTGGAAAAGGAATGTCTTCCACCTCTCTCGGATAAGGTGTTTGATATATGAATCTTCTGATATTCTCATGTTCTCTTTCTATCCTGGTGGCTTCTTCGATGACCTGTCGCACTTCGTCTTGAGTTATTGCCCTTACTGCAGGAACGGACTCGAGTGATCCTACTCTCGGGGCTGAGAGCCTTCCGGTTGCTGTTCTTGTCCGTTCATGGTATCCATCATTTGAGGAGCCGCCATCTGAGCTACATTGTGTGAGAGAGTTGCTAAAGCCTCTCGGAGGTTTCTGCATTCCTCCATTAGCGTTTTCTGTGCTTGCGCCATCTCGGCCATACAATCCTCTGTAATCGGCAGCGGGCCCTCACTTGTTCCGACCATACATACAACAGCCTCTCCATTCCCAGATGAAGCTGTCATTGGAATAGAATAAGACTATATGGATAAGATGGGGCTCACTGAAAAAAGAGTTTCATTCGATTTTCCTGTACTTTCATGGTACTCGGTCGATTGTGATACATTTTGCGGCAAGATGGGGACTGTCGGACTTACTAATGGTGACTTACCCTTCTATTTCCTTGTCCATTGAGTTTTCCCAGTGGGCAGGGCTAGGAAATCACGCGATGTCAATGAAGGAATGGATTTCCTTGGGTATATTGCTGAAGGCACAAGTTCGAGGTTCTTTCTGGCCGCATTTCGTGTTACTGGTCCCCTGATTCTTTGCAGTGATGGACTCATCCTGCCAGTCGGGACATTTCGGGTTCTTGATCTCCGATGCAAAACGACGATCCAATCGTTTCCATCCTCTTGTGCTAACGGTGAAACAGTTATAACTGTGGCAGCTGTTCGCGATTCTTTTTGTTTGACTGGCATGGACTGTTCCTTGCAATGCAAAGTCTATTTGTTGGCATATTCTATGATGAATCCTATTGACGTGAAACAAAAGACTGTCTTATTCGGAGTGATTACCATTGATTGATTGTAGTTTTTCCTTAATCATCACAAGTTGTAAAAACAACATGAATCAGTACTTAAATGAGATCATACTCTACTTTGGAGATGAAAGGGTGGATGTTCCCATTGAGAGTCACCATTTTGGTGTCTACACAACGCCAAACAGTGATGAAAGTTCTCAGTATTGTTCCTACATTAATATCGAGTAAATAATTAGTCCCCAATGGAGTCGCCATTTTGTTTCGACAAGAAATAAATACATTCAATTTGAGGGAATTTATTTTACTCAATAATTAACAAAGAAAAATAAAAAGAACATTCACTACATTTACTTAATCTGAATTCATTTACATCCTTTATTTCCTTTGATTCCAAAGTAAAGCATTTATATAATTCAATACAAATATTAATTGTCCAATATTCATTTATTTCTGCAGCATCTTTGACTGTATCGAGGTGAACTAATACTTTTTCTGATTGATTCCATGCTTCTGATGTTTCATGGTTCCTGAACAACCATCACTTGAGCTTGAGCTGAGCTGACAAGTAAAACTATTGTGCACCCACTGAGGTTGTGCACAAGCGCCGGCCCACTTAGGTTGTGCACAAGCGCCCACTTGGGTTGTGAGCCCCATGAGTTGTGTGCCATCGCTTGAGCTTGAGCTGAGCTGACAAGTAAAACTATTGTGCACCCTCTTAGTTTGTGCACAAGTGCCCACTTGGGTTGTGCGCCCCATGAGTTGTGCACCGCACAATGCATGCCCCAAGTACCTGAATCTCTCTAAAGTCTAGATCTCTCTCTGTTATCTTGGTGTTACTCGAATGAATGAATTAGAAGGAGAAACAGAGTATTTATAGACTCCCACACATGCAAACCTCTCAATCCACACAACAAAAATCTCCATCGTGCGCTAGTTCCCTTGTGCGCATATTCACATTGTGCAATTCTAACCGTTGTGCGCCACACAACCATAATCCCTGAGCAAGTCCTGTTGTGCGCCGCACAACACTACTCTCTAATCAAATCCTATTGTGCGCCGCATAACACTACTCTTTGATCAAATCCTGTTGTGCGCCACACAACACAATGATGAAAGTTATATCTTTTTCCTTCTGATCAATTTTATGCCTCAACATGGGTTGTATATGTTTTAGATAGGGTTGCAGGAGGGAAACAATACAGGAAGCACTATTTAGTAGTAGAAGGAATAAAACACCATCTATTGCTTTAGAGAAGGTATGTTGTCTTCGGTCAGATAAGTCACTTTTACTGGTTTAAACATTTATTAAAGTGCATGTTATTTATTTGCATAGAAGCACTTGTTATGCTTACAATAGTTTCTTGTTTTCGTTTTTTTTGCACCTCCTATACCCATTATCATTTAGCACCACTACGCTAATT
The DNA here is from genome assembly GCF_029962835.1 of Magnolia sinica. Taxonomy (NCBI): domain Eukaryota; kingdom Viridiplantae; phylum Streptophyta; class Magnoliopsida; order Magnoliales; family Magnoliaceae; genus Magnolia; species Magnolia sinica. Next base: position 36,068,291 of record NC_080581.1, read on the forward strand.
GTAGTAGATGAAAATTCTATACAGTTTATCAATATTCTACTCATTAGATTCTTTATGACCTGCAGGCTGGTGATGCATCTCATCCAATTGCCTTTTGTTTTCTCTTCGCATTTCAGGCCTGACATGCCAGATCCAACATTGTTGTGTCCTGGACTACTAGACCATAAGGTTAAGTTCAATCTGCCTAATCTAGAGAGCATGACACAAATATTCAAGATGTAACCAAGACAAATGGATAATAGAAAGATGAGCTTGAGGGCTTTTGATCATGATAATATATGCCAAAAATAGCATATCTGTGTAAGATCCGGGCCATTCATCAGGTGGGGCCCAACATAAACATTATCTGTTGATGTAGAGTGGGTCGCGGACACTTTGATGGACAAGATGGACTAGAGAAGGCCTGATCTGAGGCGCAAGTGATCAGGACTGTTATAACCCTAAAATAGTCATATCTCACAAACCAAAATGAGTTTTCCACGTGCCATATATGGTTTTGTGGTAGGAGAAGCTACTTTAGCCAACCAACCCTGCTACACCGGGTTGTCCACGCCAGATTTGCCAAATTCCATTAGATCGAAGGTCGAAAGCCCATTTTATTTCCATTTTTATTATAAATGGTAATTTTAATTCAATCGTAACTTTTTTATCCTTTGAGTTTTAATTCGACCGAAAACCATGAAGTCTAGTAGGAATCATGATCATATATAGATATTAAGTTCACTATTTATAATAAGTCACATTTTTAGGGAGTTTGAGTTAGAGTTAGAGCCTAAAATTTCCTCCTAGGTTTGAGTTCACTATTTGAAGGATTGTAATTTCATTTTTTTAATCATCAATCAATTTATTTCGAATTATTAAAAATTATTTCCATTTTCATGCTCATGGATTCGAGGAGTCTAGAGAAGCTTCGTGGATTTGGAGTAGTTATCCCTAAATAAAACAGTGATTGACCTCATCATGTCCTTCCCTGCATCAATTGGTCTTAAAGCGAGGACTCCCCTCAGACTGATGGCAACTAATAATGGAATGGATCAAAATCATGTGGACGGTGATCCAGGGATTCGTTGGTTATTAGGAAGAATGGAAGCTTTCCACTGGGAGACTTAGTTGATCATGTAAGGGTTGCAGGCAACCCTTGACCGTATTGTGGATACTGTAATTTAGCCTCGATCCCGAGGTGATGCTCAACCGCCCATGGTCGTTGTACGGCATAACCCTGATTTCAATAAAGCACTTTCAGAGGGGAATTGTAGGCTACCCCAGATGATTCAAGCTCCAGTGACAAGGACATCGGTGATGGCGTTGCCCGACGACCGGTCCATGAAGACGATCCACTAGATTGTGCTAAAAGAGATTATCAAGGTAAGGCCAAACTTCCTAATTTTAATGACTTATTGAGTATAGAAGATTTCCTTAATTAGTTAGCTGAAGCAGAACATATTTACATGGACGTGCCAAAACATTGAAAAGTGAAATTAGTAGCATTCAAATTAAAATTTGATGCTTTTGTATGGTGGGAGCAATTACAACTCTCGCGTGCCCGACGGAGCAAGGTGCCCATCCGATCATGGCCATGGATGAAACGCCTTCTTCGATCACGATTCCTCCCCAGTGATTACAAGTAAAGTATTGTTCTAGCAATGCCAACATTACTGACAAGGATATCGAACCATCATAGATTATACTTAAGAATTCTAGTGGTTAGCAATGAGGAATGACTTGTCGGAGATTGAATTGCAGAAGGTAGTACAATTTATAGGCGGTTTACGATTGACAATTCAGGACTGAGTTCAAATGTGCTCGGTCAGAATTGTGGATGAAGCGATTTAGTTGGCATGTAGGAAAAAAACGCAGCTTGTAAGAGTCCCTACTCGGCCTTATCCTTCAACTTGGCCCCCCATGATAGGCCCCACGTAAGATTCAATGTTGGTCAAAGGAAAATAACCAGTAGGAGGATGTCCTCAACCTCTTACAATTGCAAATCATGACACAAAGAGCAATCAATCTAGGCATCAACATGTGGCACCCACAACAGCGGATCGAAGTAGGATTCCAAATCCTTATGGTCAGTCAATGCCAAACAATTATTACCATTGTAGCTAACCAGACCATTTATCAAACAGTTACCCTTAATGCTCCATAGCCCATATGGCCATTAATGATCGAGGCACTGAAGGAGATGCAACGAAAGAGGACCTTGGATTTGATGAAGATGAACAAGCCACTAAGGAAGGAGCTTGTGACGAAGAATGGTTGGGCGAGAATCACGGTGAATCCTTAATCATGAGGCAATTATTGTACACTCCAATGAAGAAGGTGCACTTACAGCATCATAATATATTCTATATGTGATGTACTGTCAATGGCAAGATCTGTGATGTAATCATAATAATGGAAGTAGTAAGAACATCATCTCAAAGATGAAGGTTGGCAAGTTGTGGCTACATATGACAAAGTATCCTTCCCCATATTTGATTGCATAGATAAAAAAGGTGAATGAGACCAAGGTAACTGACAATGCACTATCTCATTTTTTACTGACAAAAATTATAAGGATCAAATACTTTATGATGTGGTTAACATGGAAGCATGTCATTGTTACTTGGTTGATCATGACAATCGGAATGTGATATGACCCATTGAGGACAAGAAAATATTTACATCTTTTTCAAAGATGATCCTTGCCCCTAGGCACCAGAGAACCACCACAAAGCTTTTAAAGTGGAGGAGAGCTCCCTTATGACCATTCAAGATTTCATGGAGGAATCCAAGAAAATTAATAAGGTATACATTGTAGTGGTAAAGGGTGAGGAATTGGAACCCTTAAACATTCCTCCAAGTTTAAAGTTATTGTTGAACGAATTCAAAAGAAATTTAGCCAAAAGAGTTACCCGATGGTTTGCCTCCCATGTAGGACATCCAACATCGTAAAGACCTATTCCATAGGGATAGCTTGCCCAACCACCCTCACTATCGAATGAGTTTGAAAGATTGAGATACTACAAGGATAGGTGGAGGAATTGATGCGTAAGGGTCTGCTAAGAAAGGGCATGAGCCCATGTGTCATACTAGTGTTGTGAACGCCTAAGAAAGATGGGAGTTGGTGCATGTGCATCAACAATTGGGCAATTAATAAAATTACTAATAAATATTGATTCCCAATACTGCGGCTGGACGACATGCTCAATATGCTAGAGGTGCCAATGTGTTCTCTAAAATACATTTAAGGAGTGAGTAATATCAAATTCGTATCCAACCAATGTAAAACGACATTCAAGACTAAGAAAGGTTTGTATGAGTGGTTGTTCATGTCCTTCGGTTAATTGAATGCACCAAGCACTTTTATGCGTATGATGAAGTAAGTATTGAAGCTATTCATTGGTTGATTTGTAGCAGTATATTTTGATGACATCTTGATATATAGCCAGGATGAGATAGAGCACATAGAACATATCAAGTGGGTGCTACAGGTTCTGATAGTTAACAAGTTGTACCTCAATTTGAAAAAGTGTACTTTTTTTAACTAACAACTTATTGTTCTTAGGGTTTGTTGTGACATCCACGGGTATCCATGTAGATGATGAATATGTGTGAACCATCAGGGAATGTCCGATCCCGATGAACATTCATGAAGTGAGGAGTTTCCACAGGTTGGCAACCTTCTATCATATATTTGTGTGAAATTTTAGTATTATAGTTATACCCATTACAAATTACATGAAAAAGAGCCCATTTCAGTGGACCGATAAGGCTAACAAAAGTTTGCTAAAATCAAGCATCAATTATCCACAACACCAGTCTTGGTTCTTCCCAATTTCGACAAATTGTTTGAGGTTGAGTGTGATGCCTCATATGTCATAATTGAAGGAGTCTTATCACAAAAAGACAAGCTGACAACCTTTATAGTGAGAAGCTCAGCGAAGTCCGAAAGAAGTAGTCGACATATGAGCTTGAGCTGTACACAGTTGTTCGTGTGCTATGACATTGGTAACATTATCTAATTCAGAGAGAGCTTGTTCTCTTCACTGACCATCAAGCCTTAAAGTTTATTAATAGTTATCCTAACATGTAAGATGGGTTACATTTTTACAAAAATTCACAGTTGTTCTGAAGCACGAGTTAAGGCAACAGAACAAGGTGACTGATGGACTTGGCCATCATGCATCACTACTTATTACAATGAGCAATGATATGGTCGACTTCGACTGTCTAAAGGAGTTGTATGTCGAAGACGATGACTTCAATAATGTATGGATGAGGTGTCAAGAGTGTCAAGGGAATGGACTGTGTATCTCCCAAAGTTCTATGAGGGAGAAGATTGTTCAAGAGTTATAAGGAGGCGGCCTTGGTAGACACATTGGGCGAGACAAGACACAGACTTTTATTGAAGAGTGGTATCACTAGCCACAATTGGTATGTGACATGGATAAAGTAGTGCAATGTTATCATTCTTTTCAGACCTCCAAGGAGCGGTCTTAAAATATGGGTCTCTATACCCCATTACATGTGCTTGGTGGCCCTCAGGAGGACTTATTAATGGACTTCATGTTTGGTCTCCCACAAACATAACGCGGCATGAATTGGGTGTTCATGGTGGTAAATCATTTTTTAAAGATTGTGCACTTTATGCCATGTAAGAAGACACTTGAGAATTGGTTTAGTACACAACTTCAATTCAGTAGTGCATACCACACACAGACCAATGGGCAAACTGAAGTTGGGAATTGCACGTTAGGAAACCTCATTTAGTGTATTTCAGGTGACAAGCCGAAGCAGTGATATTTGACCTTGTCTCAAACAAAGTTTGCGTTCAACAATATGGTGAACCGCTTGATAGAGAAGTCCTCGTTCCAGACTGTTTATGTTCGAATGCCCTGCCACCCACTTGACTTGGTCCCTTTGCCCAAGCTCCTGGGCATGAACATTACAGCAGAATATATGGTAGAATGAATCATGGGCATTCATGTGGATGTGAAAGCCAAGTTGAATGCCTCGAGCGACAAGTACAAGGAACAAGCTGACAAGCATCGGCGACAAAAGGCGTTTAAGGTAGGCGACCATGTTTTGTCCATCTACACAATGAGAGATTTCTGACCGAGACCTAAAACAAGTTGAAAAATAAGAAGATTGGACCGGTACTGATTCTCTGAAAGATCATTGATAGCACTTACTTTGTTGATCTTCCAGATGACATGGAGATCTCACATACTTTCAACATCACGAGCCTGACCGAGTATCATGAATGAAGTGGAATCAGAACTCGAGGATGAGTACCTTTGAAGTGGAGGGGACTGATGTAGAGTGGGTCGCAGACACTTTCATGGCCAAGATCGACCAAAGAATGCACGATCGAAGGCAAAAGTGATCAAGACCATCATAACCTTAAAAAAGTCATATCTTGCAAACCAGAATGAGTTTTTAAACGTACCATATATGATTTTAGGATAGGAGAAGCTACTTTAGCCAATTAACCTTGCTAAGTCGGGTTGCCCACGCCGAATTTGTGAGATTCCATCAAATCAACCATTGAAAGCCTATTTTGTTTTTATTTTTACTATAAATAGTAAGTTTTAATTTGATCATAACTTTTGATCCTTTAAGTTTTAAGAGTCATGCCCAACATGAAAAAGGCTTAGAAAAATGGACACAGATTGCGTATTGACAGCGTCAGTAGCAAGGCGGCTACTGATAGTGCTCTATGGGCCCCATCATGATGTATATGTCCTATCCATGCCTTTCATCCATTTTTGTAGACTATTTTATAGCATGAGCCTAAAAATGAGGCAGATCCAAATCTGATATGGACCACCCAAATGGAAAGAATGATGATTGAACACTCATCATTAAAAACTTTTTAAGAACCACAAAAGTTTTGAATTAAGATGATATTTTTGTTTTCTCTTCATCTAGGCGTGCATGACCTAATCAACAGGTTGGACAACAAATAAACATTACAGTTAGCCCTAGGAAGTTTTTAATGGTAGTCATTCAATTTCCACTATTTTCTTGTGATGTGGTCTACTCTGATCGAGATTTGGATCTCCCTTATTTTTAGGCTCATGCTCTATGATTATTTAGAAAAATAGATGGACAGATTAGATAACACACACACACACACACACACACACACACACACACACACACACATATCATGCCGGAACCACGGAGCAATGTCAATAGCCACCTCGTTAATGATGTTATCAGTACATAATCTGTGTCCTAAAAAAATTTCGAGAATAAGCCAAATTAGACACTATTTTTTACTGAAAACCATAAAGTTTAGTAGGAATCATGACAGTCTAGAAATAGTAAGTTTACTATCTATAGTAGGTCAAGTTTTTAGGGAGTTTGAGTTGGAGTTTTAGTCTAAAACCTCTTCTAACATTTAAGTTCAATATTTAAAGGATTGTAATTTTATATTTTTATTATCAATCAATTTATTTTGAATTATTAAAAATTATTTTAGTTTTCATCCCTCATGGATTCCAAGAATCTCTGTGAGGAGTCCATCGATTCCGAGTAATTATTTCTGAGGAAAACGGTGATCAACCTCATCGAGTCTTTCCCTGCATAACCTTCACAAGTTGGTTGACCAATTAGGTGGAGGACACATGTACATTGCATTCTAACAATGCATCATTTTTTCTAACCATTCATGTACTTATACGTGTACAGCCAACCAATGAGTTCATCGGCCTGATTTATGGTCCAGCACAGTAACCAGCGGCTAGGATCCTGTACTTATGTTCCCGTTGGAGCCACGTGATTGCACGAGTGAATTATGTTAACAAGCTCATGCTTGTACCAATGACTTTTCAAAAAAGCCTCCTACCGGAGAAATTTACGACTGTGGACCCCACCTTTTATCCAATGGTTTTTATGAAACAATACAAACTTAACATACTAACTTAGACTTCAACGCACGGCCAGGCATTTTTAGGATGAAAATACCCCTCCTCTTCCAACCTGATGCTTTCACTGTTTCACTTTCAACCCCTTTCCTTTCCTCACTCCGTTTCCACTGAGAAAGACAAAAAAGCCCATTTTCTGTGGGCCCCTTCCTTATCAGCATTGTATTGCATCATCTCCATACATCAGCATTTTGTCATCTTCTCAAAATGGCCAGTCCAGTGAAGAAAGCATGAACCCTAGGTATATTTTAATATATTGTTGTTGGATAAATATGATTGTGGGGCGTAGTAAGCGAAATCAGATTACGTGCTGAGTTACTCAATACGCTCCTATCGTACTGAGTAAACTCAATTGGGCCGACCTTGAATGCATGTAGTATATCCACGGTAAACAGTGGGGATAATGATTTCCACCTAATTGAAGGGGTTGAGCCCCAAATGTATGTAGTGCATCTGTTTTTCCATCTAAACTCAGTTAGGCCCACCTTGAATGTATGTAGTGCATCCGTTTTTCCATATAATTTAAGGGGTTGAGCCCCAAATTGAAGCATATGAAAAGCTCAAGTGGATCATACCATGGGAAACAGTGGGGATAATGATTTCCACCGTCCAAATTATACTTGGCTAAACAGTGATGTTTGTCCCACTGGATTTCATGCTTGCCCTGCTCAATTTCATGTTTGCCCTACTCAATTTCATATTTTTCCTGCTGAAATTCAAGTTTGCCCCACTCAATTTCATGTTTGCCCCGCTCAATTTCATGCTTACCCCGCTCAAATTTACAGTTTGCCCCGCTCAATTTTCAGTTTGCACCGCTGAATTTCATGTTTCTCCCGCTTAATTTCATGTTTGCCCCGCTGAATTTCATGCTTGCCCCACTCAATTTGAAGTTTGCCCCACTCAATTTCATGCTTGCCCCGCTCAATTTCAAGTTTGCCCTGCTTAATTTCATGCTTGCCCCACTCAATTTCATGTTTTTCCCGCTAAAATTCAAGTTTGCCCCGCTCACTTTCATGTTTGCCTCGCTGAATTTCATGCTTGCCCCGCTCTAATTTGCAGTTTGCCCTGCTCAATTTTCAATTTGCACCGCTAAATTTCATGTTTGCCTTGCTCAATTTCATGTTTGCCTCGCTCAATTTCATGCTTGCCCCGCTCAATTTCAGGATGAAAATACCCTTCCGTCTCACTGCATGTGTTGCTTTTACTGCCCTTTCGACCGCTACTTGCACTACCATTTCTTTCACCCCCTTTCCTCACTCTGTTTCCAGTAAGAAAGATTTTAAAAAATCCATTTTTTGGGGCCCCCTTCCTTATCAGCATTTTGTCTTCTTTTGAAAATGGTCAGTCCAATGAAGAAAGCACGCACCACAGGTATACTTTAAACTTAGTTGGGCCTACATTGAATGTATGTAGTATATCCACACCGTCCATCCTTTTTTCCATCTAATTTAAGGGGTTGAGCCCCAAATTGAAGCATATCAAAAGATCAAGTGGATCATACCACGGGAAATAGTGGGGATAATGATTTCCACCGTTGAAACCATAGTAGGCCCAACAGTGATATTTGTTTGTTATCAAACCTATTCATAAGATCATACAGACATGGATTAATAGAAAACACAATTATAAGCTTGATCCAAAACTTCTGTGGCCCCTAAGAAATTTTCAACAGTAGAAGTTCAATTCAAAATCTTCATGTGGTGTGGTCCATTTGAACATTGGATACGTTTAGATTTTTAGGCTCAAGCCATGAAATTATCTGTTAAGTTTGCCCCGCTGATTTTCTAGTTTGCTCTGCTAATTTTTTAGTTTGCACTACTGAATTTCATGCTTGCCCCGCTCAAATTTCGGTTTGCCCCGCTCAATTTCATGCTTGCCCCGCTCAATGTCATGCTTGCCCTGCTCAAATTTTAGTTTGCCCCGCTCAATTTCATACTTGCCTCGCTCAATTTCATGTTTGTCCCACTGAATTTCATGCTTGCCCCGCTTAAATTTTAGTTTGCCCTGCTCAATTTCATGTTTGCTCCGCTCAATTTCATGCTTACCCCGCTCAAATTTCATTTGCCTCGCTCAATTTCATGCTTGCTCCGCTCAAATTTCAGTTTGCCCCGCTCAATTTCATGTTTGCCCCGTTGAATTTCATACTTGCCCCGCTCAATTTCATGTTTGTGCTGCTCAATTTCATGTTTGCCCCGCTCAATTTCATGCTTTTGGTGGCAAAAAATGGATGCATTGAGGTGGTGCAATTTGCCAATTTTTTGGGTTCTGTGGTGGACATGAGTATACTAAAGATGATGAAACTTCATGATATCTTGCACCAAATTAGGCTGATTAATCATGAAATATCATGATATTTGGTGCAACCAAACACACCCTGAATTAGAACTCTAATGATAAGAAAATTTTAAATTTCTCGAGAATCCATTAACATAAATTTAAGACATAAATGATTTATACCAACCAAACATACCTTTTATCCTTAACAGATAATTTCATGGCTTGAGCTCAAAAATCTAAACATATCCCATGTTCAAATGGATGGACCACACCACATGAAGATTTTGAATTGAACTTCTACTGTTGAAAATTTCTTAGGGGCCATAGAAGTTTTGGATCAAGCTTATAATTGTGTTTTCTATTAATCCATGTCTGTATGATCTTATGAACAGGTTTGATAAAAAACAAACATCACTGTTGGGCCTACTATGGTTTCAATGGTGGAAATCCTTATCCCCACTGTTTCCTGTGGTATGATCCACTTGATCTTTTAATATGCTTTAATTTGGGGCTCAACCCCTTAAATTAGATGGAAAAACGGATGGACGATGTGGATATACTACATACATTTAATGTGGGCCCCGCTCAATTTTCAGTTTGCCCCGTTGAATTTCTTTTTTGCCCCGCTGATTTTCTAGTTTTTCCCGCTCAATTTCCAATTTCCCCCACTCGATTTCCAATTTGTCCCACTCAATTTCATGTTTGCCACGCTAAAATTCAAGTTTACCCCGCTAATTTTCTTATTTGCCCCACTGAAATTCAAGTTTACCCCGCTGATTTTCTAGTTTGCCCCGCTGAATTTTATGGTTTCCCCGCTCAGTTTCATATTTTCCCCGTTCAATTTCTAGTTTGCCCTACTGAATATCCAATTTGCCCCGCTCAATTTTTAGTTTGCTCTGCTCAATTTTCAGTTTGCCCCGCTCATATTCTAGTTTGCCCACCTCAATTTTCAGTTTGCCCCATTCAATTTTTAGTTTGCCTCGCTCAATTTTTAGTTTACTCTGCTTAATTTTCAGTTTGCCCCACTCATATTCTAGTTTGCCCTGCTCAATTTTTAGTTTACCCCGCTCAATTTTTAATTTGCCCTACTAAATTTCTAGTTTGCCCCACTCAATTTCTAATTTACCCCACTGAATTTCATGTTTGCCCCACTGAATTTCTAGTTTGCCCCGTTCAATTTTCACTTTGCCCCGTTGAATTTCATGTTTGCCCCGCTCAATTTTCACTTTGCCCCGTTGAATTTCATGTTTGCCCCGCTCAATTTCATGTTTACACCGCTGAATTTCATGTTTGTCCCGCTGAAATTCTAGTTTACCCCGCTGAATTTCCAATTTGCACTGCTCAATTACATGTTTGCCCTGCTGAATTTCATGTTTGCGCCGCTCAATTTCATGTTTGCCCCGCTCAATTTCATGTTTGGAATTTAAGATGCAGATTAGGTCCTTCTAACCTTGGATCAATCCTACTTTTTATCTACCCTTCCTAGACCTAGCATTTGTTTGATTTTAACTTAATTAAGTCCCGAAATGATGCCATAGCTGCATTTGCAGTTGCAAGTGATAGATGGCATAGGAGTAGCAGATATCTTCAACTCTAAAATAGCTATTTCAACCATATAATCAGTAATCAATCATTTTCTAGTTTGCCCCTTTGCTTAGTACAGAGTAAAGAGACGATAGACTAAAGCAGATGTCATGTTTATAAATCTGTAACGAAACAGGTAGCTTGTAAATTCCTAACAAAATAGCTAGCAACATGGATGTATGATCCCTATGGATACTTACAGGCTTCCATAAGGATACTTACAAGCTTACCAAAATAGCTTATAGCCTTACCTATGGATACTTATAGGTAGCTTGTAAATCCCTAACAAAATAGCTTCTATAAGGATACTTACAGGCTTACCAAGTTCGTACGAAGACTTATGTGATTGCTTATATAACCTTTCAAGACTTGAGTTGTAAGATCCATGTTGACATTAAGAATTCATGTTTGGCCTGCTGAAATTCATATTTTTCCCGCTGAATTTCATGTTTGCCCCGCAGAATTTCATGTTTTCCCCGTTCAATTTCATGTTTGACCCGTTCAATTTCATGTTTGCCCCGCTCAATTTCATATTTGCCCTGCTTAATTTCCAGTTTGGTGGGCTCAATTTCATATTTACTGTAAGTGCTATAGTTTCTATCCATGTTTGTTGTCAAATTTGTGATGACAAAATCACTGTTATGTTATATATAACTTGCTTAAGTGAAGCTCTCTCAAGGATCAACATTCATGAACAAGCTAAGCTTACAACAAGCAAAGCTCTCAAGTACAAGACAAGCTCTGGAATGAAAGAGCTGCTCACAAGACAAGACTCTGGAATGAAAGAACTGCTCACAAGACAAGACTCAAGCTGAACTCAAGACTCAAGCTGAAACTCAAGCCACTTTCAAGATTGAGTTACATGAAGAGTTCAACTACATCAAGACTTCAAGACTGATACTTCAAGGTCACTTGTTCCTAATGCTTCAATGTCCATACTTCATGATTGAGGTTTGTTTAACCATAGGTTGACCTTAGAAGTAGGTCATTTCGGATACATAAGTCGAATGTTATTTTACATGTGATTGGTCTGATCTTCGACTAGTCCTAGGCCTTCTTCGACTAGTCCTAGACTTGCTTCGACCAGTCTAAGAAATTCCTCGACCAGTCGTGAGTTTGTTACAAATTTCGGATAAAATCTGTTAGCCTTCGACTAGTCCTGGAATCTGTTCGACCAGTCGTAGGAACAGTGTCGACTGATCTTCGACCAGTCGTACATCCTTCGACTCGAAGTCCAGCGATGGTTTACAGGACCTACGACTAGTCGAAGGAAACCTACGACCAGTCGTAGGAGAGCTACGACCAGTCGTAAAACGGTCAGAGCATATCCCGTCGGATTTTTCAAATATCTGTTGTTGCTTCGACTAGTCGAAGAGCACTCTAGACCAATCGAAGACCCGATCTTCTCACCTATAAATAGTGCACGAATCTCAGAAGAAATCATCGATTTAATTAAAGTATTCAAGCCAATCTTCGTCGAACTTCTGAGAGATAATTCTGTGCTCCATCTAAGCTAAGTGTGCTTATTTAATATTCTTCTTTCCTTAGCTTTATTTTAATTGATTTTGTTTCTGCTATTCCAATCCGATTTGAAAAGAGGAATTATTATTCCCTTTCTTTGGAATCAAAATCAATTAAGGCAAGCCCTATTTGGTTTAATTTAAAATCTATTAGAATTAGAACCATTGTAATCGAGTACTGGACATTGAACTTGGACATTCAATCATCTACTTTGATTTGGTTCTACCGAGCTGCTACAACGAAGGAGATTTTCAGGTATTTTACATATTGTAAATTCCTTTCTATTGTTTTGGTTTCTTTCAAGATTTGCCAGAAAAATCTTGTTATTTTGGTTATCTGAGGAAAGCTAGGAAAACTCAGAAGTGGGGTTTTTTTAATTGTGTAAGCCCACATACAAAGACACAATTGTAAGAGTTTTAGGTGAACCTGAGAAAACCTATTTTTAGTGAACGCTAATATCCCCTGTGTGAGGATATTAGGAGTGGAGTAGCTTTTTGTGTGGCTATTGTATAACAGTTGGTGTACACACAGGCGAACCACTATAATCCTTTGAGTTGTGGTTGATTGTTTTATTCTTCTAATTTTTTATTCTTTTTGTGGGATGTATGTATGGTGGTGAATGTTGTAATTATTTCAAGCTTTGTGAGAATGTTGTAATAGCTTAGAATTTACTTTCTGCTATTCCTTTATAAGCTTGACTTTCAATTTCATTTGAAAGTTGCTCCAGCAAGGTTGCCCTGCCATTTTTATGGTGTATGGCTGTCCCTAGAACAATACATCTTTAATTACAAGTTATTTCAATTCAGTTTATATTTATTTTTGTATTCCTCTTCGATTTGAGACTTGATACAAAGACCTTTCTAGAAATAAGGTTGTCCTACCATAAACTCTGTTTTTGGTGTAAGGTTGTCCTTAGAATAACGTTTGTATCAACCTCTCAAGATCTGAATTTTGAGGTTGTTTTTCTTTCCTGCATTGTTATTTAATTTGGCTATCATTTTCTTTATTATTCCGCTGTTATAAGTTTTTATTTGGCATTGTCCTATTCACCCCCCCCCCCCCCCCCCTCCCCCTCCTAGGACATATAGCTTGGCCTTTTCATTTACCCTGCTCAATTTCATGTTTTTCCCACTCAATTTCATGTTTGCCCCGCTCAATGTTATGTTTACCCCGCTGAAATCCATGTTTGCCCCACTGAAATTCATGTTTACCCCACTAAATTTCATGCTTGCCCCGCTCAATTTCCTGATTGGCCCACTCAATTTCATGTTTGCCCCGCTCAATTTCATGTTTCCCCCGCTGAATTTCATGTTTCCCTCGCTGAATTTCTAGTTTGCCTCGCTCAATTTCATGTTTCCCCCGCTGAATTTCATGTTTCCCCAGCTCAATTTTTACCTTGCCCCGCTCAATTTCATGCTTGCCCCACTGAATTTCATGTTTGCCCCGCTCAATTTCATATTTGCCTCACTCGATTTCATGTTTGCCCCGCTCAATTTCATGCTTGCCCCGCTCAATTTCATGTTTCCCCCGCTGAATTTCTAATTTGCCCCACTCAATTTCATGTTTCTCCCACTAAATTTTTTGTTTCTCCCGCTGAATTTTTAATTTGCCCCGCTCAATTTCATGCTTGCCCCGCTGAATTTCATGCTTGCCCTGCTCAATTTTCAGTTTGCCCCACTAATTTCATGCTTGCCCCGCTCAAATAACCAAGCTACCCTCCTAGACTACCTCTGGCAATGGAATTCGGTAAATTGTACAAGGTTACCTTTCCAGCTTATTCTAATGTTAGATCGTCTTTCATTTCTTCTGGCAAAGGCGTTCTCACCCTCTAACTTATCTTGGATGCATGAAAAAGGGTCCAACTTTCACAGATCCAAAGCTCAAATGGTTAGTCTTATTTTGTTGAATGGGGAATATAGCCTCCATAATTTTTATTGATGAATCCTTTTATGGTAATGAAATTGGGGTGGCCATAGATTTCGAAAGTTCAATTAAGACAGTTGTCGTTCAGTTCAAGTCACTCTCATCTTCGGGTGGTCTAACTAGTGCCAATGTTCTCTCAATGCTGAATTGCACTACGAATACAAAAGAAACAGTGCCTTCTTATAGAAATGAGTTGGAAAGGATGGGTGTTGTGGTTGATCTCAAGGACGGGTGTGATTTTGTAATGAGAAGTCTAAATATGCCAAAAGAACCAAAACTCATAGAGCGAGAAAGTACCCTCGCTCAATATATCGACCAGTTATCGATAATCCAAACATGAAATCAACCTAAATTTCTTTTAAAAAAAAAAAAAAAACTAAAGATATTCTAAATTTGAAACATTTGGCCGTCGATATTATCGATATATTGTTGAATATATCGATTGTAAGTCATCGACATTATCATGACTTGGTCGATAGAATCGATGATTAATAGATTATGCCCAAGAAGATAGCTGCAAAAGCTCATATAGACACATATCAATATATCACTGATATTATCGAAGCCATAAGATCTCGATATATCGACCAGTTATCTATAATATCGAGTTTGCCTGTAAACTGTCCAGCAACAACACTGAAAATTGCATATTATCGAAGTCTATGTATGTCAATTTATCGAGATGTGATCGATAATATCGAATTTTCCTGTAATCTGTCCAGCAGTGAATAGTGAAATTTGCATTAAATCTCGATATATCGGGCATGCCTCGATAATATTGATATTCAAAACTCAATATATCGATTCTTGCTCGATAATATCAACTTTATCTGTAAACTATCCAGCAACCAACACTAACATATGCATTTAATATCGATATATCGAGCATATATCAATAATATCGAAGTTCAAAACTCCAAGGAATTTTAATCCTTGATGTCAGGATAATCATTCCTTCATCTTTTAACCTACTCAAAGGAATTGAGTAGTCTCAACTCTTTTCGAAGAATCTTTAATTTTAGCATGCTAAAGCTATGTGGGACCAGACTAATTTAATGAATCTGTAACTAGAGCCTGCTCTTATGATTCACTTAAAAGAATTTCCAGTGCTGCATTCCTGACAAAGGTTTTTCCAAGTTTGAACCAGTGGATTTCTATGTAACCAATATACTGTCCAACACTGAACTGCAAAAAAAGATGAAAAATAAGAAAATTACTAATTA
This sequence comes from Magnolia sinica, assembly GCF_029962835.1. Lineage (NCBI taxonomy): Eukaryota > Viridiplantae > Streptophyta > Magnoliopsida > Magnoliales > Magnoliaceae > Magnolia > Magnolia sinica. The sequence goes on from NC_080581.1 coordinate 36,083,733, forward strand.
CCTAGCAAGTCCTAAAATAGTGGGATGAGTTTTTCAACTTTATCAGTGGGATAAGTATGACCTACCTCTATATCTTGTCCAAATACTTGTTCCTGCATAACAATGAAAGATGACTTCCCTTCAAATGAACTTAAGACACAACTAAAAAGAAGTTTAGAACCACATGCATGATGTCTTGTTACCACTCAGTTCAAAAATTTAAGCTCCTTCATTTTCAGTTTACTGACTTGTATTTTGCACTTCAATGTTAACACGCAAGCCTACAATCATTTGTCAACGCTCCATAAACACAGTCCACACTCAATGTTATAAAGAGGGAGATAAATTGATTGAGATATTCATTTTGGGATATTTCCCTTCATGTATTATTCAGATATTCCAATCTTTGCCCCGCTCAACTTCATATTTGCCCTGCTCAATTTCATGTTTACCCCGCTCAAATTATAGTTTGCCCTGCTCAAATTCCAGTCTGCCCCGCTGAATTTCTAGGTTGCCCCACTCAATTTCTAGTTTGCCCCGCTTAAATTCCAGTTTGCCCCGTTGAATTTCTAGTTTGCCCCGCTCAATTTCCAGTTTCTCCCTCTCAATTTCATGTTTACCCCGCTGAATTTCAAGTTTGCCTAGCTGAATTTCATGTTTGCCCTGCTCAATTTTTAGTTTGTCCCACTTAAATTCCAGTTTGTCCTGCTCAATTTCATGTTCGCCCCACTAAATTTCATACTTGCCCCGCTTAAATTTCAGTTTGCCCTGCTCAATTTCATGTTTGCCCCGCTGAATTTCATGCTTGCCCTGCTCAATTTTCAGTTTGCCCCGCTCAATTTTCAGCTTGCCCTGCTCAATTTCATGTTTTCCCCGCTCAATGTCATGCTTGCACCGCTCATATTTCAGTTTGCCCTGCTCAATTAAACTAGTATGAGTTTTCAAGAAACTTGCCTGAGTTTTTGTTTTAGTTGACTCAACTCGACAGGGTTTGAGTCGATTTTTTATTTTAAAAGTATGATCTCAATATACTTTTATTGCGAAATAGAAAATTGAAGAACCCAAGATTTTCTACAAAAGTGGTTAAATTCTCTTTCAATTTTTGCAGAAATTCCATTTTCGATATCATTTAGCACATGGGTTTTGTCTATGATAATACAATAGGAATGATGACTCGAGAACGTACCAATAAACAATAAACAATGGCCTAGATATAATGTTTATATTTGAAAATTGAAGAATTTTTGCTCGGAATTATTTGGTAAGAAATAAAAAGATTCTTATCTCACCACTAACCAATAAGCAATTCCTCAGTTAGATAAATAGAGTGGTTAGTCAGTTCATGCATACTCCTCAAATTACAATCAGATATTCAAGATATCACAATGACTTTAAACATACAGTTTAACTGAGTTTTCTTGAGCAAATTAGTCTTGATCGTTAAGGTTGCAGGATGGGCCATTAACCAATCTGATATGTTCGATAAAGATGTGACTGTTTGCATCAATATCTCATGTATAAAGAAAGGACAAAATACATCAAGATGGATCATCAACTTGCATCCATATCTTAGCTATAGAACAAGGACAAAATACATCGAGAAGGACCATCATTTTATCTGGGTAAAAGGTGCTAGTACAAATGCATTCAATACAAAATGTTGCGATCATCCACCTTAATCACCAACTACATGTCAACATTGCTTATGTATTCATGGGTTATTAGGGATGTAGATTTTCCAGTATAACCACTCCAAAATGAGACAACCAACATAGGAATTTGATAGCTATATAATGCATTCACAATTGCTGATGAAGCATAACCCAAATATCGCATTGAGATGGTGATATTAATAGTCGGATTTTGGACCACTGGCTATTTTACTATAACCCTCCATTTGATTCCATCAATTAGATGGTTAAGATTATATGATCAATCTGAATTTAGAGACATGGAACCAAACTAGTTTTCTCATTCCAAAATCGAAGAAAATGGCTAATTATAAAAAATAAAAAATTAAAAAAAAAAAAAAAAAAAAAAAACATAAGTGGTGCATGGATACTTAATTATGGAGAATAACTTGAAAATTACATTGAGAAGATGATGCTAACCATCTGATTTTGCCTTGAAAAGCCACACCCACTGACTTGGTCGACCCCGATTCAATGTTTTGTCCCATTGTCAGGGTTAGCTGCCAGATCGGCTATGGTAGCTATGGCTTTATAACCATAGCCATAGGCCTGCTTACTAGAGATATTTTCGCCCTCAAATTCACTATCCGTACGAGCGGGTCTAAGTTCGTATGTTAAGTTTTGATTTCTTCATAAAAACCGCTGGATAAAAGGTGGGGTCCACAGTCGTAAAATTCTCCCTCCAACATACAAAAGAAACAGTGCCTTCTTATAGAAATGAGTTGGAAAGGATGGGTGTTGTGGTTGATCTCAAGGACGGGTGTGATTTTGTAACAAGAAGTCTAAATATGCCAAAAGAACCAAAACTCATAGAGCGAGAAAGTACCCTCGCTCAATATATCGACCAGTTATTGATAATCCAAACATGAAATCAACCTAAATTTCTTTTAAAAAAAAAAAAAACTAAAAATATTCTAAATTTGAAACATTTGGCCGTCGATATTATCGATATATTGTCGATTATATCGATTGTAAGTCATCGACATTATCATGACTTGGTCGATAGAATCGATGATTAATAGATTATGCCCATTAAGATAGCTGCAAAAGCTCATATAGACACATATCGAGATATCACTGATATTATCGAAGCCATAAGATCTCGATATATCGACCAGTTATCTATAATATCGAGTTTGCCTGTAAACTGTCCAGCAACAGCACTGAAAATTGCATATTATCGAAGTCTATGTATGTCGATTTATCGAGATATGATCGATAATATCAAATTTTCCTGTAATCTGTCCAACAGCGAATAGTGAAATTTGCATTAAATCTCGATATATCGGGCATGCCTCGATAATATCGATATTCAAAACTCGATATATCGATTCTTGCTCGATAATATCAACTTTATCTGTAAACTATCCAGCAACCAACACTAACATATGCATTTAATATCGATATATCGAGCATATATCGATAATATCGAAGTTCAAAACTCCAAGGAATTTTAATCCTTGATGTCAGGATAATCATTCCTTCATCTTTTAACCTACTCAAAGGAATTGAGTAGTCTCAACTCTTTTCGAAGAATCTTTAATTTTAGCATGCTAAAGCTATGTGGGACCAGACTAATTTAATGAATCTGTAACTAGAGCCTGCTCTTATGATTCACTTAAAAGAATTTCTAGTGCTGCATTCCTGACAAAGGTTTTTCCAAGTTTAAACCAATGGATTTCTATGTAACCAATATACTGTCCAACACTGAACTGCAAAAAAGATGAAAAATAAGAAAATTACTGATTACCTAGCAAGTCCTAAAATAGTGGGATGAGTTTTTCAACTTTATTAGTGGGATAAGTATGACCTACCTCTATATCTTGTCCAAATACTTGTTCCTGCATAACAATGAAAGATGACTTCCCTTCAAATGAACTTAAGACACAACTAAAAAGAAGTTTCATCACTTTAGAACCACATGCATGATGCCTTGTTACCACTCAGTTCAACAATTTAAGCTCCTTCATTTTCAGTTTACTGACTTGTATTTTGCACTTCAATGCTAACACGCAAGCCTACAATCATTTCTCAACGCTCCATGAACACAGTCCACACTCAATGTTATAAAGAGGGAGATAAATTGATTGAGATTCATTTTGGGATATTTCCCTTCATGTATTATTCAAATATTCCAATCTTTGCCCTGCTCAACTTCATATTTGCCCTGCTCAATTTCATGTTTACCCGCTCAAATTCTAGTTTGCCCTGCTCAAATTCCAGTCTGCCCCGCTGAATTTCTAGGTTGCCCCACTCAATTTCTAGTTTGCCCCGCTTAAATTCCAGTTTGCCCCGTTGAATTTCTAGTTTGCCCCGCTCAATTTTCAGTTTCCCCCTCTCAATTTCATGTTTACCCCGCTGAATTTCAAGTTTGCCCAGCTGAATTTCATGTTTGCCCTGCTCAATTTTTAGTTTGTCCCACTTAAATTCCAGTTTGTCCTGCTCAATTTCATGTTCGCCCCACTAAATTTCATACTTGCCCCGCTTAAATTTCAGTTTGCCCTGTTGAATTTCATGTTTGTCCCGCTGAATTTCATGTTTGCCCCACTCAATTTTCAGTTTGCTCCGCTCAATTTCATGTTTTCTCCGCTCAATTTCATACTTTCCCAGCTCAAATTTCAGTTTGCCTAACTAAACTTCATGTTTGCCTCGCTCAATTTAACTAGTGTGAGTTTTTAAGAAACTTGCCTGAGTTTTTGTTTTAGTTGACTCAACTCGACAGGATTTGAGTCGAATTTATATTTTAAAAGTATGATCTCAATATACTTTTATTGCAAAATAGAAAATTGAAGAACCCAAGATTTTCTACATAGTGGTTAAATTCTCTTTCAATTTTTGCAGAAATTCCATTTTCGATATCATTTAGCACATGGGTTTTGTCTATGATAATACAATAGGAATGATGACTCGAGAACATACCAATAAACAATAAACAATGGCCTAGATATAATGTTTATATTTGAAAATTGAAGAATTTTTGCTCGGAATTATTTGGTAAGAAATAAAAAGATTCTTATCTCACCACTAACCAATAAGCAATTCCTCAGTTAGATAAATAGAGTGGTTAGTCAGTTCATGCATACTCCTCAAATTACAATCAGATATTCAAGATATCACAATGACTTTAAAACATACAGTTTAACTGAGTTTTCTTGAGCAAATTAGTCTTGATCGTTAAGGTTGCAGGATGGGCCATTAACCAATCTGATATGTTCAATAAAGATGTGACTGTTTGCATCAATATCTCATGTATAGAGAAAGGACAAAATACATCAAGATGGATCATCAACTTGCATCCATATCTTAGTTATAGAACAAGGACAAAATACATCGAGATGGACCATCATTTTATCTGGGTAAAAGGTGCTAGTACAAATGCATTCAATACAAAATGTTGCAATCATCCACCTTAATCACCAACTACATGTCAACATTGCTTATGTATTCATGGGTTATTAGGGATGTAGATTTTCCAGTATAACCACTCCAAAATGAGACAACCAACATAAGAATTTGATAGCTATATAATGCATTCACAATTGTTGATGAAGCATAACCCAAATATCGCATTGAGATGGTGATATTAATAGTCGGATTTTGGACCACTGGCTATTTTACTATAACCCTCCATTGATTCCATCAATTAGATGGTTAAGATTATATGATCAATCTGAATTTAGAGACATGGAACCAAACTAGTTTTCTTATTCCAAAATCGAAGAAAATGGCTAATTAAAAATTAAAAAAAAAAAAAAAAAAAAAAAAAAAAAAAAAAACCATGAGTGGTGCATGGATACTTAATTATGGAGAATAACTTGAAAATTACATTCAGAAGATGATGCTAACCATCTGATTTTGCCTTGAAAAGCCACACCCACTGACTTGGTCGACCCCGATTCAATGTTTTGTCCCATTGTCAGGGTTAGCTGCCAGATCGGCTATGGTAGCTATGGCTTTATAACCGTAGCCATAGGCCTGCTTACTAGAGATATTTTTGCCCTCAAATTCACTGTCCGTACGAGCGGGTCTAAGTTCGTATGTTAAGTTTTGATTTCTTCATAAAAACCGCTGGATAAAAGGTGGGGTCCACAATCGTAAAATTCTCCCTTCAACCGCCGTTCTCCCAGCACATTGAAAGCAAAGAAACAAAGAGCGGAAAGTCCACGACCAAAGGCTCCAATGGTCATAGTACATTTAAAGCAAAGAAAGGGATGGTCAGAAACTCCACAAAGCAAGGATTCCCAACAGTGACAGAGTCTATGCACGTGTATACAGGTTGAGGTATTGATATTCCGGCACAACCGGTCCCACTCCTATCCAAATCGTTCAACCACCTGCTGGAGCCAGCTCACAGTAGTCCTGTCCTTTCTTAGCGTTTGTTTAGTTTTAGGGTGAGTTTTGACAGTAAGTTACTTTAGATAAGCTATGTATAGCTTAAGTAACTTATTTTCTTATCTACTTAATAAGTAGATAAGCTTGTTTGATAAGGACCCGTTTGGATAACACCAAATAAGTTATTTTTATTTTTGTTTTACTTACATGAGTACATAAGTAACTTATTTAAGATAAGTTTAGTTTAATATCAATTATAAGTAACCTGTTTTTACTTAAAGTTACTTAATTACTTCAACTTAATAAGTAGAAACTAAGGGACTATTTGGTAACGCTAAAAGTTTTTACTTAATGTGGAATCTAGAAAGCACTCGGCGTCTAGTGTTGTTTGTTAACACCGAATGTGGAAAGTGCTCTGTAATTTCTGCTGAATTTTTTTAGCAACATAGGTTTAGCTTAATGGTGAATCCAGAATGCATTCTGTGGATTTTTTTTTTTAAAATTCAAAATTGACTATGCTTTCTCCTTTGCATAATACACAACCCAACTTTTAATGTATGGCACTTTTTTGAGCCTATTATGATTTATGTGTTAGATACACATCGCCCATTAACCATTCTATATCGTCTTAAGAAGGATCCTAAAAAATGAGGCACATCCAAAACCCAAGTCAACCACACTATAGAAAGCAGTGGGAATGGAACCATTAATGTTAAAACTTTCTTAGGGTCCACTGTGAAGTTTATTTGCCATCTAATCTCTTCGTAAGGTCACACAAACCTGAATGAAGGGAAAACGCAAAAATCAACTTGATCAGAGGCTTCAGTGGCCCTAAAAAAAATTTTATGGTAGGCACCCAACTCCCACTATTTCTTGTAGTGTGGCCCACTTAAGCCTTAGATCTAGCTGGTTTTTGGTCTATTCCCTAAAATGAAATGGAAAAATGGATGGATGGTGTGTATAAAACAGATACATCATGGTACGTCCCATAAAGCCCTTTGTCAGGACCATCCATCTCTAACTAGATCCGAGTGGGAGTAGTACGCAATCCCCACCCAGATATGGGGGAAGCGGATTAGGTGAGACCTCGGATACACCGATGTGGGTGGGAACCTTGACTATGGGCCCACTGTGATGTATGTGAGTACATCCACACTGTCCATCCATATTGAAAGCTCATTTTAGGGCATGATCCAAAAATGAAGCAGCTCCAAATACCATATGGACCATGGTATAGGAAACAGTGGTGACTAACCCATAAAAAACTTCTTGTGGGCCACAAAAGCCTTGGATCAATATGATATTTGTGTGGTCCCTTTATCTAGGTGTTTGTGTCCTTATCAATAGGTTGGATGGCAAATTAAATTTTTAGTGGAATCCATGAAGTTTTTAATAGTGAGGATTAAATCAAGACTGTTTCCTATGTTGTGGTCTGCATAAAATTTGAGTCGGCTTCATTTTTGGAATAATGCCCTTAAATGAACTTTCAAAATGGCTAGATGTTGTGGATTTAAAGTACACATCATTGTGAACCCCACAGTCAGGGGTCCCACCCACGATGGTGGATATGAGATCTCACCTAATCCACTCCCACATTTGGGGTATCAGTGGATTTTGTGGCGTGCCACATGCCACCGACCTTAGCCCTTACCTTGGGCCCACCTTGATGTATGTAATCGATATCCACTCTGTCCATCCATTTTTTTAAAAAATAATTTTAGGGCATTATACAAACAAAAAAAAAATTGAAGCAAATCCAATTATCAAGTGGGCCATACCATAAGAAACAGTGGTGAGTGACCATTAATTAGCCACGAAAGTTCTAGGCCACATGAGATTTGGATCATCCTCATTTTTGGGATCATTCCCTAAAATGATGGGGGAAGCGAATTGTATGGTGTGCCACATGCCACCAACCTAGGCCCTAACTGTGGGGCCCACCTTGACGTATGTATTATATATCCACTTTGTCCATTCATCTCTTCAAATCACTCTAGGGCATTATACAAAAAATGAAGCAAATCCAATTATCAAGTTGGCCATACCGTAAGAAATAGTGGTGAGTGGCCATTAATGGGCCAAGAAAGCTCCAGGCCACATGAGATTTGGATCATCCTCATTTTTGGGATCAATCCCTAAATTATTTGAAAAAATGGATGAACGGCATGGATAAAGCACGTATATTATGATGGGGGCCACACAATACTGCCCCATAGCTAGGGACTACTGAAGTCGTTAGTATGCAGTCCGGATCCACCAAGGTGAGCGGTACCCCTAACTATGAGGCCCACCATGATGTATGTGACTACATTCATGTTGTCCATCCGAATTGAAAGCTCATTCCAGGCATGATTTTTTTTTTTTTTTTTTTAAATGAAGCAAATCCAAATCTCAGATGGACCATAGTACAGTAAACAGTGATAATTGACCATTAAAAATTCTTGCAGGCTACAAAAGCTTTGGATGAAGATGATATTTGTGTGGTCTCTTCATCTAGGTATTTTTTACCTTATCAACAAGTTGCCAAATAAACATTTTGTTGGAATCCATGAAGTTTTTAATGGTGGGGGATTTAATCATAACTGTTTCACAAGGTCAAATGTGTCAAATTAACATATTCCAAACATTAAAGGCGTCAGTTAACAAACAGGTTGTATTAGATTTAATACTCGGTTTCTAACTTCAGATTCAGATTACATATTCAGACTTCAAACTTCGGATTTAACAAACAAGCCCTAAGATAAGTTACCCAAGGTATAAGTAGCATATTTTAAGTAACTACAATCCAAACGCCCCTCAAACAACATCTCATCGGTTAAAAAGTAGGAAAGCATGATTTGTTTCCAACATCACATAAGCATTCATCCTTTAAGTTTGTTTGGTCTACTTCTTTTTTCTTTTTTTTTTTTGAAAGATAACGAGACTTTGATTAAAATAAAGAGGAAAAAAAAAAAAAAGAACAAAAACAGCAGCCGATACTGCTGAGATAGTAGGCAAAGGCTACAAGCCAAGAAACATGAGATATTCATCATGAGGGGGCTGACCTCACATGAGAGTATTCATCCTTTAAGTTTGTTTGGTCTACTTTTATATTAATTGTCTATGTGGGGCCAAACTTTTATGTGAACCATTCATTGTGTGGTCCCCATCTTTGATGTAGGCAGTCCATCATGAGAGCCAACCATGGATGTGAGCCATTCATGATTAGGGGGCTGACCTTAAATGTCACTGTCCATTATGTAGGGCCTACCTTTGATGCTGGTGATCCATCATGTGGAGCCCACTATCAATGTTATTGTCTATCATATGGGGGTCACGTTCAATATCCACGGCCCATCTTGAGGACCATGCATCATGTGGGACTCGCCTTGGATGTGGGCCACTCATCATTAGGGCCGACCTTTGATGTGGACCATCCATCATGCAGGGCCTACCTTTATGTGGGTTGTCCATCATGTTGGCCCACCTTCATTATCAATTGCCCATCCTATGAAGCCTACCTTTGATGTAGACTGCCCATTATGCGGGGTCCCCCTTCAATGTGGGTTGCCCATCATGCGGGGCTCGCCTTGGATGCAAACCACTCATCATTAAGGGCCATCCTCTGATGTGGAGTGTCCATCATGTGGGGCCCACCTCGATGTGGCCCATCCATAATGTGGAACCCCCTTCAATGCCCATTGCCCATCATGTTGATCCCACCTTTGATGTGGATCGTCCATCATGTAGGCCTGACTTTTGAAGTGGGTCATCCATCATAACAGCCCTCTTTGGATGTAGGCTATTTACCATTAGTGGTTGGCCTTTGATGTGGACCATCCATTATGTGGGCCCAACCTTCGATGTGGACAGTCCATAAAGTGGGGCCTCCTTTGATACAGATAGTGGGAGAGCCTCCTTTCAGATGGATCTCATATAGATAGTGACAGAGCCTTCACTAACATGACCGTGAGTGTGAAAGAGAGAGAGAGAGAGAGAGAGAGAGAGAGAGAGAGAGGTAGATAAGCATTAAATCAAAAGGCTTTAAAAAACTCATCAAGATAAGTAGATTTTAGCAAATAAGTTATTTTTACAATGAAGCTTACCAAACTAAGTTAACTAGGAAAAACAACTTAATAACTTACAATAAGTTAAAAAGTAACTTATTTGGTGGTATCCAAATAGGCCCTTAATATCATGTGAATTGTACTCTGTAAAAATTACACTAGCAAAACTTATGGGAAGATAACATTGGCATCAATCATATGAGGACGGTATAAGATAGAGAGAAAAGTACAAAGTGTTGTGTTTTTTCAAAATAAAATATAATAATAATAATAATAATAATAATAATAATAATATATAAATCAATCCAGATTGTAGCTCTTGTTGATTCCTGGTGACTATTGTCTGTGAATCTCAGTGATTCTTGGATAAAATGGAGCAACTTTGAATTCATACTATGGTGAAAATTTGTAATTAATGAAAAAACACCATATAAGTGTATACGTCATTTCAACAAAGGGACTCAAAGTGTTCCTTATATATATATATATATATATATATATATATATATATATATATATATATATATATATATCAACATTCATTCATTCCACAAACACCTGTAGATACCCAACCTATGATAGCAGGCTGATCAATGTATGGCCAAACTCCTTTGAAACCCTAAAACTCATATCAGTCTAGAGCCCACTTCTAAGTCCATTAAGTCATAGACATTCAACAACTCGAAAGCAAGAAACCAGGGAGGTACCTAGGTCCCATTGGAGTTCCCAACGAAATATGGGTACAATGCATAGGAAAGAAGCTCACCGTGTGGATCATTGTGAAATTCAATGTTTAATAAGGTGGAGGAGAGAGAATTCCACTCCTTACCTTAATTATATCACTTGAGCTGAAATGACCCCCCTACTCTTGGGTTTCCATAAAATTATACCCCTTGCGGCCTCTCTGAACCAATGGGAATGTGCCACGTAGCACAACCATGTTCTTAGCCAAGCATAACCTTTCTAGCTTTTTTTAGCTCCCAAACCTAATCAAAATGCTACCCTTTATACCTATAACTACCCATATTTTCTTCATTCTCATTCACCACACTTCCTTTAGAGAGATGGAATGAAAGAGAGAGAGCCTTGGCTCATCCCATCCATCCACCAAGGAGAGTGATATCTACTTTATATTGTATAATTAACCTCAATATGAAGAAAGGATATTTTGATCCTTGATCTTTTTTACCTCGGTAATAAACATGCATGAACCCTTTCGCAATGCATCCTTTTCCCTTACATATGGTAAACTGGCCTTATTAGGTGATTTTTCAATATGTGGGAGAATATAAGAGGACAGATTATTTGAGTTGTTCATGAAGTTTTAAAGCCCAAGAGAGATCTAGAGAGTGTAAAGTGTTGAAGAACCTATGTTTTAAAGATCAAGATAACCAATTACTCCGCATGGAAGAAGATCATCGTTTAAGTTCTTTCAACTCAAAGAAAAGATAGAGAAAATTCGATCAATCGACAAGGATGTTTGATCGATCAAAAGTCAATCGATTGAGAGAATCACAGAAAATCAAATCAAATTTACTTACTAGACATTTTCTAACACTCTTGATACGATTGGCAAGGGTTTCGATCGACCAAGAAAATTTCTAATTTTGAATTTGCTTGTTGGATGATTTTAGACACCTTCGATTTGATCGATGGAGGAGTGTCGATCGATCAACAGAACTTTGATTAGTTTCCATTGATCAGAGGTATCAATCGATGATGCACGCAAAAGTGCATAAGTGCGGGATTAGCTTAAGTTGGTGGAAAAAACCAATTTAAGGAACAATTCTAAACATGATTAGGGCATTAAGCAAGGACGTGGGGAGAGAGAGAGAGAGAGAGAGAGAGAGAGAGAGAGAGAGATAGAGAGCTTTTTCTTCTACTTTTCTTCTTCTTCTTCTAGTTCTAATTTAGTTTTCATATTTTTCTTTCTTTTGATATTAGTTTAATTAGCTATGGTTGGATAGTCTCTTAGCTAAGGCTAAAGGGCGAACCTTGATGAATTCTTATTGTTAATTCATTTTTAAGTCAATGATTATGGTTTGATTGATGAATTATTATTGATTTAATTGAATTTTTACTATTGGTAAAAGTTTTAATCTATAAAATTATTGTTAACTCCAGGTACAATACTTGGTTCTTCATGAGAAATTGATCAATTGAGATTCATACCTTATTGGGAATTATTAAATTGATTTAACTATTTCATATTTCGATTAGAAAGAATCATTATTCGATTTCAAATGTGTTATCATGTTGAATTGGTGAATTAGTATTAAGGATTGATTACAAGTGGATCCCTGGAACCTAGTTTTTCATTTAGTGATTGTTTCTACGCAATTTCGATTCCCCCTAATGAAAAAACCCTGAATTCTACTAGCATTCTAGCAGTATTTTTATCTAGTCCTTGTGAATCAACATCGCTCTTAACAAGTACTTTACTACTTCTCTACCTACAATTAAGTGTGCAATCTTAGGATTGTAGCAAGTTTTTTGTGCGGACTATAGTTTAAGGACACTTTAGGATAGTTTTTGCTTTTTAGGTTAGTATTTTCATTCAATTTATAGTTACTAACGTATTTTGTTTGTTTCGAGTCATGTGTCTTCTTCGGCAGTAACATCCTTCCCTCATCCTTCTTTTAATTGCTTTCTTAAATAGTTGTTTTCTACAGTTTTTTGCTAATGTTAGGATATAATTCTAGGGTTTTTATGTATTCATGCCCAAGCGAACACATGATCACACAAAGCGTCTTTTAAGTGAAGGAATTTTATTTGAAGGGTTGTCCAATCACCTTGTTAGAAAATTCTCTAATATGTGTGATTTGACTGGAACCATGTATGAGAATGAACCTAACCAAGATTAAAACGAAGTGCATAATGTCCTACGGGTTAGGACTTTACGTGATTACTTACAACCTACAAAAACAACCACTCCATCTTGAATGGTTTTTCTGGTGAAGCAGGCAACATTAATTTTACACTAGAAGTTATTTAGTTGCTTCCAAAATTCCATGGACTTGATTCTGAAAGTCTATTTCAATTTCAAGGAATTTGATGAGATAGTCACCACCTTGCAATACAACAATGTTTCTGAAGATGTTGTGAGACTTAAACTATTTCCCTTCTTCTTGAAGGAGAGAGCCAAATCCTTGTTACACTCCTTAAGGCCGAGAACTATTGGCACGAATGCCTAGATGACTAGGGAATTCCTCAAAAAGTTTTTCTCTATTCATAAGACCAACAAATTGAGATGCAATATCATGAATTTTTCTCAAAAGGAGATTAAAATATTTTTCCAGTACTGGGAATGTTTCAATGAACTCTTGCTTGCCTACCCACACCATGGCTAAGAAACATGACAAGTAATAAGCTTTTTCTACGATGGTTTGAGTTCGAACATGCGCTAATTCATAGAGATAATGTGTAATAGTGAGTTTATGAGTAAGTATCTTGATGAGGCTTGGGATTATTTTGACCTTCTAGCTGAGAACGCCCAATCTTAGATTATATCTAACAAAACGAATTATCCTAAGCCCATGGCCAAGGAAAAAGGAAGTATGTACATACTTAAGGAAGAAGATGATGTAAATGAAAGATAGTGGGTCTCACTCAAAAAGTAAGAAAAGTGGATGTGGTTAAAACCAATGAAATTGTTGAAAGTGCTTGTGGTATTTGTGAGAGCAATACACACTTTACTGAGTGTCCTACAATCCTGACTTTTCAAGAAGTATTGCATGATCAAGCCAATGCCACGAACGCTTATCAAAGGCCCTTTAGTGGCTCTATGTCTAACATGTAAAATCCTAATTGGTAGAACCATCCTAATTTCAATTGGAGAAATGGACCTACTGTCAATGTTGGCAATAATCCTCAAGTACCCTCTACTAGTACCCCTTCTATCCCCCCACCAAAGAAGATCTTAGATGATACATTGTAAGCATTCATGCATGGATAAATGCAAATTAATCAAAGCACCATGCAAAACCTTGCAAGAGCTCAAATCCTCAATTGAGATAATTGAATCCCACCTTAATGTTAGAGAAAAATGGACTTTTCTAGCCCAAACACAATTGAATCCTAAAGGGTAATATGAGGTGGCTGGTTCTAATTCTTTCAACCCTATGTCGAGCATGCTAAATCTATCACCATCATTAAAAGTGACAAAGTGATCGATAAGGAAATTCTGACTAAGGTTGAAAAACCTAAGGAATCTTCTAAATCTAGTAACAATGACAAAGCTAATGATATTCAACATGAAAATCAATCAGAACATGGTCACAAGGTAGTAGCCCCGTTCCCTCATGATTGCTCTCATCCAAACCTCTGGTTAACAATCAAGATATTTTGAAAATTTTCCCACAAGTGAAAATCAACATACCCTTGTTGGATGACACAAGCAAATACCGTCATGTACTAAGTTTCTCTAGGATCTTTGTACCGTGATATGAAAGCTTAACATACAAAAGAAGGCCCTTCTAATTGAACAAATTGTGATATCATCAAACAAAAAACTCCCCCAAAATATAAAGATCCAGGTAGTCCAGCTAACTTTTGCATCATAGGGAACTTTCGGATTGAACAAACACTTCTTCACTTAAGGGCTAGTGTTAATCTCATACCCTACTCGGCATACGAACAATTAGTACTTGGTGAGTTAAAACCAAGCACATTAACTTTACAACTTTTTGATTATTCTATAAAGATACCGAGAGGGGTAGTTGAATATGTGTTAGTATAAGTTGATAAACTATACTCCTAGTAGACTTCATTGTCTTGGACACTCAATATGTGATAAATGCTACCACTCAAACTCTAGTTATCCTTGGACGTCTATTCTTGATAACTTCAAATGTCATGATCAATTATAGGAATGGAGTCATGAATTTGTCCTTTAGCAATATGACGGTGGAGCTGAATATGTTCAATATGTGCAAACAACAAGGGACTGATGATGAGGTCCATGTAAAAACATGATCAATACACTTGTGGAGGATGAGTTCCTTTTAAATTCATTCTTCTATCCCTTAAAAGCATGCTTGGCTCACTTCTGGTGCTTGATATTAACCAGTGGAGGCATCGGTTCAAAGAGCTTTCTTCTACCAATTCTAATCCTTTACCATCTAGTATTGAAGCATTGAAGCTAGACCTAAAACTTTAGCCTTCATACTTAAATATGCATATTTAAATCAAAATGATACTTTTCTAGTGGTTATTTATTCCCACCATAATAAACACCAAGAGAGTAAATTGATTACTATTCTCAAATAACACAAGGATGTCATACGTTGGACAATTACATATATAAATGGAATTGACCCCTTTATTTGTACTCATAAGATACACTTCAAAGAGAATGCTAAATCCTCTAGACAACCACAATGTCAATTAAATCAAAATGTGAAAGAAATGATTAAAGTCGAGGTCCTTAAGCTATTGGATGTGAGTATCATCTACCATATTTTAGATAGCCAATGGGTGAGTCCAACTCAAGTGGTTCCCAATAAATCTGGAACTATCATAGTTACCAATGCCAATAACAAATTAGTGCCCAGAGTCACTACTAGTAGGAGAATGTGCATTGTCTATAAGAAATTGAACACTTCACTTGGAAGGACCACTTTCCTTTACCATTCGTTGATAAAATTATAGAAAGGTTAGCCAGTCATTCCTATTATTGTTTCCTAACTGGTTACTCTAGATATAACCAGATAGAAATTGCCCCAGAGGATTAACAGGAAACCACATTCACGTGTCCTTATGACATGTTTTCATACAAAAGAATGGTGTTTGGTCTTTGTAATGCTCCTTCCACTTTTCATAAATGCATGCTTAGTGTTTTTCTAACATGGTTGGGCATTTTCTAGAAGTCTTTATGGATGATTTTTCTATTTTTGGTTGTTCGTTTGATGAGTGGTTAAATCATTTATGATCGATTTTAACTTGGTGCAAAGAAAAGAACATTGTTCTTAATTGGGAGAAATGTCACTCCATGATTAAAAAGGAAATTATTCTTAGACATATCATTTCGTCCAATGGAATTGAAGTGAACAAGGCACAAATTAATTTGATTTCGAGCTTACTAGCACCCAAAAGCATACGACATATTCAATCCTTTCTAGGTCATGTTGAATTTAATAGGAGATTCATGAAGGATTTTAGTCATATCTCTTGACCATCATGTAATCTTCTTTAAAAGGACACTCCAATCGTATTGGGCAATGACTGCCAAGAAACTTTTACAAAGCTAAAGGGTATGTTAACCACTGCACCAATCATGTAAGCACCTGATTAGAGTATTCCTTTTGAAATCACTTGTGATGCTAACAATTATACTGTTGGGGCATTTTTGGGACAAAGAAAAGACAAGAAACCCTATATAATTCACTATGCGAGTAAAACTCTAAACAGTGAGCAAGTTAATTACTCTATAACGAAAAAAGAACTCTTTGTTGTAGTCTTTGTACTTAACAATTTTATATCTTACTTGATTGGATCCAAAATTGTAATTTTTACCGATCATACAATTAAGTATCTTCTTACTAAAAAAAAAAATGCTAAGCCCAAGATGGATTCTTTTCTTCCAAGAATTTGACCTTGAAATACGAGATTAAAAGAGAGAGAGAGAGAGAGAGAGAGAGAGTAGAAAACGTAATGACTAATCACTTGTCTCGCCTTGTACTCCCCGATTTTATTGAGATGACACCTATGAAAGATACTTTCCCTGATGAATAATTGTTTGTAGTCTCCTAATCACCTTGGTTTGCTAACATTGCTAATTATCATATGACAAGTGAAATTTTTAACCATTGGACGCCACAAGATAAGATAATTTTTTTTACCAAGGTGCGTTACTTTTTCTGGGATGATTCATATTTGTTTAAATATTGTCCATATCAAATCATAAGGAGTTGTGCTCCTAACCATGAGAAAACTATTGTCATCTCCTTTCGTCATTCTCATGCATGTGGTAGACATTTTTCTGCTAAGAAAACTACTGCTAAGATTTCGCAGTGTGGTTTCTACTGGCCTTTAATGTTTAAGGACACCCATGTGTATTGCAAATCTTGCTAGCATTGTCAGAAATTATGTAGAATACCTTGTAAAATATAATGCCTTTAAATCTAATCTTGATTGTTGAGGTTTTTTACTATTGCGGCATTAATTTCAAAGGACTATTGCCCTCATCTTTTAGATATCTTTATATCTTATTAGTTGTTGATTATGTTTCCAAATGGGTATAAGCGATTCCATGTATAACAAATAATCATAAAATGGTTCTACGATTTATTTTATTTTATTTTTAAAAAAAAAAAGTCTAGATTTGGAACACTTAGAGCCATTATCAATGGTGGAGGTGCACACTTTTGTAATAGATCTTTTGAAGCTTAAATGAAGAAATATGGTATTATGGATAAAGTGAGTACGCCCTATACCCACAATCAAGTGTTCAAGATGAAGTTTCAAATAGGGAAATCAAACACATTTTAGAAAAGACAGGAAATCCATATTGTAAGGATTGGTCTCTTAGACTAACCGATACATTGTAGGCTTACCATACAACTTTCAAAACTCCTATTAGGATGTCTCCTTATAGACTTTTATGTGGGAAAGCTTGCCATTTGCATATGAAGTTAAAACATAAAGCTTATTGAGCTATAAAGAAATTGAATTTTAACCTTGATAAGGCTAGCTCACTTCATAAATTCCAGCTTAATGAGTTTAAGGAGATCTGGAATGAAACATATGATAATACTAGAATTTACAATGAACAAATGGAGGTATTCTATGATAAGAATATCCTTTGAAAACCATTTGAACCATCAAAGAAAGTTCTCTTGTTTGTCAATTAACGTGACGGTTGAGTCTTAGAGTCAAGTAAGCCCTAAATGAAGAATACAAGACCGAAGAATCATTAAGAGTGGAAGGTTCAAGTGCAATACAAAGGTAGACTAAGCCTCACGAACCTAACTAACCCCCTCCATTTATAAAACCTCCTAAAACATGGTCCATACTTGCCTAAAATCATATAGGAATAACCCTTGGTAAGTAAGTTAAAAGCCTAACCTTGTAGCCTTTGTAGTTAAAAGTTCAACTGAAAATTATGCTTCTGTTCATACCATCAAAGTGGCATCGAACTATCTTCAAAGTCATTAAAGACAACTCGATGACATCAAACAAGATCCTCATCTGTCCTGCAACAAAACTAAAATTTTCTGAAAAATTTTCGATGACATCGAAACTTAATGTTCGATGACATCAAACCTACTCCGATGACATCGTAAATGGTTCAAAACACTCCAACAAACTTTCAATGAAAATCATAATTCTTGATGATATTGAATCATGTTCGATGACATCGAAAGTAAATTATCAATGACATCGAAGTAGGCTCGATGTCATCGTAAATGAGACAGGTTTGTCTAGAGAGTTTACAAGGAGAATCATGAAACTCTCGATGACATCGAAGTCTCTTCAATGACATCAAAACTTGAAATTCGATGACATCGCAAAAGTTCATCATCAGTCCAACAAGAAAATGAAAACTTAACCTGACTGATTGATGGCATCGAAGCCTATTCGATGGCATCGAAATTTGATTTTCAATGACATCGAAACAGGTTCGATAACATCTTAAATGACCCTATTCTATTCAGCAACCTCAAAATATTTTTCAGGAAAATCTCGATGGCATCGAGTCATCCTTCGATGACATCGAAGGACACACGATGACATCGGACAGAAACTGTCCAACACCTATTTGAAAATCTCAGTGCAGGGTTCAATGGTATCAAAGAAGGTTCGATGATATCGAAGGAAACTTCGATGACACACGATGACATTGAAGCTTCCTTCGATATCATTGAACCTGACAATTTTTTCCCCATTTTTTTACCGTTGAGATTTTACTCTATATACGTTTTGGGGTTACTTCTAGGGTTTTTAAATGAGCATTTAAGAGAGCTTTGAGAGAGTTATTCCAGCAGTAATTACCTTTCCTCTCAAGCCTTCTTTTCTCATAGGAGTTTATCATTCAATCTATATCTTAAAGGCAATCATTGTGACATTCATTGTTTAGATTGAACTATGAACTCCGGCCTTCATTGATGATCTAACA
Organism: Magnolia sinica; assembly: GCF_029962835.1. NCBI lineage: Eukaryota > Viridiplantae > Streptophyta > Magnoliopsida > Magnoliales > Magnoliaceae > Magnolia > Magnolia sinica. Next base: position 36,102,896 of record NC_080581.1, read on the forward strand.
ACCTTCTTTAATGGCAAATCTTTAAGTTGGATACCCTGAATGTTTAGCTTGGGGAATCCATTCTAGTTCATAAAGACTCATCATTAACTAGATAGGATTTACCAAAAACCTCTTGACTTGACAACCTCGGCATCAACATTGGATCATCTACAAATGGTTGCAATTCAAGAGAGTGGAAAACTCTTCATCAACATGAAGAACTTCATCATTTGTGCTAAATGGGGCTCACTCACTTTTAAGTAACTACTCAAGTTCACCTTGTGTCTGAAAACATTTCCTTGTGTAGGATTGAGATTCAGAATTTGGTTACCTCAAGCTCGCCAAGCCCTTTCATAAGCCTCTGACAGGAGAGTAAGTATAATGTCATTGTGTAAGACTGTTTCGTAGTTCTTGTGTAGAACTTGTTGTCCTTGCGTAGGACTTGTCAAGTGCCTTGTATAGGCAATTTTAGTAATCTTGTGTAGGTTGTGAAGGTTTATGGTGAACTTGATTTAAAACCATTGGATAGTGAAATTCAGCACACTCTAGAGAGAGTGGGTGTCATGCCCCAAACTCAGGAATCGGGCTCACAAAACTTTCGACCACTAAATCTAGTGTCGACCGCATTCGTAGTACACCGTTTTCAGCTCTCAGCTCCCATACGCCAAGTACTAATCCTGAGATCCTACAAGGAGGATTTTCAGAGTTTTTTTTTGTAAAGGAGCATAACCATAAGTGTATCCAAGTCACAAAACATCATCACCACATATCCACTATTATAATCTTTGAGTACAATGCTAGGAGGAAAATACATGATAAAGGTCAGGCATATACTCACTTGTAACGCCCTGAAAATCGGGGGTCGAGCAGGAGTCCAACTCCCGAGTTCTAATACATCACTTATGCAACATAGATGATGATGATTAAATGTTGTCTGTATTACCGCCTTAAACATGAGTGGGATTATACCAAACAGCATATCACACTCCAGAGATATTTGAATTTATGCAAGCGGAAGACTGTAATAGATATATAAGGTACATAGACGTGGTATCCAACCTCAAGAGTATGATGGCATTACTGAGTTGAATAAATACATATTTGTTCCAAAAATGCAAAATGACAAAGTGTGAATGTCTCACTAATCATATATCCTTGTAATCCCGTTGATCAGAGCGGCCTACATAAACCCGCCTGATAACTGCATGTATGAGAATTCCTCCTCATCATCGCGGAAGTAGGGCTCTGCCTCGTAAGCATCGCCATAATCTGCATCTACAACAGAGTCTGGTTGGTGTTTAAAGCAACGTCCTAGAACGTGAGAGTGAGTGATCAACTCAGTGGAACTGTGAAGCAAAGGTTAACATGTTATCAATTCAGTCAAGCAGTAATGATAAAGCAGTACAACATTTATGTCCTAAGTAGTCCTACACTCCCTCTTGCGACAACATCTTACTATCGTGGCATGCACCACTCCCAATAAACGTGCACTTCCTTGCCAAAGCACCGTGCAATGCGATGTATGATCGTGTTATCTAAGTTCTTAGTTAGCCCTTTTTCATACAGCAGGATTGGGAAGCTAAGGCACCTCCCTTTATATCATATACCCAAACATTGATCCATCTAGGGTCGTCACTCCTAGTCATTCACATACGATAGATGATTCCAGGTCGCCACAGAGAGGCTCGTTACCTCAGTACAAGTCTGGTTTATACTCTAATTTATTACGGAGAGGCTCGTCACCTCAGCGCAGTTTAGAGTATGCTTGAGGTCACTTCGAGAGGCTCATCACCTGATCGTAGGCCAACGGCATGAATATAGTGTCTCATACCACCATATTCAGCTCACGAGTCTGGGTTGCTCACTGGACACTACGGGGAGGCTCGTTACCCCAGCGTAGGCCGACAGCTCGACCACGGTGTCCCATACCACCATGCTCGACTCATGAGTCTTAGCAGATCAAGGTACCAAGGTTAAACGGGTTTTCACTGATGAGTTTAGTACCTTAGATTCAAGCAGTAACGTCCATATATGGTGAACATACATTAGGCCAATCGAGTTGCTTGACAAGCTCGATTGGTACGAGCATACGTCGAGCCGATCGACATGAAGCGCATAAGCACTCCGCGTGGCCTAACCACTGTCGACTAGCAGCATACGACTCGGATTCCTCGAACCTATCTGGCGTGGTGAAACGACCTCAGCCACAAACTCAGAAATCCTTACTGATTGCCTGGACTACGTCGTAGCCCCAAACACACTCCAAATAGCAGTATACGCATGTAATAGCCAAAGATAGCATGTGAGAGCTAAAATCAAATATAAATCATACTTTAAGCAATTCAACAAAACACATGCTACACATGTACCGTACATGGGCATTTCATCCTTATCCCATATAGTAGTAAGATAGGTTATATAAAGGATTCTATAATCATAAATAAGGAGTTAAGAATCTCATCTCAACACCCTCATTACACGCATTTTAAACAAGCATTTTCACATTCAGGCATTTTAACAAACACTTAGGCTACACATATCATATACATGTAATTCAATAGTTATAACAGGTTTTATAGCAAATCCCTTCACAAGGGGTTCACCATACATACAAGAATCATATATTCTTAGTCAATGAACATAGAAGGCATGAATCATAATTCCATACTTATTCATACATTTCAACAAATACGTGGAATGCATTAAAAATCAACATAGTCTACATATATACGTAATATACGAAAAATGTCGTATCTACGCACATGTGACAGAATCAAGTCAGTCATAAATCATTACTGACATTGAAAGCCTTGAAAACCATAACATAAACATTTCTAATCCGCGTCATTCGCCAGTAGACTCGTAACGAACTCAGTTTCGATGATAAGTCCTCGTCTACAACTCAACGGCAACCTATAACATGGAATAGGTTAACTACTGCACCTTTTACTCTATTTGGATCCCTAAAATAGATTAGGATTAGGATTTCTTACTCAAGTATGGAGTCGGAATCGCCAAAATCGCGATACAGACGTGGTGGTTAAGCACGTGGAGTGGTAGGGATCGAATTCCAAGAACAACTCCAACTCACACTCACACCTTCCCTCTCTTTCCTTCTCTTTCTTCTCTCTTCTCTCTCTAGGGTTTAGAAATTCGTATATGAAGGGAGAGAGAGGGTTTAAGGCCCTTATATAGACCCGGAAGTGATGAGAACGGCCCCAGGGCCATGGTATACTTAGGTTATAGCCAAATACTGGCCGTTTTGGTCCAACGGAGCTGATCTGGAAGCCCCTTTTCTACATATGGTCGGACTTAAGGTCCCTGACAATGGATCTAGGTCAGGTTAAGATCTCGGCCCGATCGGATCGGTAGATCGGCCGCGGGGGACCTGTTTCAGTTCAACGGTCACCGATACTCGATCGAGGCTACAAATACCCTGACATGTGTTGGACATTTTCCTTGATCCGAGGGTGTAATTGGGTCAGATTCTGACGGTCTGAATCCTTAAATTCGGCATGCAAGCGAACGGCTCAATTCACTTAAGTTTTAGTTCATTTCCTAAAGATATTCGCATTTCTCACACACTTCGCTCCGGGCTCATGTTATGCATTTCTGGATACCTTTAGGACTTGATTTCCGAGATGGTTGCCAAGTCCAGCAAGGCAATCATAACCGTATAGTTTCGGGGTAATAGGACTTTCGACGTGTGGTCCAAGTCCGATACGGAGTTTCAAGATGCTCCCAAGAGCAACTGGGTTTTGGAATGGATCCTAAGTTTTTAAGTAATATAACGGTAGCGGTTCTACTCGTTTTAGGTCTTACAGATCGTATTTAAAGTGATTAGTGTTAATTTCACATAATCTAGTTTAGCACTTAGCTAATCCACGTCTAATTTCTAAAGGATTCGATCCTTAGTGATTTCTGCCTGAGGTGGTACTCGAGTCTTTGTACAGATTTTTCCGAGACGTTACATCATGTCTCAATGATGTAATAGTATAGCATAACATACACGTAACGAATGTACGTAAGCTTACTAAGAAGCTTAAAGTATGTGTGCGTGTGTGCGCAATGCATGTACCAAGCATACAAATGTTAGAGTAAGCAGAATGACGGAGGGCCAGATTGTCATGTCCATAAATACCATCAGTCTTATCCAGGCTATGCGATGCAAAAACATAATGGGCCAAATGTCATATGCTAAGGATGCAATGCAATATGCAAATCTGGATGTCTAATACACATCTTAGAACGGTTCTCATCTAGAAACATCATTGGGGTCTAGTACACTCCAACATTAGTTGTCGCTCCATCGCGTGCATGACCTATTGAGTGGAAGAGACCTCACTATTCGCCTTTCCAATGGTATATCAATGCCCACCCGGTTCGTCGATAGCGGACCCATTTACGAGCTGGTCAAACTCAACCTAGCTTATAGCCCCTACCCTTGGGCGGATAAGGTCACACCTCTTTTCAACCGACCATAACACAGTGGGGACGCGGCCTACTAGTATTTGGCATTCGTGCGCCCATGTTATCCACTCAGTCTCAACGTTGAAGCTTCCTACTGGTACCACAATGGTTTAGGGACTTTCACCCAAGGACATCCATAGTGCCCTAATGCTAGAACAAATATTTTCAATATTCAATCTGGCCATCCACGATATGCCTGTGGAGGTCATAACTCTGATGTCGCTAGGGCGTAAAGTGATTATAACATACAAGATGCAAAATGCATGAGTCATACCATCCAAGTCATGCATCAAACCTGCGCATGCCGCATGATTATGTGGGGTAACCCTATCTCATATGAGGTCCCCTAAGTATTTCAACCCAAAGGCATATGCTACGATCAATCATCATCCACAACATGTATACAAATGATGCATATGAGCATATATCTGGTCATGATAACATTATACTAAGCATGTTCTCAGTGTGTCCTACCAGACAAGTACACTAGCATGTTATCAGACATATCAGGTAATAATCAGCCTTAATTAGCATCATATACAGATAGTGAGAACTGAATGGTAGGCCCCATTAGAAATATAGAAGTCTGTGGTGTGGCCCACGTTAGACTAACATCGGCTCCTCGTATAGCTTAGAAGGCATAAATAAAATACATATAACAAGGCAGGGTCTACTAGGAGTGACCCGGATGTACACCCACATGTACGATATATGTGCCACTAGGCTATAAATCTATTTGGGCACATGGCTCAACGATGATGTCCCAAAACAATTAGATTATCAATGGCATCACTTAATTACTTTCAAAAGATGATCTGCACCGTCTGATCATTGCTAACATAAACCGGCGATTACAGATCATTGGTTAGTCACTAGGATGTGATCCTTAGCTTATGGCCCATCTGAGTCTTGGGATTTCATCATTCAAGCAAGGTATATGTCAGTGGGTGTACTATAACCATAATGTCAACGTTTACATGCTCGTTAATTAGGGATTTGAATCCGGGATACCAAACATAACTAAAAATTCAAGGGATCCCGAATCCAGGGATTCCTAAGTCCAAGGGATCCCAAAACCAGGGATTCCCAAGTCCAAGAGGTTTCTACCCCCACATTTCCCTATGGTGCGGCCCACCTAAGATTTGGATCGGCTTAAACTCTTGCGATTATGGTCTAACATGACCCGAGAGAAGGATGGGCGGCGTGGATGGCATATAAACCTCAAGGTGGGTCCCACAAGTGCTATAAAAAATGGGCAGCACTCCCCACCCACTGTTTCCCCTGGTACGGTCCACCTGGGAGTTGGATCATCCTAATTTTAGGGCTTAAGGCCTAACATGATCCAGCAAGACGAATGAACTTCCCACAATGACAGCAAACGGGCCGATTTAAGCACCCATTCCTTCCTCTTCCACTCTGAGTTGTATGATTGGTAAAGAACAGAGTGGATAAGATACATACATCATATAGGGTCCCACGTGTGGGCCCCATTCTAAAATGAATTGAAGGGATAGATGGGTGGCATGGATCAAACAGATACATTGGGGTAGCCCCATGAGGTGGGCCCTGCTAGACAACATGTGCAGACACACTACCTGCAGTGGGTCCCCTTGTGTGGCCCCTAAATGCCCGGAATCAAGTTGATAGTTGTGTCTTCCCTTCATCCTGGCCACACTTGGCCAGGGTATAAGTCATGTGTTACCCGTGCCACCATTAGATGGCATACAATCTACATGGCGGGCCACATAACGGTTGCAACGGTGGGTATCATTGTCCCCACTGTTTCGAGTGGTGTGACCCACCTAAGATTCAGATCTGTCTAATTTTTGGCTACTAGATGGGCAATATGGATGAAACACATACAGCGTGGGGATACACATACAGCATAGGGGATCCCATGTGTGGGCCCCACTCCACACCCTAGGTGGGCATCCGCCCAACCAAGGCTGTTTATTATTATTATTATTATTATTATTATTATTATTATTATTATTATTATTATTATTATATATTTGATATTTGATTTGGTTTTGGTCACCATCAAAGTGGCCCCCACAGGGATAATATACTCTGTTCATCGCGTAGGCTAGCTCAAGTGGATCCCAATGGGCCTGACTGGGACTAGTTTGGATAAACAAGGACCCCCACCAGGCCTTGGAAGGTTTCAACAGTAGGAAATTTTTTTCCTCCACGCAACCCACTCGGAACTAGGATCTGCCTCATTTTTCAACCCACGGCCTAAAACAATCTTGCGAAATAGATGGAAGATGTGGATTCAACATATACATCATGGATGGTCCCACGAGTTGGGGCAGCCCAAGGAGGCTTCCGTCCCTCATGTCGCTGGGCAGTAACGCCCAGCATCACCTTTTTTTTAATCTCTCTTTTTAATGGTTTTCTGCTGAGTGGGGTCCACGAGTGGATGATCCACTTCATCCATCTTGTCGGCCAGCTCTCCGTGGGCCAAAAGAGTCCATGGTTGGGCAAATTCCATCACACACACATAACATTGGGCCCTAGAAAGTTTAAATCATGAGATTTTATTTCCCTTAGTGCGGTCCACTAAAGATTTAAGACATCAAGAACATAATTATTAATCAATGAGTGGATTTCTCGCTTGTAATTGATGCATGATCTTTTACAACGATGAATATATATGCCAAAATAGTAAGAGAGAAAAATTCGTAAACACAGTTGACGTTTGAATTTTGTGCATAAATCGTAAACGACGAATAGGGTCCGTTGAAACAAAATGGATCTGATCTGTCGAAAAAAACGACAGATCATATCCACAGTAAAACTTAAAAAGTCCGTCACAAGAGTTTTTCGTCATAAACTTTTGCGACAGATATGGTCCGTCGCAAATTTTTAGAAGAGATCCTCCATATAGGGAAGTGGTCCGTCGGTGCCAAAATAGCAAAAGCCGACTACAAATTCAATTCCGTTGCCCTCAATCACGTGTAGACATGTATAGGCAATAAAGCATATCTTAATCATGTGTAGACATGTAAAGGCAAGAAAGCATATCTCAACCAGTGTAGCTGTTCACTTGGGCAGTCATTTGGTAAAATTTCTGCCAAAAAAGAAAACTTTACATTTGTTTTTTAAATCTGGTACACATGAAAGCATATATATACACATCAAAATCATAATACTTGGGCATATATGACCATTCAAACGAGTGATTGTGAAAACTCATTGAATATATATACACATCAAAATCATAATATGAGAGCAAGAGAGCATATCTTAATCACATGGAGCTATTCACCTGGGCAGTCCATTGGAACAATCTAAACCATCCATGCCAACAAAAAAAAGAGTAAACAACCAGCAGTAAATATTGACAAAATTTTATACTAGAGTTGAAAGTGTATAAAACCACCCAATGACCAAACCACACTAGGATCATATGATAGATTTCTCTCAACTAACGATATCTAAGTTGTGAAAAAGTTGAAAGCATATGAAACTGACCTCCAACTGACTAATCACCAAAGCATCTGGCGATTCCCTTTATAATTGTAGGGAATGCCTGCAACAAAAGCAAGTTTTAAGCAACAATATAAACCCAGTAGGCTATGTTTGGATGCACAAATAAATTCAGTTGTGAACATTTAGGAAATGGCTTCAAGAAAGAATGCATATTGATTTTGGGGTGAAGTGAAAATGAGAGAGCATCCAACTTCAAACAAAGCTTCATGAATAATAACCTTGCCTGACCACAAGAAGGACAGTAAGAGCTTGCACATCCAAATCCTCCTGGAATGTGCCGAATCTAGATGTAAATGCTAATAGAAAAATCTTTCCCAATAAATGTTATTTTACAAAACAACAAAAGTTAGAAAGAGGCACCTAATGAAAGAAAAGAGTAACTTAACCAGTTATACAACCAAAATGAACAAAAGATATAAAGTAGATAGTAAAATTGGTATGTTCTTCTACTTCTTTTTATTGCTCTTCCATCATTTGAGAGTCATTTCATTTTTTTAGGAATTCAACCCTCTTTAAAATAAAAAATTTTAAAATTTTTTAAAAAAAAAAGAAAAAGACTTGAAAAATAAATCAAATTCATCTTCATATCTTAAAAAGCTGCTACTACCACGTTTCAAAAACTGAAAGCTATAAATACCCACAAAACCAAATAATAATAAATAAATAAGGACATGAGAAGGCATGCACATATCCAGGAATCAGATGGATGGCAAAAGCAAGTTGTGACACTAAAAGAAATCCAGTTGCTATTGCATCTTTATTCCATTCTAAATAAGAATGTTTTGTGCTAGTAGAAACTAGAGGTCCTTTGATTAGCTAACATGGAGGACCCCCACATGCTTGCATATTTGGATCATCCAAACAATCCTTTCAGCAGCCCTACTATAAATGACCACTGCCTCAAAAATCAAACTTACACTACATTTTACAAGGAAAAGTCTCTGATCAAACGATTAAAGTTGTCAAATTGATGTGAATTTATACAATTAAAGTTATAAAACCATTACTAAACTTGTGAACATTTTTCTTTATGCCTCACTTCTAAAGCTAAAACATAGATGGCATCATGCATACAGAAGCACCTGGCCTCAACTACCTCTCGTGTGTGCCCCTAAATGGATGGGCCCCAGCCCCAAAATAGCATTATTCTCCAAAATGTCTGAGAAACCGATCAACTATCCAAAAGCCGGTAACTCTGAGAAAATAAAAATAAACCAAAACCTGAAATCCCCCATACAACGTACAAGAATCAAAAGAGAAAGATGGCCGCAAGAAGACAAATAAAAATAAACAAAACACAACAAAAAATTTCAATAGAATACCCAAAACTAACAAATTCAGAATCTTAGAAAAACAACACAACTTTACATGAAATCTACCATTTATATGAATAACTAATCAAAAAATCCCAAGGCATAACCTCAAGAACGGTCATGTGCAAGCACTCAAGAACAGAAGAGCCCCATTTTATGATTTCACAACTGCCCATTTACAAAAAGAAAATTCCAAAACCATGGTAACTTATTAGTATAGAAATATTGAATTATTTAATTTTACCAAACCAGTTGCAAACCAAAGGCTGCTTACCATCATGGTATCCCTAATCAGATGGATCCTCTCTTCAATACCTGAAGTCCCAGAATTTCAAAATAATAATAATAATAATAAATACAAGAATTAACTAAAGCCTCAGAAATACAATAAGATGGCCATCTGGCTCAAGCCTAAAAAATACACACACCAACACAAATTCACCACTTTCAACTGTTTCTTTCTTTTATTTTCTTTGAAAGAAAATAAATTTAATTTCAGCATCAACCTAACTCATGGTTCAAACAAAAGTCAAGAACTCATGCTCACAATGCTACGGGTGCACCACTCCCAGACCCTCCAAAATACCACTTAGGCACCAACTTGACTCATGGTTCGTGCCAAATGATAGAAAGAGAGTAACTTGACTCGGCACCAACATACCCCGTTATGAGCAATGCACCTGATGTATCCTTCATGTCTTTAAATTGATAGATTTTAACAAGAGTAATGATAGAAAGAGAGGGAAATCTTATCATTGACTAGAACCTGGACTCTGGATGATGGAATACAAATTAAAAAGAAGAAAAGGGTCCCGAGTTTCAACTCGCAACTCGTACCATATATTTGTCGTTTTTTGAATCCGTTGCACCTGATAGTCATTTCATCCAAATTAAACAAAAATAAATAAATAAATAAATCACAAGATTTTTTAATAAGTACCCCATTGATAAAATTCACAAGATTCTTTAATATGAACTCCATTCACAAAATTCACAAGATTCTTTAATAAGAATCCCATTCACAAAATTCACAAGGTTGGCCCGAATAAAACTAACCTAAGTTCACAAGCTCTGCGGTCCACAAACAATATCTTCTTGAAATTCCCTAATGGGACTTATTACACTACCATTGCATCATCCATAGATGCATCTCAAAGATGAAACCATTTATAATAACTGTGTAAATGCCAACAACAAAATGAAGGATGATTCACATACTAGTATCACTGGTGTGAAATTCAAGTGCTGTATTTGTTTTTTCTGAAATCTTTTAGATCCATCTGCTCGGGCCTGTAGCTTAGGAGGAGTCAACTTCTGAAGTGAAGCATGCAAAATCAGCATTGTAAGGAGTAGGGACACAACATTATGATGCGACTAACAAGACAAGAACAAAAAAGAAATGAGACGGAGGGAGGAATAGAATAACCTACATAGCTGACAGCAATGGTGCAAAAGAAAGCTATCAACACTGTAACTATAGAATACAACGACAATTGCAGCTGGATGACAAGTTAGTAAAAATTAACCATATGTTACAATAGCATTTCAATAGATACAACAGATTTTTAGACATAATCCGAAGGTTTACATATTAAGAACAACATACATGTAATGGAAAGAAATCCGACATGCACCTTCACAATAGCACAAACATGGCACATCTGAGTGTGTATAAGGTGTGGCCACTGTGCATATGACCTGGTGTAAAAATCAGGCCTGCCTACTCATCAGGTGGGCCACACATGTACATTAAATGTGGACAACTTTAACAATCCATTGTTTCTCTATAGGGTTAGCCCATGTGATGAGTTGACCCTACTCATCAGGTGAGCCACACATGTTATATGCAAGTTTCTTGAAACCTTTAAAAAAACATAACAGTACTAGAAATATTAAAGACTACCAATATAAGTGTTCTTCAAATGTTGTAATCCGAGGTAGAGCTATTATGAGTATATAGTGATTTTGATGTGTCCAGCTAGATACAAGTATAAAGGAAAAGAAAGAAAAGCAGCTTTATATAATATAATTTTCTAAACCAGAATGCAAGGGGAAGGTCACATAAAAAAATAAAGGTAGTTCTATTAAAAACTCACTTGAAAGCAAAAGCAAACAGAAGAAATATTGGAGAGGCGGATTTACACTGGAAAAGAAAGAAAGTGATAGAAGAATATCCTTCTATATTAGAAATCTCATTGTCCCTTTAGCAAAATACACAGTATTCAATTCAAAATCAGAAGATAATAATTCATCAGAACAATCAGAAGATAGGAACAATCAGAAGATAATGATTCATCGGAACATAAATATAGAGGGAATAACAAACCAAACATGGTGGCAAATGTCACGAATATGAAAACGAAGGACACATTGCTCAGATTTATATCCAGGGCAGCTCCAATAGAAGTTGGTACAACTGTGAAAGGAAGTCCATCTGTAGCATTAGTTGTTAGAAAAGTTAATAAAAAAAATTAGCAGCAATGAGATTTACTTTCAAAGTTAACAACGGATAATAATGGTAAACACTCAAGTACTGGGAACATCCACGCTTGTATTGACCGATGAAAGAATGCACAAACAATAGAATGTAATGAAATAATACAAACCCAATGGCTGGGGATACGCAATACAGCAATAGAATGTGAGCAAAGTCCACAAAATTCAATAAAAGAAGAAGAACATGATTGCTTTTCCAGAATTTTCCTAATCGCATGTTGTTTTTGTGTGTGTGTGTGTGTGTGTGTGTGTGTGTGTGTGTTTTAAGTTATTCAAAACAGTTTCAAACTCATAAATGGCAGCACACCATCTTGTTTTAATGTATCACAATTTAGGACCCATTTGGCGAGCATCATAGCACTATTGGCATTGATTGTTTGGCATTTGGCAGGCTAAGACACTGTCCATAGCACAGTTAGCCCAATAGTACCGTTATGCACACTTTTTTTCCAGCCATTAGTTTCTAAGTCATGTAAACAGTTGGATCCCAAGGGCCAGTTTGGCGCATCGACTTGCACACGCTTAAATGGGAGTAGGAGGGATTGAATGCCATAACGCATCACGGCTAACGTTTGGATTGAAGCCAACGCAGACTGCCTCGAATCCATCGCCTTCAACAAATGGATTCCCGCAATCCCCTTTTCCATCTCTGCTGCAAACAGCCCATCCCGCAAATCTCCCAAGGGATTTCGGGCAGGGAGAAGGAAATCCCACAGTACTTGCGTAAAGTCCATTGAACGGACGTGGGATTGACCGCGACGAGACCCTTCAGCCCTCCTTCATTTCGTTGCAGGGATTTACTCAATATACGGTGGAATAGTAGTGAATCGGCAGCAACGACGGAGGTTCTTCCTCATCTCCCCAAAGCAAGGTAACCAACTCAAATCTCTCGCTTTGATTAGTTGCAAGATCCGTCTTCTTGCTCTATGTATCAATCATCTCCAGCCGTGTTTCAGGCCACAAGGTTCGAGAAGATTTATCAAACACGGTAAGCTCCTCTACTGAGTTGTATTCCTACGCCCATCGGCAGCTTAAATTCTATGTAACGATTAAGGGTTTTTCAATGTAAGTGAATCAAATCAGAAAATCGTAATTAATACTTCGCATATAATCAAAGTAATTTGAGAATTTGCAATGAAAATGGAAATCTGACTGATCTCCAAATTTCTTCTTTTAAAGTATATGTTATCTCTGCTAGTCACAAAAATGGCCATCAGTGCAGCTTGGGGAGGTTTGTACACAGCTACGACAATTTCTCACATTTCATAGCCTATCTCACTAGCTTGTGAAATTTTCGGTCCTTTTCAAGCTCTTCTCCAAATCTAGCAACACAACTATAATTCCTGATCTAATCTTTACGTGCAGTTGTTGTCCTCCTTTCAAGATGAGGTTGAATCTCCAATTGGAACAGTTCGTCTATAGCTTATGATGGATTTATAATTCCTTCTAATTTGTTATGTTATCAGTGTAAGGACAGAAGACCGCCATGCTCGACAGCCTTGCTCGGCCTAACCCGGACAGAGCTAATAAGGCATGTGGGTCCATGTGCTCATTTTCTGTGTATCAGTGGTAGATCTCATTCTAATATTTATTAATACAACATGTGTACGGGGCCTCATACGAATAACTGAATCAATCTATTTTTAGGGTATTACGTTAATCTCTTGATTCTCTTCTTCGATGATTATGGGATCCCAACTGATCTGTCCGTTATTGTAACTCATTGAAGGGAAAAGAATGAGATAGATTTACCTCTTCATTGTAAAATCAAAAAGTTAGAAAGGTAAATTCTAGATCGGGACCATACATATAATGGACCATACAATGGAGATTTAAAAGGCTGGCGAAAACAGATGTTTCTAAACATTTGAGTCGCATAGCTACAAATGGATGGTAAAATGCAAAGAGAGTGCGCAGTTTAGAAGAGATAGGCGAGAGAAGGGGCTACCTACGATTTTACCATGAGTGTGAATTTTGTTTGTTGACACATCTAAGCTAGATGGCAGTAGGTATTGATCCACCTTTTATCCTTCAATCACTCTATTAAAGGCACCCATTTAAGAGTTCTGGCATGTTTATTTGTTGGGTCTTACTCTATATGGGTCATGCGCCAAACTCTTCATTATGCATGAGTCCAGCCTGTGATTCAGAATTTTTGCCCATGGATGGTGGGCCAATGTTCGGAATTTCTCATGCAGCTGATAATGCAATTATCAGATTCCTTTAATCGAAAATGTTGGACGATCCTACCCATCAAGTAAATATATAGTAAGGAAAAAGTTAGATACAAATGATTTCATTAGATCAATTCCATTCTTTTAAAATGGAGAAATGCTATGATATTCTAGCATGTTTAAGACTGTCTACAAAATATAGGTCAAATCAACATTTTCCCAAATGTGGTTAGTGCCGAAGACAAGGCCAAATCTAGGAGGGGTTGGATGATCTGATCAATAACATTTGAGCGTACAACCAACACCCAAACACACCAAATCAAATCCCAAAATTAATTTCAATCTTTTCGCTTCCATTTTCTATTTACTTCATGTCTGTAAACCAAACATATCTCATATTATCAAACCTTTCAAAACTAATTTCTATGTTCACTTGTTTAAATCAACCACTCTAGAGACAACACAATCACCTATCCACAAATGTGAATATCTTCAAATTCATATACTAAGAACGATAAAATGAGTTCTAAAATTAATGAAATTTATCCATCATCTCTCTCAATCATAACTCTGTGGCATGTTTTGGATATAGAAAGTAAACGACATACATTGAGGTGTTCTTCTCCCAAAAGTGTAGGTCATCCAATTAAAGATGGACAACTTGGATGAGGATGAGATGGATGCATGTATTGTTGTTCTTGCTGCCGTAGCCTAGCTGCAGTTGGAGAGTATTGTCATGTGTACGTGTTCGGACAACTAGCAGACCAAGGGGATTGTGTTACGCAGCTCAAGATGACTTGTGATGCATTTTTTAGTCTTTGTAATGACGTACAGGAGAAGACAAATCTCCGCAATAGTCGTAATGTTAGTCTAGAAGAACAACTTATAATTTTCCTACACACGGTACGACATAACGTGTGTAATCAGGTCATAGGTCACCTCTTTACACGATCAGATGAAACTATTAGCCGTCACTTCCACAAGGTCTTAGATGCAATTGTCTCGCTCTACCCTGAGTATGTTAAACAGCTGGCCCAGAAGTACCTCCTGAGATTCAAGGAAATCCGTATTGCCGCATACTTTCAGGTAGCATTATCTAATTAAGATTCTTTCCATATTGAAGCATTAGTCTACTTGAATCCATTATGACTTTCTAATATATATGGACAACATTTATTTAGGATTGTGTGGGGACAATCGACGGTACTCACATTCCTGCTCACGTTGAAGCATCCCAACATGCAAGCTCCCGCAACAGAAAAGGATTCTTATCTCAAAACGTACTTGCCGCTTTTTCATTTGATATGAACATTCTATACGCTTTAGCGGGTTGGAAGGGTTCAACTTCAGATACCAGGGTCCTATACAACGCTTTGACACGTACCAATGAACCTCTAACTGTCCCACATGGTATTCATCGTCACTTTTGTTCATTTGATATGAACATTCTATACTTTTTAGCGGGTTGGGTGGGTTCAACTTCAGATGCCAGAGTCCTACACAACGCTCTGACACGTACTGATGATCCTCTAACTGTCCCACACGGTATCCATCGTCACTCCTTCATTTGCATCAATATCAATTATTCTTAATTATGATTGTGAAACACACTCTAAACATATCCGTCTATGAAAAATGTAAGTAAATACTATGCTGTGGACACGGGGTACGCACACTCGTCAGGTTTTATCGTCCCGTATCGTGATGTTCGATACCACCTTTAAGAGTATCGAACTGGTAGAGCACCCACGAACATGAAGGAGTTGTTCAATTATCGACACGGGCAATTGCGAAACGCAATTGAACGTTGTTACAGAGTAATGAAAGTCTAGTTCTCAATATTGAAAACGGAGGTGTAGTACCCTTTCGAAACTCAGGTGAAAATTGTAGTAGCCTGTTGTCTGTTATATAATTTTATCCGACACTCGCATGAGTCTGATGAAGATTTGCATGATGTTGGTATACCTGTTGAGGAGGTAAAGACCAACCCAACGCCATATGAGGTGTCAACACTCGATGAGAGGCAATGGTTGGTGCAAGTGGCTCAAGAGGAAAAAGACGCATGGATGATAGTGCAAAATGATATTGTTGAACGAATGTGTGTTGACGCTCAAAACAATTGTAGGAACAGATAGGTGTACTCTACTTAACGTTATATTATGTAATTTTTGAACAACATGACCAGTTTTTTACTTCTTGTTTTTCAACCCGTGTGTGGGTTTAGTATATGTATTGGAAGACAAGTTTTCAGATGTGTTAGGTCTTGAATTACTGTTTTGAATATGCATGTCTACTACTTATCCATCGATTTTATGTTACCTCATATTGTAACTCCAACTTGTTATATTCATATGTACGATATCAAACATGTGGACAAGTCTAGCACAGACACCGTCGCAATCGCCGATAAAAACTCCAGTGCAACCAACTCGCTTTTTCCCAGTGAGAAGCCTGTTAGGTCCTTCGTTGAGCCTCTATCCCAAGCACCTAAAATCAAATGGAATAGACAGACGGACCAAGTACTGTTCAAGAGAGAAGCATATCAGGCTACAACTGAGGAGGTGACGAATCGTACACTCATCAGCATGAATAGGCAAAATGTACAAAAAACATATGAGGTATCATAAGACAGAATATAATGATGTGAAGGATATGCTTGCCCCAAGCGGATTTGGTTGGAATAACGAATGACTGGTCGTGACCGCTCCAGATGAAGTTTGGGAAGAATATCTGCGGGTACGTCGTTATCACAAATCCATAATTATTGTAACTCTAACTTATTTAAGTGTTCATTTTGCATGTAAGAACGTTATGTTATAGTCCCTATTTGCTACTATCTTCCTGGTATTGTTTGGTGCAGTCTCATTCGCAAGCTGAAAGACTTCAAAGAAAGAGAATCGAGAGGATAGATTATTTAGTGGTGATAGTCGACTCGGATCAAGCTACGGGCCGTTACAAATAAGGGAGTAGGAATATGGTGGCGTCATCATCTCGTATACAACGAGATTTGAACGAAGAATGGACCGACCTAAAAGATGATATGGAAGATACTTTGGATCTATTTGGAGAAAATCATGAGGACTCGACTGGGAATTATAACATTCCCTTTGACAATCAGTCCCGTGAAAACCCTCATTCTGCAACACTCTGAACTGTACATCTGATTCTAAAAACAATCGTTATGAGAGTAGTACAAATAAACAAATACGACATGCTCGTCCCTATGACTACTTGGGATGTCTTTGAAGAATATAGCCAATGCGATGTGTGATTTCAAACTTGGGAATGAGGTAAATTGAACAATGTGTTGGATATTCTCGAGGAGGTACAGGGCCTAACCAACACTGAATTCATCAACGTCGGTCAGATCCTTAGCAGGGACGAGAGGCTTGCATCCTTCCTTGTGAGTCTTCGACCAGAACGACGAGTTGAATGGTTGAAGAAACTCTAAACGATTTGGAGGGAATCGTAGCTGGTGGGTCAGGTTGATGGATATTGCTTACTCTTCGATGACTTATGGACACGATGTTGGGTACCTTTTTCTGTGGAGTAAGAACTCATGACATATCGCATGCCTTCTACATTCAGTAGTATGGATGTGTTTTGGATATGTAATAACTTAACACTACACACAATGTGACATGTTACGTACCATTCTCTCTGTTGTGTCGAAGGATGCATACTTTCAGCACATGATTTTCTAATGATTTGGATATCTTATTTTTATATGCCAGTAACTTGTATATATGTTAGCCTACATTTCTACAAGTGCTATGATGAATTCTATTCAGGTAAAAGTTTTCATTCAACCGTTGGATCTAGAATGAAAGAGGTAAAGACCGTGTGCCAATCGGAATCCGACAATGGTGGTACCGTTTCATGATTTGAGGTAAATCTGGTAATCATATCAGAGTATTCACTCGAATATGTATGCATATTGTACCTTGCCTTAATACTTTCATTTTGGACTTTTGGACACAAACGGGTAAGGAGAAATATTACGTCATGCCGGTCGGCCACCGACCAGGCATATATTTATCTTGGGAGGAGGCACAGTTGCAAGTCGAAGGATTCAACAGATGTAAATATCGGTCTTTCAAGACTTGGGAAGGAGTGGAATGATAACAAGGATCGTATGAATTTCCCAATCGTGGGTCAACCCACAAGATGGGAAACTTGTGATGGATCGGTCGCTAGATGTTGTGATGAGGTAGTGACATCAACAACATATGCCTCGTATATCCAAACTACGACCCCAACCATGATGTCTGGGGGTACGTCTACAGACGACATCTCCAAATTGGTTGTGGATAGGATAGCCACGATGTTCATTGGGATCCTGGTTCTTATGTTGGCTTTGTATATTGTCAAACTGGCTTAAATTTCTCTCTTTCAGTATGGCAGGGACTATCCATATGCTGCTAGGAAAATCAAATCTATGACACTGCTAAGATGGTACATGCGTATGCACTCACAGTATACAGTGATCGAAGAGTAAGCAATATCCATCAACCTGACCCACCAGCTACGCTTCTCTTTGAATCGTTTAGAGTCTTCTTCAACCATTCAACTTGTCGTTCTAGTCGAAGACTCACAAAGAAGGATGCAAGCCTCTCATCCCTGCCGAGGATCTGACCGACGTTGATGAACTCGATGTTGGTCAGGCCCTGTACCTCTTCGAGAATATCCAACACCTTATTCAATTTACCCTCTTCCCAAGTCCGAAATCATGCATCGCATTGGATATATTCTTCAAAGACATCCCAAGTACATCGCAGGGACAAGCCACTCACATCCATTTCATTGTACTACTCTCAAAACAATTGTTTTCATAATCAGATGTACGGTTCAGAGTGTTGCAGAATGAGCGATTTTCGCGGGACAGGCTGTCAAAGGGAATGCTATAATTCTCAGTCGAGTCCTCAAGATTTTCTCCAAATAAATCCAAAGTATCTTCCATATCGTCCTCTAGGTCGGTCCATTCTTCGTTTAAATCTCGTTGTATACGAGATGATGACGTTGTCATATTCCTACTCCCTTATTCGTAACAGCCTGTAGCTTGATCCAAGCTGACTATCACTGCTAAATCATCTATTATCATCTATTATCATCTATTCTCTCGATTCTTTTCCCCCGAAGTCTTTCAGCTCACGAATGAGACTACACCAAACAATGTCAGTAAGATATTAACAAGCAGAGACTACACCATAACGTTCTTACACATAAAATGAACACCCAAATAAATTAGAGTTACAATAATTACGGTTTTGTGATAACGGTGTGCCCACAGATATTCTTCTCAAACTTCATTTGGAGAGGTCACAACCAGTCGCTCGTTATCCCAGCCAAATCCGCTTGCGGCAAGCATATCTTTCACATCATTATATTCTCTCTTGTGATACCTCATACAGTTTTGCACATTTTGCCAATTCGCGCTGATGAGTGTACAATTCGTCACCTCCTCAGCCGTAGCCTGATACACTTCTCTCTTGAATCCATTATCGGCTTTGCGTCCTATTGCAATTTGCTCGAGCAGCATGTTGAACAGTACTTGGTCAATCGATCTATTCCATTTGATTTTAGGTGCTCAGGATGGAGGCTCAGCAAAGGACCTAACAGGCTTCTCACGAAGAAAAGGCGAGTAAGTTGCATCAGAGTTTTTACCGGTAATTGCGACGGTGCTCGTGCTAGATTTGTCCACATGTCCGATATCGTACCTATGAATATGACAAGTTGGAGTTACAATATGAGGTAACATAAAATTGAGGGATAAGTAGTAGACATGCATATTCGAAACAATGATTCAAGACATAACACGTCTGAAAACTCCTCTTTAGAAACATACTAAACCCACAAGCGCGTTGAAAAACAAGAAGTAAAAAACCAGTCATATTCTTCAAATTTTACATAATATAGCATAAAGTAGAGTATGCCTACCTGTTCCTACAATTGTTTCGGGCGTCAGCCCACATTCGTTCAGCAATATCATCCCACACTCTCATCTACGCGTCTTTTTCCTCCCGAGCCACTTACACTAATCACTGCCTCTCGTCGAGTGTTGACACCTCATGTAGTGTTGGGTTGGTCTCTACCTTCCCAACAGGATCTTCATCAGACTCATGCGAGCATCGGATAAAATTATGTAGCAGACAACAAGCTACTAGAATTTTCACCTGAGTTTCGAAATAGTACTTCATCGCCGTTTTCAATATTGGGAACGGGCCTTTCATTACTCCCAAACATCGCTCAATTGCGTTTCGCGATTGCGTGTGTCGATAGTTGAATAACTCCATGTTCGCGGGAGCTCTACCGGTTCGATACTCTTGAAAGTGATATCGAACACCACAGTACGGGACCATAAAACCTAACGAGTGTGCATATCCCACATCCACAGCATAGTATTTACCTACATTTTTCATAGAAGAATATCTTCAGTGTGTTTCCCAATCATAATTAGGAACGATTGATATTGACGCAAACGAATGAGTGACGATGAATACCATGTGGGACAAAGGATCATCGGTACATGTCAAAGCGTTGTGTAGGACCCTGGCATCTGAATTTAAACTCTCTCAACTCGATAAAACGTATAGAATGTTCATATCAAATGAACAAGAGTGACGATGAAAACTATGTGAGACAATTAGAGGATCATCGGTACATGTCAGAGTGTTTTGTAGGACCCTAGCATCTGAAGTTAAACCCTTCCAACTTGCTAAAATGTATAGAATATTCATATCAAATGAAAAAATAACAAGTACGTTTTGAGATAAGAATTCTTTTTCTGTTGCGGCAGAACAATATTAGAAGGAATCATAAATCCATCACAGGCTATAGACGAATTGTTCCGATGGGAGATTCAACCTCATCTGGAAAGAAAGATAAAACAACTACATGTAAAGATTATATCATGAATTGCAGTTGTGTTGCTAGATTTGGAGGAGCGGAAAAAGTACCGAAAATTTCACAAGCTAGTGAGATAGGCTATGAAATGTGAGAAATTGTCGTAGCTGTGTACAAACCTCTCCAAGTTGCACTAATGGCCATTTCTGTGACTAGCAGAGATAACAGACTTTAAAAATAATAATAATAATAATAAATAAATAAAATTGGGAGATCAGTCAGATTTCCATTTCCATTGCAGATTCCCAAATTATTTTGATTATATGCAAAGTATTAATCACGATTTTCTAATTTGATTCACTTACAGTGAAAAAACCTAACCGTTACATAGAATTTAAGTTGGCGATGGGTGTAGGAAGTACAACTCATTAAAGAAGAGCATACTGTGTTCAATAAATCTTCTCAAACCTTGTGGCCTGAAACATGGCTGGAGATAATTAATACATCAGAGCAAGAAGGCGGATCTTGTAACTAATCAAAGAGAGAGATTTGAGTTGGTCACCTTGCTCCGAAGAGACAATGAAGAACCTCCGCTGTTGCTGCCGACTCACTACCATTCCACCATATATAAGAGTAGATCCCTGCCAAAGGTCCCTGCAACAAAATGAAAGAGGGCTAAAGGGTCTCATCGTGGTCAATCCCACGTCCATTCAACAGACTGTACGCAACTACTGTGGGATTTCCTTCTCCCCGCCCGAAATCCCTTGAGAGATTTGCGGGATGAGTTGTCTGCGACGGAGATGGAAAAGGGGGATTGCGGGAATCCCTTTGTTGAAGGCGATGGATACGAGGCAGTCTGTGTTGGCTTCAATCCAACCATCCAAACGTCTGTCTTAGGATTCAATCCCTCATACTCCCATTTAAGGGGGCGTTAGACGATGCGCTAAACTGGCACTCGCTGGACCAAACCGGCTGAAATAGGGAAATGTTGTGTGCAGGCACCAAACAGGCTGTCCAAGGTCTTCGCCAAACCTCTATACACGGTCACCATTTACAAAAAGAACAGTCTAAGGCGACGTTCACGATCTATGCGTACCATGGTGTCCCAAAACGGTTACGTATTGGCCGTAACGGCCGATACGTAACGGTAACGGTGGGACCCGTTACGCGATACGAGGCCGTATCGGCCGATGCTCGATTTTGTATCCGTAACGGCCGTTATGGGCCTGTTACGGGCGTAACGGCTGTTACCGACCCGTAACGGCTAGCCCGTAACGGTCATATAACATTCACATTTTTTTGCCTTTTTAAGTTCCGTTTTTTCATTTTTTTTGAAACCATTTGCTTCCAAACTCTCACTCAATCCTTCTACTACCATTTTCGACCAAGCTTGGCTTGGTATTTGAGATAAAAACACATTATATTACGGATTTTCTTGAATCGAAGCTCGGTGGGCTATTTTTTAGAAATTCGTCAAAAATACGTATTTATACTTTTTTTATATGTTTTGCTGTTTTAATCATAGAATATGATATGTTAATCATAGTAGAACATGTTAATGTGCATTTTACAAATTTGTGATGTCATTTTATATTTTTTTATATTTTTTTCTATTTACGCATTAATTTTGGGCCTTTTTTTAAATTCGAAAAATCATTTTTTAATGATTGTTTTGCTGTTTTAATCATAAAATATAATGTGTTAATCATAGTAGAACATGTTAATGTGCATTTTACAGATTTGTGGTGTCATTTTATATTTTTTCTATTTTTTTCTATTTACGCAATAATTATAGCCCTTTTTTAAAATTCGAAAAATCATTTTTTAATGTATGTTTTGTTGTTTTAATCATACAATATGATGTGTTAATCATAGCAGAACATGTTAATGTGCATTTTACAGATTTGTAGTGTCATTTTATATTTTTTTTCTATTTTTTTATTTACGCAATAATTATGGCCTTTTTTTTTAATTCGAAAAATCATTTTTTAATGTATGTTTTGTTGTTTTAATCATACAATATGATGTGTTAATCATAGTAGAACATGTTAATGTGCATTTTACAGATTTGTGGTGTCATTTTATATTTTTTTTCTATTTTTTTCTATTTACGCAATAATTATGACCTTTTTTTAATTCGAAAAATCATTTTTTAATGTATGTTTTGCTATTTTAATCCTACAATATGATGTGTTAATCATAGTAGAATATGTTAATGTGCATTTTACAGATTTGTGATGTCATTTTATATTTTTTTCTATTTTTTCTATTTACGCAATAATTATGGCACTTTTTGTTAAATTCGAAAAATCATTTTTTAATGTATGTTTTGCTATTTTAATCATACAATATGATGTGTTAATCATATTAGAATATGTTAATGTGCATTTTATAGATTTGTGGTGTCATTTTATATTTTTTTCTATTTTTTTCTATTTACGCAATAATTATGGCCTTTTTTTTTAATTCAAAAAATAATTTTTTAATGTATGTTTTGTTGTTTTAATCATATAATATGATGTGTTAATCATAGTAGAACATGTTAATGTACATTTTACAGATTTGTGGTGTCATTTTATATTTCTTTCTTTTTTTTTCTATTTACGCAATAATTAAGGCCCTTCTTTTTAAAATTCGAAAAATCATTTTTTAATGTATGTTTTGCTATTTTAATCATACAATATGATGTGTTAATCATAGTAGAACATGTTGATGTGCATTTTACAGATTTGTATTGTCATTTTATATTTCTTTCTATTTTCGAATTAGTGAATTTATGTTTTTATTTGCTTACATTGGACAGGTTTTAGAGTTTTTTTGGGTTTAGTTAGAACTTAGAACATAAAATCATCTTTATTGACATAGGTCATACACTCATAGTTATACTCATATCTAATCTATATCTAATCATCTAGGATCTACCTAAACCTAAAAAAATGTCTAGGTCTGACCATCAACAAGTGAGTGAGGATATTGGATGACAACATTGTGAGAGGGTTAGTGGTACTAGGCACCAAATGAGGTGCAAGTATTGTGATAGAATAGTAACTAGTGGAATTACCCGTCTCAAACAACATTTGGCATATCGAAAGGGTCAAGTTGCGGCATGTACTAGAGTACCAAAAGAGATAATGCTTTTAATGCAAGCTAGTCTGGATGAGTCGAAGGGTAAACGTGCTGCTGTACAAAAGAAGAAAGATGATGTTTTGGATGTAACTCAACAGGAGATGTTTGGTGAATATATGGGCGTTCGTGATGAAGATATTATTAATTCTAATGAAGATTCAGATCGGGAAATAACTATAGTTAGAAGAGAGAGCTTGCGTCTAGCTCGTGAAGAGGAAGAACGTTGCCGCATGTTTGGCACGCATGAGTCAGTGCGTGATACAAGGGAGGGGGGCAGTGGGAGTGGGAGTGCAACTGCTTCTGCAGGGAGGGTAGGTTTGGTGGGTTACGACGTGTGTTTGGGAGCCAACGACGGGCATCTTCACATGATGCCCCTATACGTTTGGATGAAGAAGTAAATGAGCCTAGGAGACCCTCTATTGATCCAATCCTGTTTAGGAAAGAATCAACCAAAAAAAAGACGACAAAACAAATGTGGAGTAGAACTTCCGTTGAGAAATTAGGTAGAGCAGCAGCAAAGTTATTTATACATGCCAACATACCTCCTAACGTGGCCAATTCTCCATATTGGCAGGTGGTAATTGATGCAGCAGCAGAAGCAGGTGAAGGAATAAAAGCTCTCACGGCTAAGGAGATTAGGGGGAAATGGACAGATGCAGAGTATGCGGATGTGAAAGCATACGTGGCTACCTTTAAACCTGTATGGCAAGCCAGAGGATGCATGATCATGTGTGATGGTTGGACAGCATGATCAACTTCATGGTGTACTACCACTTAGGAACTATATACCACAAATCAATTGATGCCTCAGAGGCAACAAAAAATTCTACCTACATTAATGGACTAATGGATAAAATTATGGACGAGATTGGAGGAGAATATAGTGCAGATTATGACAAATAATGAAGCATCATATAAACTTGCAGGACATGTTGATGGATAAGAGAAAACATCTTTTTTGGTCACCATGTGCTGCCCATTGTATTGATCTTATATTGGAAGATATTGGAAAGAAGAAGAATGTTAAGGAAATGGTTAAAAGGACAAAAGAAGTGACGACGTTTATTTACAACCATAATCAAGTAGTCGCAATAATGAGAAAGTTCACAAAAGGACGAGAGTTGTTGAGACCTGCGGCAACTAGATTCGCAACAAACTTTATAGCATTAGAGAGTTTATTCCAACATAGGGAGAGTTGAGTGAGATGTTCGCTTCCCGAGAATAGCTCAACACAAAACATGGGCAGAAGACATCAGGGACACCAGTTGAAGTTGTGAACACGATACGAGACAACAAATATTGGAAGAAGGTCAAGTCGATCCTAAAGGTGATGGAGCCACTAATGAGGGTACTCTGTCTTGTTGAAACCGACGAAGCACTACCATGGGCTTCCCATACGATGCCATGGATAAGGCAAAGTTGGCAATTCAACGTGATTGTAGAAGTTGGGAGTCTTATTGGAGGATGATCGACGGGAGATGGACAAGACAACTTCATCACGATCTTTATGCAGCAGGTTACTATCTAAATCCTAGGTATAGATATGCTCAATCATTTGTTGAGGATGATGAAGTTCGTGTCGGGGTAAAAAATGTGATAAAGAGATTAGAGCCTGACTTAGATCTGCAAATAAAGGCGTTGAATGAATTAGATAATTTGGAAATCACCTTGGTAGCTTTGGAGATGCTCTTGCACAGCATGCAATATCTAGGTAACAACCGGCCGAATGGTGGATTAATTTCGGAGAGAGTACAAAGGCTCTCCAAAAGTTTTAAGCCAGACAACATCTTCATCTAGCTGTGAAAGGAATTGGAGTTGTTTTGTACTTACATTCAAAGAATAGAAATAGATTGCAAACTAGAACATTAAATAGACTTGTCTTCATGCACTACAATATAAAACTAAGAATGCGACGACATCATAGGAGCATTACAGCTGTCGATGACAGAGACTACTGTCCAATAAACTTAGACAATATTTATGATGAGGATGACCCGCTTCTACCTTGGTTGGAAACAAAGGAAAAACAAATTGAAGAGGATAGTGAAGAATTAGAAATTAATGACCCAGAAATACGTAGAGCGCAACAAGAGAGTCATGCAGATGTATTGGACCCAGTAAAAGGGGCAGCGTTCATGCCAAGTACGAGTACGGCTCAAGATCAACAAAAGAGTACGAGCAGTGGTAGCGTGACCGTGTCGGATGATGGTAACAATGACCCCCCAGCCCCTGGTGCTGGCACTTCTGGTGTTGCTCAACGCCCTATACAGCCGTATACAGATCGCGATGCCGATGAACATCGACGAGATAGTACACGAGGTCGAACTTATGAGTGTACTGAGTCACGATACAGCTAGCAGGAGGAGGGTACATCTAGTGGTGCACCGGGTCCGGGAGGTCCCGAAACATCAGTAGGCTCATGGTCTTGGTTATTATGATGGATATTCTTATGATCAATTGGATTATGATTATGGTGGTTATACTGAGCATGTTCCATTACATTCATGTTGAAGTAGTCCTCCTGATCAATATCCACATGATTATAGATATCCAGATCCAAATCCAAGTTACTCATCACAGCAGACGCACTCTCAATCTCAAGATTCTCAACAGCCTGAGTATGGGCACCAGTATGGCTATTCGACAGGCACTGGTAGATATCTTTACTCGAGGTCAGAGTCGTTGCCTAGTCAGAATCAGTCATCCTCTGGTTTCGTTGATCTAGTATTTCCTTCTGGCACTGGATATAATGGATATGCAGCACCTACACCTATTGGACAGCATCAGCCTAATGGTGATGATGACGATGATGTAAAGGTCGAGCAACCACAAAAAAGCAGATTTTCATTTTGGTGGTGACTTGTGATTATGAGTATATATTTGTATTAAGGTAAGTATTTGCAGCAGACAGCTCACAGGCCATAGCAGTATTATTGCAAGAAGCCAAACACACACTTGACACTGCCAAACTTGTATTTAAAATAGCTCCCCTGACAACCAATCAAGTAATCTTAAATCAAGTTGCAGGGGAGTATATCAAACACTACTATTTTATTTTTTTAATATTCTTGACTTGAGGATGACAGGTCATAGACAGGAATCACAGTCGCGTGCATAGGTATGTTCGAGAAATTCCTCAAAAATAATTGCAAACACCTAATGTAAGATATTTTCATATTACATTCATTCTAATATATTTATCATTGATAGCAGATAGTTAGAAAATTAAATATATGAATTTTGTAGTCAAATTCAGGTTATCTAGTTCATAAATTCATCAGACAGTCCGATACAACTTCTCACCAAAGAGTGGACCGTTACACCACCATAAACATGTTCCAATTTATAAATGAATGCATATTTGTATTACTTAAAATATTCCAGATTTAATCCATATTTTTTTATATTTTTTTGGCCAAAAAAATTTTTTGCGCCGTTACGGGCCGTTACCCCCCCGTATCCGTATCGGTTTCGGCGGGCACCATTACGCCAACCGATACCGATACGGGACACCTTGATGCGTACAGTCCATACCAGTAGACTATAATTTATGTATGGGATATTCACTTGCTGGACCAACCCATTCATGAAACAGGGAAATGATGTGTGTGCAGGCACCAAACAGGGGCAGCATGTAAGTTGTAAACAATCCAGCTGCAAGACAAATGTGTCAATCCCAGACATCGAATCATATCCTGCTTGTTCAGGCTTCTCCAAACACTCCCACCAGGGCACATGGACACAATCCACCGCTATCCAAACAATTCAATCCAGGAATCTCCCACAGATCCTGGATTGTGAGGTGCCTCCAAACACGTATGGGTAATTACCTGTTTCAAGGCAGGTTTGTAGACAACCACTGACGGAAGTAATAAATGAAGGATATCCAATTCCATCCCACGTAAATCCATCTAATTCCATGCGCCAAACTGGCCCTAAGAAAAAGAAGGTATCCAAGCATCCCATCAACTACCTGTCCTATACCATTGTAATGAACTGGTATCAACACCTCAAATCTTTGTGACTTTCCTCAGTCAAGATTTGTGTCCCATGGTGTCGGGGCCACATCATCCCTGTCGTGTCACATATCATCAACAATAGACAAGCATCCCTTCATCCAATCTGGAACACATTAGAGTGCCCCAAAAGATGCAGCAACTAAAATGCTTAAAAGATGAGAAGACAAAAGGGAAGCAAAGAGAACCCTTGTTCTCCAGCCATGTTCAAATTTCAAAACGGGAATGATAACATAAATTAGCATCCGAACTGTGTTGGGTCCACCAATGAATGTGATGTTTGTGGAATGCAAACCGTGAATCTGGAGAACCTGCTCATGTTCAGTGTGTTGTCTGATGGATGGCTTGGATCTCTGGCCATCGTTGGGTCTTACCAGTTGAATGCAGACCACTATCCATAAGCGTTCGCTGGTCAGGCCACTCATCAGATGGCTAGGATTTTCCAAGCTCCTGTGTTTTGCAATATGGCCAATTCACATGGCAGAACAGCACTTGAACTCCACCAAATTGGAACTAGACAAGATAAAATAAAAAATGAAAAATAATAATAATAATAATAACAATAATAATAATAAACCACTAGATCTAAGAGGGAAAAAAAAAAAAAACGAATTCCGCCAGAAAGGATGGAACCGTTCAAGTCAAATCCGATCTACAACGGATCTATGCAACACGTGTGCCGAAAAAACTACAGAAAAAGCTAGATCGTGTCAAAGAATGGAGAAGCAGATATCGACTGCCACAAATCGCAAAAGAAGGGGAGAAATCGCCGAAAACGAAGAAATATAGAACATTTATAGGCCAAAAAAAGAGATAAAAGCGCACCTTTTCAGAGATAAGTGATGAATGTATTTGACCCTTGGAGAGAGAGAGAGAGAGAGAGAGAGAGAGAGAGAGAGAGAGAGATTTGGGGGCGTTAGGGTTTTCTGATTTTGGGGAGAGGGGCATACAGATTAGCTACTAACCGAGTTACGAGTTTTGAGTAGCGAGCTTCGCTACTTAAGTCACGTCGCCAAGTTCTGTGGGCCCCACCATGATGTATGCGTTGTATCCACACCGTCCATCCATTTGGAAAGATCATTTTAGTTCTTGAGCCAAAGAACAAGGTGGATTCATAGCTCAAGTGCATCCCGCCTCAGAAAACAGGTGGGGGCAGTGACACCTACCGTTGAAACCTTCCTACGGCCTGATGTTTGTTTGAGATATATTCTGTTGATAAGTTAAAAAATCATGGACAAAGGGAAAACACAAATATCAGCCTGATCAAAAACTTTTACAGCCCACGAGAAATTTTTAATGGTAGGCGATCAATCGCCATTTGTTTTTTCCTGGATTAGGTTAGCAAGTTGCCCCGCACTTTTGACCTAAAAAGTTGTCCAACTTGGAAATCTTATCCATTCACTCTGTTCTACTCGTCAAGAGCTTTAATTCGACTAGTCACTCATCCTGATTGAGTTTCGAATGAGAAAGATATTAAACGGACAAGATTGCTCAAGGCCATATCTTGTGATTCAACGGTCAAATTTTAGTAAAATTTAATCTAAACATATGAAGCCATTTACACTTCAATTAGGACTAATTGGATTATCCAAAATCTTTATAGATTTAGACAAACTGATCATGCCCATATCAAGAGTGTTTTGAACATGTCCGATTCACTATCTCACCGATCAAATCAACTTTAAGATGGCCTGATGATACAATTTGACCAATCTCATCACTGTAAGTTATGCTTACAATTACACTCCATTAAAGTTGGGTCATCATTTTTTTTTTGTACAGGTGATCTTGTGTGTATGCGTAAAAGTTGGAAGTTCATTTTTCCTACAAGTGAACTTATTAAATTATTCAAACTTCTCAAAATTTTCAAGATATTAATTTTTGTTTTCCTACATCACTATTTTTTTCAAGTTCTTAATTGTTTTTAAATGAATTTTTTTTTTTTTCAAAATCTCCATGTTTTTTGAAATCTCAATATTTTTTTTTTTCAAAATCTTAATTTTTCTCAAATATTGTCAAATTTTTTTTAAAATCACAATTTTAAATAAAAAAAAACTTCTTAATTTTGCTTTTCAAAATGTTAGTTTTTTTTTTGTCAAAATCTCGATTTTTTTTATCTCATTTTTTCTTCAAAAATTCTTTTTTTTTCTTTTTTGAACTTATGCATTTTCTTTTTCAAAAATGTCTTTCTTTTTTCAAACTTCTCAATTTTTTTAAATTCTATTTTACTTTCAAAATCTCATTTTTCTTGTCAAACTTTTCAATTTTTCAAAATACAAAATCTCATTTTCTTTTTTAAAATCTTTTTTTTTTCCTAAAATCCATTTTCTTTCAAACTAATCAATTTATTCGAATTTATCAATTTTTTCAAGATGCCAATTTTTTTTACTTTTCAATTTTTTTTGGAAGTGCCATTTTTTTTTCAAATGTCAAATTTTTTCAATATCTCATTTTCTTTTTTCCTAGGGTCCATTGTAATGTTTATTTGACATCTAACCTCTTGATAATGTCATACAACTTGAATGCATGGAAAAAACAACTAACAACTTAATCCAAAACCTTCAAGGCCCTCATGAAGTTTTTAATGGCAGGTGTTCAATTAACATTGTTTCCTTGTTGCAATTTTGGCCTAAATTATTTTTCCCCCCAATTTAGGAATCTGATCCAATAATTCTATTCTACCTGTCAAGGTCTTCGATTTGACTCATCACTGGCCTCCATCAAGTCTCAGATGTGAAAGATATTGAGGGAACAAGATTGATCAACACTATGATAAGTTATATATCTTGGGAGCCAATGATCAAATTTCAGTGAAATTTAATTTATAGATCTGAATGTCATTTACTCTTCAATATGACCAATCAGATTTTCTAAAATCTGATCAAGATATTGACAAACTAATCGTGCCCATTTAAAGAGTTTTTTGAATAGATCTTATTTGTTTTAGGTCAGAATGCATTGAATTTTGTTCTCTATCCTAATTAGTACATTCCGAACACATCTTACTCTTCAGATCAACTTTACGATGGCCTGATTAAAGAATTTGATCAATCTCACCATAGAAAGTTATTCTTGTCATTACAATTCATTATAAGTTATTCTTGCAAAATCACATTTTTAATCAAACTTTTCATTTTATTTTATTTTCAAAATAAAAAATCTCAAATTCTTTATAAAAATTCTGATTTTTTTTTCGAAATCTCAATTTTTTTTAAATTTTTAAATTTTCAGATTTTATCATTTTTTTTCACAATGTCAAATTTTTTGAAACATGTCAATTTATTTTTTTTTAATTCTCATTTTCTTTTATCAAACTTTTTAATTTATTTCAAAATACAAAATCTCAATTTCTAAATAAAAATCTCAATAATTTTCAAAACCATTTTTTTTCAAACTTCTCAATTTTTAATTTTTTATTTTGAAAATGCCATTTTTTATTCAAAATGTCATTTTTTTAATCTTATTTTTATTAACTTCTTAAATTCTTTTTCAAGATGATATTTTGGTCAAAATTTTTATTTATTTTTAATCTCAATTTCTTGTCAATTTTACTTCCTTTTTTAATATCTTTGTTTTTTTTTAATCTATTTTTTCTTTCAAAAACTATAAATTATGGGATTTTTCATTTGATATTACTAGGCATTTAAAAACCATTTTTTATGCAAAAATAAGCATAAATTCCACTCCATTGATAAAATAAAATAATCAAAACAATTGATGCATTCAATCAATTCATTTAAAAATCATATTAAAGATTAGGGCAAAAGTTGTTAATTTCTATTAAAAATTACTTCTTCGATTGAAGTACAAATTTTTTTAATCAAATTCTACAAATAATAATAATATTGAGGTTTGAGCGATACTAAAGATATTTGGCAAGATTTACAACGGACCGTGATTAGTCACACAATTATGAAAAGTCATCGCTAAATGTTAAAATATAGTGAGGATTTTTAATTTGAAAAAAAAAAAAAGAAGTAATTTTGCGATGGATATAAGCCGTCTTAAAATTTACAACGATTATATCCATTACAAAATAACAATTTGTGAGGTTCGTCGAATTCCCACCCAAAATTATGGGCGGGAACATAAGCAATGGACTTTTTCTTCCTGTCCATCGTAAAATTTGTCAACGAACAAGACATGTCATTAAACACTGAGGTCACCCTGATCCATAGCTCAAGTGGTAGACTGAGTGAAAGATGCCTCGCTTCAACACTAAGGTCGTGGTAACGATTCCCAAGTAGGGGTGGCTAATAGTGAAGTGTGAACTGACAGTGTTGTGTACTGACAAGCTAATAGAAAAAAAAAAAAAAAAAGACAAGTTGTTAAACCAAGTATTTTTTGCGACAGACAAGGTCCATCATAAAACCAAGTATTTTTGCATCTTTTTTTGCTATTTTCTCATAGTTATACATAAATTAGCAATTTTAGAGCTATTGTGATTGCCCTACACAATCTTTGGTTCGTCACCGGACTTCCCTGACTTCTGCCATTCTGTAAACTTTTGAAGTTGAAGCTATTTTTTTAAACTATTCTAATGACTTTCCACCCAAAGTAACATTAAACCAGTTGGAAAGAAGTTCAAGCAATCTAACTAAACTTTGTGAGGCATGGTGAGGTTTTTTGTATGTGCTAAGTAAACTAAAATCAGCCTAAGACTGCTTTGAAGGTCTTTGGGCATCCCTTGTTGCTAAATAGCTTAAAAGGGGATGCAAAGCCAAGTCAATTAAACACCTAAAAATTCTACAAAAAATAAAAATAAAAATTCTACAAGAAACAAAATACTAAAATCATTCTCTACTTTATAAAGACTCTAGCATACACTTATTATAAGAAAATGACCTTTACTGATAGTCAAAAGCACCAGTAAATGTATTAAAAAAAAATTAAAAAAATTAAAAAAAATTTAAAAAAAAAACAAAAAGTGTCAAAAAAAGTCTTTACCAACGTTCAGACAATCGCCAAAAAAGGGGTGCATCAGTAAATGATTTACCAGCGCTTAACATCCTATACTAGCACTTTTGCTGGTTGTCGTAATCGAACAAACTTTTCGACGCTCATTCTCCTTTTACCGGCACCTCTAGTGGCCACTGCTAATCATTAAAAGTGTAACGAAAAGTTGAAAAAACATTGGTAAAAGTCTCTCTAAGTACCGGTAAAGGTATTCTAAAACACGATTTCTGACCACATTTAATCATATAAAAAGCGCCAATAAAAGTCTGTCCAAGCGCCGATAAAAGCCTTCTGAATGGCTATAGATGTTTGACAGGCACCAGTTAAAAGTTGTGCAATCCACAATGCAAGCCAATAATTTTTTTATATTTAACTGGAACATGTATTTTTTAATATTTGAAACCTAAAAATGTAGCAACACAATTAAAACTGAATATTAAACAAAAACTATATTACTTTACAATAATATATATATATATATATATATATATATATATATATATAATATTTACAACAATAAGTTGAAAATGGTCTTCAATACATTAAAAATAAAATAAAAATCCTCCATGTGGTCCACTCCTAGCCTGACCACACTATTGAACAAAACGTAAACGATCGGACTGGTTGCCTTTTCATCGTGCCACTTCATGCATGTGCTTATTTAAAAACATGGATGGCAATCGATAGTTCTAAAATAACAAAAGAGATCATCTACCAACATTATTTTCTTCTTCTTCCTTTTTGTTGAAACATAATTGTAATTTTATTGAAGAAATAATGAAAGATAATTGTAATTTTATTGAAGAATTAAGTGCCAAGATGTTGTTGTTGGGATGTGGAGTCACATCTGGACAGGGTTGCTCGACCAGTCGAGTAGCCCACTCAACCAGTTGAGGTCTGGATTGACTCAAAATCCAGCGAGCATCAATTTTCTGGTTCCAAGGTGCTTGACCGATCGAGGCCCATGCGTACCTTCGACCGGTCGAGGTTACGTAGATTCATTTTGCGGATTTGATATGGACTGCGAAAATTTGAGTCGGTTTCGCAAGGATGTGAAAGGGAAGTTGCCTAAACTATAAATAGGGGGTCCCTAGGGCTTTTTAGGGTTACAGGGAGTTATTCTAAAGTGTGGGCAAAGGGTTTTCTCTATATATCTAAAGGGAAGAGGTTAGTATATTACTTGTAATCTCGTTTTCTTCATAGTGGAAGTTTGCACCCGTGGTTTTTTTACCCTCGTTTGGGATTTTTCCACGTATATCTTGTCTTGTGGTTTGTTTGTAATGCTTTGATTCTAATTTTAGATTATATTTCTTTCTTGTTTATCATTTGTGGGTGAAACATGAGATTGGATCTCGGTTCACTAGTGTTATTGCCGTGTTGCGCAACAACTGGTATCAGAGCTATTGGTTTAGTTCTATTGGGAGCGATGACGGAAGAAGGAAAGACTAAAATTGAGAAGTTTGATAGTTCAAACTGTGCCTTATAGAAGATGCAGATGGAGGATTATCTGTATCAGAAGGACCTCTATATTCCTCTAGGAGGAAAAAAGAAGAAACTAGAAAAGATGACAGATGATGAATGGTCTTTATTAGATCGGAAGGCTTTAGGAACGATCCGACTCTCTTCGTCTAAGAGCGTCGCCTTCAATATATCCAAGATAAAGACTATAAAAGAATTAATGGAAGCCCTCGCTACGATGTATGAAAAATTCTCAGTATTCAATAAGGTTCATCTTGTGAAACAGCTATTCAACATAAAGATGTCAGATGGTGGGAGCGTGGTTGAACATCTAAACGAGTTCAATACAGTCACGAGCCAGTTGGAATCCGTTGACATTGTTTTTTAGAATAAGGTCAGAGCGTTATTGATCTTGCCCATTTTGTCGGACAGTTGATATGGTTTAGTGATTACTGTGAGCAATTCTTCATGGTCAATAAAGCTGAAATTTGATGATGTGGCTGGTCTAATTCTCAGCGAAGAATCTAAAAGAAAGGCATCAGGAGTTTCAGAGGGATTCAGGGAATGCTCTAAACGTTGAAGGAAGATGAAGATCGGTGAACAATGGAGGCAATAAACACAGATGTTCTAAGTAAAAAAAGAAGTCCAAGAGACTGAAAGACAAAGATAGGTGTTGGCTTTGAGGCAAGAAGGGGCACATGAAACGTGATTGTAGGGAGCTTAAGAAACAAGAAGGAAGCTCTCAAGGCAGGAAGGATTCAGTGAATCTATCTAAGGAAAGTGACACAGAGGCGTTGATCTTGTCTCTTAATGTGAAGAATGAGTCTTGGGCCATAGACTCAAGTGCTTCATTTTATGCCACTTCGCGTAAGGAAGTTCTACGTGATTATATGTCAGGTAACTTCGGGAGAGTTTACCTAAGTGATGATGAGCTATGCAATATTGTTGGAAAATGAGATGTTCATATAAATCAGAAAGATAGAATAACTTTGAAATTGAAGGATGTCAGACATGTACTGAGTTTGAAAAGAAATTTGATCTCAGTGGGACAGTTGGCCGATACTGGATATGTGACGACCTTCACTAGTGATTCCTAGAATATCACAAAAGGTTCCTTGGTGATATCTCGAGGCAAGAAGAAATTGAAAAGAAATTTAATCTCAGTGGGACAGTTGGCCGATACTGGATATGTGACGACCTTCACTAGTGATTCCTAGAATATCACAAAAGGTTCATTGGTGATATCTCGAGGCAAGAAGAAAGGAACTTTGAACGTGACTTCAGGATTATATAGTTCACTCGCAATCGCATCAACTGGAGTGAATGACCAGTTATGGCATCAGAGGTTGGGATATATGAGTGAGAAAGGGATGAAAGTACTATTATCAAAAGGGAAGTTACCAGGGCTGAAGTTTATTGACTTGGAATTCTGTGATGACTGCACGTGTATGGCAAGCAAAAGAGGGTAAGTTTCAAGAAAACAAGACGCGCTCCAAAGACACATCTGTTGGAGCTTGTACACACTTATGTGTGGGGACCAACACAGGTATTATCTCTTCGTGGTTCACGTTATTTTGTCTCTTTTATTGATGATGCTAGTAGAAAACTATGGGTCTATTTCTTAAAGCATAAATCTGATGTATTTGATATATTTTAGAAGTGAAAAGTTATAGTAGAAAACGAAACAAGTAAAACAGTAAAATGTCTCAGATCAAATAATGAGGGAGGTACTGTGATAAGAGGTTTGAGGAGTATTGTGCAGCAAATGGAATCAAACATCAGAAAATAATTCTAGAGACACCGCAACAGAACGGTGTGGCTGAGCACATTAACA
Organism: Magnolia sinica; assembly: GCF_029962835.1. Taxonomy (NCBI): domain Eukaryota; kingdom Viridiplantae; phylum Streptophyta; class Magnoliopsida; order Magnoliales; family Magnoliaceae; genus Magnolia; species Magnolia sinica. The sequence continues at coordinate 36,139,056 of NC_080581.1, forward strand.
GGACCATCCTTGAGTGCGCAAGGATCATGAGGTTACATGCAGGGTTGCCCAGGACCTTTTGGGTAGATACTGTGAATACTGCTGCATGTCTCATCAATAGAAGTCCCTCAGTACAATTGGATGGTGGGCTACCAGAAAAAACGTGGACTGGGAAAGAAATGAACCTTGCACATCTCAAAGTGTTCAGTTGCACTTTATATGTTCACATTAATCTAGAGCACATAAACAGGTTGGATGTGGTCCAAGAGGTGCACATTTATACGATATGGGCAGCATGATTTTGGCTACAGGTTTTGGGATACAAAAAATAGAAAAATCATTAGAAGCAAAAATATAGTCTTTAATGAAAAAGTGATGCATAAGGATAATATGCAACAAAATAAGGCTGAGGAGAAAGAATTCGTAGAGTTGGAAGAGTTACCGGACACGGGTGTTACAGTACCATAGGATGATCATGCACAAGAACATTATGAGGTAGAGCCACAGACACCAGTTGTGAGGAGATCTAATCGGGAGAGGAGACCCACGATCCGATACTCACCCTCCTTACATTATCTACTGCTGACAGATAATGGTGAACCAGAGTCTTTTGAAGAGACATTACAGTCAGATACATGGGTTAAGTGGGAGCAGGCCATGGATGGTGAGATGGACTCTCTTGAGTCTAATCGTACATGGGAGCTAGTCACTCTACCCAAGGGTTAAAAAGCTCTTCATAACAAGTGAGTTTACAGACTGAATGAGGAGCACGATGGTTCGAAACGGTAAAAGGCCAGATTGGTTGTGAAAGGGTTTTAACAAAAGACAGGTATCGATTTCACCAAAATATTTTCACCTGTAGTGAAAAATGTCTACGATTCACATGGTCTTTAGTATAGTGGCTATAGAGGACTTACATCTAGAGCAGCTAGATGTTAAGACAACCTTTCTTCATGGAGACCTTGAAGAAAAGATATACATGCATCAGTCGACAGGATATGTGACATCAGGAAAGGAAAACAAGGTATGTAAACTGAAGAAGAGTTTATATGGCTTGAAGCAGGCCCCGAGGCAATAATATAAGAAGTTCAACAGTTTCATGTCAGGAAACGGTTTTAAGAGATGTCATGTAGACCACTGTTGCTATTTGAAGAAGTTTGATATGTCGTACATCATCTTTTTTCTGTACGTTGATGATATACTTGTGACCGGTTCAAGCATGAAGGACATCTCAAATCTCAAAAGACAACTGTCTAGAGAATTTGTCATGCAGGATGTAGGAGCTGCAAAACAAATCCTAGGCATGAGGATAAAGCGTAACATGGAAAACAAGAAACTAGTTTTGTCACAGGCAGAGTACATAGCCAAGGTACTTTATTGATTCAATATGAGAGGTGCTAAGCCAGTTAGCACTCCATTAGCCAACCACTTCAAGCTTTCTAAGGAGCAAGGTGCAAAGACGCAGGAGAAACGAGACTACATAGTTAAAGTCTCATACGCGTCAGCTATTGGGAGTCTCATGTATGCTATGGTAGCACGAGGCCAGACATTTCTCAAGTAGTGAGAGTTGTTAGCAGGTTCATGAACAACCTCGGGAAGGAACATTGGAAAGCTGTGAAGTAGATCCTCAGATACCTGGTAAGTACTGTGGATGTAGGGTTGTGTTATGGAGGATCAGAAATCAAGCTACAAGGCTATATAAATTCAAATTTGGCAGGAGATATCGATAGCAGAAGAAGCACTATACGTTATGTCTTTACTCTGGGTAGTGCTGCAGTTAGTTGGGTCTCTCAGTTAAAGAAGATAGTATTTATTAGTACGACGGAAATAGAATATGTTATAGATACAAAAGCGTGTAAAGAGATTGTGTGGATACAAGGTTTCATGAAAGAGTTGGGTAAGAAGCAAGCAAATTGCAAGCTGTACAGTGACAGTCAGAGTGCAATACACTTGGTTAAGAATTCAGCCTTTCATTTAAGGATCAAGCATATTGACATTAGATATCACTTCATACGTTCATTACTGGAAGATGGATCGATTGCTCTGCAGAAGATTCATACAAGTGAGAATCCTGCGTATATGCTGACCAAGGCGGTCACACGGGAAAAGCTGAAGCTCTGTTCAGCTTTGATTGGTCTTCAGGCTTGAAGACGAGGAGGTGGTGCGCTTCGGATGTAGAAGAGGAAGGTTTATGACGATGTGTCTCTAAGTGGGAGATTATTGGGATGTGGAGTCACATCTGAACAGGGCTGCTCGACCAGTCGAGTGACCCACTCGACCAGTCGAGGGCTGGCTTGACTCAAAGTCCAGCGAGCATCAGTTTTCTAGTTCCAAGGTGCTCGACCGGTCGAGGCCCATGCTCGACTAGTCGAGGGTCCGCTCGACCAGTCGAGGTTACGGAGATTCGTTTTACGGATTTGATACGGACTACGAAAATTTGAGTCGGTTTCGCAATGATGCGAAAATAAAGTTGCCTAAACTATAAATAGGGGTCCTTAGGGCTTTTTTAGGGTTATGGGGAGTTATTCTATAGTGTGGGCAAGGGTTTTCTCTATACATCTAAAGGGAAGAGGTTACTATATTGCTTGTAATCTCATTTTCTTCATAGTGGAAGTTTGCACCCGTGGTTTTTTTACCTTTGTTTAGGGTTTTTCCATGTATATCTTGTCTTGTGGTTTGTTTGGAATGCTTTGATTCTACTTATAGATTATATTTCTTTTTGTTTATTGTTTGTGGGCGAGACCGGAGATTGGATCTCGATTCACTAGCGTTGTTAGTGTGCTACGCAACAATTGTAAAAGATACAATCCTAAGACTCATCATCAATACCTCAGGAACAAAAATAGAGAAGGAAAAAAATCAACATCAAGATCGAATTAAAACCCACATACAAATGACTCTTTACTCCATTGTTAATCAACTCCTCAACCTTTATCAATTCTCTGATATGCTTAGGAGTAACAACTGTACAAAATTATAAATTATAAATACTAGTTATAGCTCAAAAACCTAGATTCATGGAAAGATCAAATTTTCTATAAATTAATTAAAATTTTATATTTTCACATATTCAAGAAAGTAGTGCTTAAAAGAGAATAGATCCAGATCAAGTATGTCATGCAAATTTAATGATATGACTCAATATAAATTTTCATATTTGCATATTCAAGAATAGTTTCTTCTATTTTATTTTATTTATTTTATTTTTAAAATTTTTTTTACATCTTTTGGTAGGTTGACTATCTTTGAGTTTAGCTATCCTTTCATTTTTAGCAATCCAAAATAATAAAAAAAGAATACTTTTACAATTTTAACTACCCACCAATTTACTATTTCACAAATTCGATTGACATATATAAGAGCTGCAACTATGACTTTACTTACCTTTCCAGGTGTTATAAGTCCCTTCACTTGCCATTACATATCCTGAAGAACAGTTTGAAGGGAAGACATTGTATTTTTATGGTTGTCAAAATGATCTACAAAGAAACTATAAACAGTTAGATGTTTCTAACCATTCATGATTAAGTGCTTTGTGAAGTGATTTTTTTAGTCTATACAATATTGTTGCTTGCTATAAGAAAATAGACCTTTAGCCACAATTTTTTAGCGTCAGTTGAAAAACGAAGGCTAAATGTGTCTTTTAGCCTCGGTTGCTAAGGAATGGAGGCTGAAAGTTTGTTTTTCGCCTCAGTTGCTATGGAACTCAGGCTAAAAGTCTACTATTTTGCCTCAGTGAGTAAGAAATGGAGGTTAAAAGTTCAATTTTCAGCCTCAGTTGCTAAGAAAGTGAAGCTATAAGTCAACTTTTTAGCCTCTATTGCATGGGAACCGAGGCTAAAAGTCTACTTTTTAGCCTCAATTGCATAGGAACCATGGTTAAAAGTCTACTATTTTGCCTCAATTAGTAAGAAATGGAGGTTAAAAGTTGAATTTTCAGCCTCAATTGTTGGGAAAGTGAAGCTATAAGTCAACTTTTTAGCCTCAGTTGCATAGGAACTGAGGCTAAAAGTTTACTATTTTGCCTCAATTAGTTAGAAATGGAGGTTAAAAGTTTACTCTTTAGCCTCAATTGCTAGGAAAATGAAGCTAAAAGTCTGCTTTTTAGCCTCTAGTGCAATAGAACTGAGGCTCAGTCTACTTTTTAACCTCAGTTGCATAGGAACCGAGGCTAAAAGTCTACTATTTTGCCTCGGTTAGTAAGAAATGGAGGTTAAAAGTTCAATTTTTAGCCTCAGTTGTTGGGAAAGTGAAGCTATAAATCAACTTTTTAGCCTCAGTTGTATAGGAACTGAGGCTAAAAGTTTACTATTTTGCCTCAGTTAGATAAAAATGAAGGTTAAAAGTTTACTTTTTAGCCTCAGTTGCTAGGAAAGTGAAGTTATAAGTCAACTTTTTAGCCTCGGTTGCATAGGAACCGAGGCTAGAAGTCTACTTTTTAGCCTCAGTAACAAATGGAGGTTAAAAGTTCAATTTTTACCCTTAGTTGCTGGGAAAGTGAAACTATAAGTCAACTTTTTAGCCTCAGTTGCAAGGGAATCGAGGCAAAAAGTCTACTATTTAGCCTCTGTTAGCCTCAGTTGCATAGGAACCGAGGCTAAAAGTCTACTTTTTAGCCTTGGTTGCATAAGAACCGAGGCTAAAAGTCTACTATTTTGCCTTGATTAGTAAGGAACCAGGGCTAAAATTTTACTTTTTAGCCTCAGTTGCATAGGATCTGAGGCTAAAAGTTTATTATTTTGCCTTAGTAAGTGAGAAATGGGGGTTAAAATTTAATTTTTAGCCTTAGTTGCTAGGAAAGTGAAGCTATAAGTCAACTCTTTAGCCTTAGTTGCATAGGAACCGAGGCTAAAAGTTTACTATTTTACCTCAATTAGTTAGAAATGGAGGCTAAAAGTTTACTTTTTAGCTCCAGTTGTTAGGAAAATGAAGCTAAAAATCTACTTTTTAGCCTCAGTTGCATAGAAATCGATGCTAAAAGTCTACTATTTTACCTCAGTTAGTGAGAAATGAAGGTTAAAAGTTCAAATTTTAGTTTTAGTTGCTGGGAAAGTGAAGCTATAAGTAAACTTTTTAGCCTTAGTTGCATAGGAACCGCTAAAAGTTTACTATTTTGCCTTAGATAGAAATAGAGGTTAAAAGTTTATTTTTTAGCCTCAGTTGCTAAGAAAGTGAGCTATAAGTTAACTTTTTAGCCTTAGTTGCCTAGGAATCGAGACTAAAAGTTTAATTTTTAGCCTCAGTTGCTAGGAAAGTGAAGCTATAAGTCAACTTTTTAGCCTCAATTGCACGGGAACCGAGGCTAAAAGTCTACTTTTTAGCTTCAGTTGCATGGGAACCGAGGCTAAAAGTCTACTTTTTAGCTTCAGTTGCATAATAACCTAGGCTAAAAGTCTACTATTTTGCCTCGGTTAGTAAGGAACCGAGGCTACAAGTCAACTTTTTAGCCTCAGTTGCATAGAAGCCGAGGCTAAAAGTCTACTATTTTGCCTCAGCAAGTGAGAAATGAGGATTAAAAGTTCAATTTTTAGCCTTAGTTGTTAGGAAAGTGAAGCTGTAAGTCAATTTTTTAGCCTCAATTGGTAGGAACTGATGCTAAAAGTTTACTATTTTGCCCTAGTTAGTTAGAATTAATGGAGGTTAAAAGTTTACTTTTTAATCTCAATTGCTTGAAAAGTGAAGCTATAAGTCAACTTTTTAGCCTCAATTGCATAGGAACCGAGGCTTAGCCTTAGTGACATCGGAACCGAGGCTAAAAGTCTACTTTTTAACCTCAGTTGCATAGGAGCCGAGGCTAAAAGTCTACTATTTTGCCTCGGTTAGTAAGAAATGGAGATTAGAAGTTTCATTTTTATCCTCAGTAATCAAGAAAGTGAAGCTATAAGTCAACTTTATAGCCTCAATTGCATACGAACCGGTGCAAAATAGACTTTTTTGCCTCAGTTGGTAGGAATTGGAGGCTAAAAGTCTACTTTTTAGCCTCAATTACATAGGAACTGAGACTAAAAGTCTACCATCTAAGCCAAAGTTATCAACCACACCATCTGAGTACATGCACACCACTCGCACGTGCTAGCATGGCAGATGGGTGAAATATCTATGTCATTCATCACTTGCGCCTTACTGTTTAGATGCTACTGCGGAGAGATAAAGACAATCGTGCATTTTTCACAATCGCAGTGATGTTAGGAAAAAAAAATTGAATGGGTTTGAAAAATTCAGCCTATTTTTCACAATAGTACATTTTTTCAGTTTTTTGTGGTCCATCTGACTAATGGACTGAGCTGATTCTAGGGATAGGGAGTTTATATAATGGTATGTTTATGATGGATGTCTTGGATATTGCAGCTGTATGCCACGTTGGCATATGTGGTGGAGTGTGCATCAGCTAACTTGTGCATACATGTAGGAGTACCAAATCTCATTGGTTGAAAAACAGTAGATTAGTGCATGAGGTCTGTTAATTCCACACGCGTGGAGCACTGTCCCTACACATACATTGGGGGGCTAATGTGCAGTGTGCTGACGTGGAACATGTGTGCGAGATCCGAGCTTTTCATCATGTATAGAAATTAATGTTTAGATCTTTCACCCAAAAAATTCAGGCAGTTTCATCGTCAAGTGGCCCATAAATATACAAAGTAAACTGACTGTTAATTTTAATTTTAATTTTTACCAGTCCATTTTGTTTTCTAAAATGTGGGCCATTAATGGTGAGAAATGGCTTATTTCTTTGGATTGCATGATCTAGACGGTGTGGCCAACCCGATGAAAAGCTGAGATCTCACACTCATGTTCCATATTGGCACGTGTACCAGCAGGCTCTCACAGGCTCTCTGCATCCCCAATCCAATTTTAATGGTCAATGTTCATTCAACATTGTTTCCTGTAATGTGGTCCACTTGAAATTGGGATATACCTAATTTTTGGTCTCATATTATAAAATGATCTATAAAAATAGATGGACGGCATGGATGAAACACATACATCATGGTGGTGCCCACAAAGCACCGACCACCAGAAATTGGCAGGTGGAGGGGGACGCGGATTAGCTACTGACAGGTTGAGTAGCGAGACATGCTACTGAAGTGACGTCACCAAGTTCTGTGGGCCCTACCATGATGTGCGTATTATATGCAAACCGTCCATTCATTTGAAGAGATCATTTTAGAGCATGATCGAAAGAATTAAGTAGATCCAAAGCTGGAGTGGACCCACCATAGAAAACAGATCACATATTTGTCGTGTCTTCGTCAGCTTTTGCTTTTTGCCACCAAAAATGCTTCGGAGAAGGTTACCCCAATCTACCAAGAGGCAGCAAAACTTTTCAAGGGAAAGGTAAGTCATTGGAGTTTACAATTAAAGCAGGTGGTTCTAGTTTTTTTAAATTTATTTTCTTTTTTAACTTTGTTAGATCAGGTCAACCTGGAAACCATCCTTTGGAATCCTGAGTTAATTAGACAGGTCAATGGAACCCCGATCCTATAAATTTACAGTTAGGAATTGGTGCTTGACATGCGGAAAACTGAGTTGACTCGGCTGAGTTCCAATGGATTGCTATGTTATTTTATTGCTTATGGTAGCTTTTTAGTGCCCTTGAGAGAATCTAATAGAATATATCCGTGTCAGTGCCATCCTACTTTCCAAAACTGAACCTATAAGCACCTTCCCTGTCATTTGTCATGGTTTCTGGTTCTGTTGCTGCTCATCTTTGTATACGTGGCAATGGACAATGAGGATGCTGGGAAACCAGTTTCAGATTACTTTGGTGTCACTGGAGATGGTCCGAAGGTAATTTTCCTTCTCTATTTTCTCCTGATTCTACTCCTTTCGTTTTCATGCGCTGTGCATCTAATGGTCACATGATCAATTTGCAAGAAATGAGTATTGTCTAATGGTTGTCATATGCTTACAGGTTCAGTATGCAATTACTCACATTCAGTCTTTCTTTATTTTGTGCCATTTTTGTATCACCAATTGACTATTGCATAGATTGATTACAATTTATGATTCACACTATTCGATCCAATTCATGCAATTCGGTTACGATTTTTTGGGTTCTGCAATTTGAACGTACGATTTTTGCTGCAGATCACATGATTTTGATAACACTGGTTGGGGTATAAAAGCCTAAAAATCCCTACCCTTTTATCTATGAACTGTCTTCTGTGGAATGTGGCTTGGATAGTTTCTGTTTTTTTCTCCTTAACCATTACACTGGTTGAACAATTAGGATATTTAAATATGGGAGATGTACAAGGCACCCTGCATTCATGGAGGGTTACATTATACCATGGGCTCCTCTTGTACTAAATCCTGTGTATCGGCAAACTGTATGTTTTATGCTTATCAAGGCCATATAATTCCTTTTCAAGAAAAGGCTAGTTTCTTCAAGTTAGATAATCTTCTGAGGGACTGCTTGTTTAGGATTGAGGCTCTTAATGCATACTTTCAAATTTTAAGCCATTAATAGAGAAACCGACAGAGAGAGCTGGTTTTTTCATGATAGGCTATGTGAACTTCATTTCTGAATCAGAATGTTTGAAGAAGGGCTTAGCTTTATTGAAGTTAAGGTTCTCTGCTGCTTTCTTGGTTCTTAGAACCAGAGTACTAATATTTTGATGAAAGGCACACAATTCAACAATGTATGGTTTGATTGCAGTGTAGTAAGCAGTATATTTTCCTACTTAGGTCGCATTTGGATGCACTATTATTTGGATTGTGATGATTATTAAAGCAGAAAGTGCCAAATTCCAATTTTGCATTCGCATGAACGGACTTGGCTTCTGATTGCAATTATTTTACTCTTAAAGTTGGATTTGGACCTGGAAAAAATGTTTTATTTGAGGCTACTTGCTCGGTATGAGTACTTAGAAACAATATTAGGTTTTGTCATTTCTTCCTGATTAAACTCAATGTTCACAATACAATTCACATGTGCATCCAAACATGCATATGAGTTTAGAAGCCAAACAAATCAGTTTAGAACAGAAAGATGATTGATCATATTCTTGCTTGCATGTATCCATATTAGTTGCTCTTAAAATTGAGTTTTGCTGTCATAGAGTCTTCATTGTTGTTATCTACTTTATGTGCCTCATTTCACTTTATGCAACCAATGGTAGTTTCCAGTAACTGAAAGCCTTTATTCAAGGTGCCACTTCTGTTTCAAATTTCATGATTTTGAGGAAATTCCGGATGTAAAGTTGCTTATCTCTGTATTTTAGCTATCACTATTAGGCACTGTTGGTAAATAATGGGTTTGCTCAGATATGAATTGTAGGGTGGCGCTGAAAGGGAGCAAGGTCTGCTTCAAATACTAACTGAGATGGATGGGTTCAAAGTTTCAACATCACAGGTATGCATTAAGAACTGTCCTTTAAGTTCTAGAGTAAATATTATCTAAATTTCTGTTAAAATGGTTTGTTCAGGTGTTAGTTATAGGTGCAACTAATCAACTAGATATTTTGGATCCTGCTCTCTTGAGAAAAGGTCATTTTGACAAGATTATAAGGGTCGGTTTACCATCCAGGGATGGAGGGCTGGCCATATTACAGGTATCCTATCCCGGGAGTTGGCAGTGTTAGATTCAACATCATTATGTCTTTTGCATTAGATCTTGGTGGAGGTTCCCATGTGGTTCACACCTATAACAGGTGCATGCTAGGAATAAAATTTTCCGTTCAGAGTAGGAAAAGGATATCCTTCTACAAGAAATTGTAGATCTTACTGTGGATTTCACTGGAGCAGAGCTGTAAAATATATTGTAGTTACTTCCTAATGAATTGTTTCTATTTTCTCATTAGGAGATTTTTTTTTTTTTTTATAACCATCTTGCAACTGATTGGCAGGAGACTTAGTACTTAAAAATATCTTTCTCACGTGTGAGCTTCCTGGAGAATTGTACTTAATTTAGATCATACTGCAAGGGGTTAAATACTTGGTTGAGGCCTCAGTTGCAGAAGCTGAGGCTATAAGTGCGACATTAGCTGCTGCCAAGGCCCGACAAATTAATGAAGAGGTTGAGAAAATTACAGATCGGGATCATGGAGCAGAGGCTACACCAAGTGGGAAACAAATTTCTACCCTGATTAAGGTGTCAGATTCCACCTTGACAAATAACGTCCCACCACCTGGAGTTTGGCTGCATCACAGAGCTGTCAGTAGTTAAATACCGCCTATGGATTAAAATGAATGGATAACTTTTTTTATTGGTATTATGCAAATGGATTAAAATGAATGATTGTCTTTGATTGATTGAATGAAAATGAATGATTGTCTTTCATTGATTGAATGAATGATTATGCATAGGTTTATGAATGGATTAAAATCAATAACTTAGCCTCAGTTGTTGAGAATTGAGGTTAAAAATTGAATTAAACCTCAGTTGATTGCAACAAAGGCTAAATTTATCTTTAGCCCTAGTTATCCAAACTGAGTTTACAACTCCCGTGACTAAAGGCTTTAGCCTCGGTTGTTGAGAACTAAGGTTAAAAATAAATTTAGCTTCGGTTGGAGACAACTGAGGCTAAAATTTAGATTTAGTCTCGGTTGAAAACAACAGAGGCTAAAATTTTGATTTGGCATCATTTCGAGACAACTGAAGCTAAAAAGGTTCTTTTAGCTTTACTTAAAGAACTGAGGCTGTAGAAATCATTTTAGCCTCAGTTACTAAAACTGAGGCTAAAGCTTTTAGCCATGGTGGTTCCAACCTCGGTTTGAATAACTGAGGCAAAACTGTGACTAAAGGCTTTAGCCTCAGTTTTTAAACCTTTTTAACCACGGTTTTGAACCGAGGCTAGAGCCCCCTTTTCTTGTAGTGGTTCATTTAAACACAAATTTGACTCTGCAAATTAGGTCGTTCTTTGCAAATAGAATTCTCTCCCGTTTCTTATCATTGGGCATAAGCACAATTCTTTTGTGGAGTGTTGTGTTTATTCGTGATTTGTAGACACCGTAGATAACCAAACTGTTAGACGTAGGCCAGTGGGGCCCATAATCACTAGTGGGTGGGTCCCACAAGTTTAGGCTTCTTCCGGCATCTTCCTTTCTGTTAAGATTTCAAATTCAAAATTGAATTTGATTTTGGATTGGAGATAGGGAGAAAACCGGATAATCTGGTCTCATCCCATCTCCTTCCTTTCCCATAAAAATGGATGAACTTTTCTCTCGTAAAAAGCATCAATCATAAGAAATATCGAGAGTATACAGAGAGATATAGTGTGCATAGTAATTTGTCCATTTTGGCTTATCCTTGGGACGATCTAATCTATAGATCGTGATCCGAGGCCATCTGCACCATAGGATCAGAGGTGTGAATAGATCCATCTGCTCCAGTAGTAGATAGGCGGGCGTTAATCTTCTACTTTGTGAGGGTTTCATATCGTGTAGCACCCAGATCCATAGCTCAACTGGCAGACTGAGTGGAGATACCTCGTTTCAACACTTGAGGTTTTGGCATCGATCCCTAGTGGGGGTGGCTAACATGGAGTGTGTGTGCTGACATGGGTGTGTACTAACAAGCTAACCCAAAAGAAGAAGAAGAAAAGGTTCCATATCTTGTAGACCGTCAGATCTTGAGGGCTCACGCTTCCACGCTTCCCAACAGTGGTATCAGAACGTTCAACGGCGGATCTCCGATTATTTTCATCTAAAAAGGTAAGTGGCCCTTTTTTTTTTTTTTGGATTGGATTCCTGATCATGGCTTTCGAATGGTACGTGCATTTGTAATATTTGGACTTAGATGGGACTGCTGTGGACAGTATCCCCTACCACGGCCTGACAATACGGATGATCTAGATTCCTATATATATATATTATCAAATTAGCTTGGCATGCATTTTTTGTGACCATGGCTGTTGGTTTGTAGCCCTCACGTGGATGGGCCATATACAAAATTGAATAAATATTGTGGATGACACCCCGGTATCATCCACATGAGTCATGTACAAAATTGAATAGAAATTGTGGAATTATGTTTATTATTAGTCGTTCATTTTGTACATGGGTTCCATGATCATTTTGTCCCATCCACGTGTACGTATATCATCCACCATATTTTATTCTTAGCCGCTCACCATACGTCCGCCGTGATGTACACAACTAAATCGGTAGACATACCCATCATCAACATAGCTGCTGGCGACGTATCTCACCACAACTAAAATAGATTGTTGTATTGACGTGTCATGCACCCAACTATATAGTTGTTGTACACGTGGGAAGCTGATTGGCCGGTGTACATCATACCAGCTATATAGCTGTTGTACACGTGGGGATCAGATTGGCTGGTGTACATCATACCAGCTATATATAGCTGCTGTATTGGCGTCAGCAAGTCTTGTGGGTCTGATCACCAGGTATGTGTTATATCCAAACCATCCATCCATTTAAGAGCTCGTTTTTATGCTTGAAAAGAAAAATAAGACAGATTTAATTATCAGGAGGATCACACTATAAAAATATGTTCCCTATGGCATGGCTCACTGTAATCTTGGATGTGAGATTTGCTATGGCATTCACATCCACCCCTACAAGCACATGTGCCGACATGGAACACTTGTACGAGATTTGATCTTTCCATCAGATGGGCCACATGGATGGATGGTAAAATCCAGTTAGATGGACAGATCGGATCTTACACACGTGTTCTTCATGTTGTCATATGTGCCTGCTTTTCAATGGGCATATGGCCCACCCAATATCCCACATTTATGTGATGGGCCCCACTTCACCTTCATGTGGACTAGCGAGCTTACATAAGGCCCTGCTTATGAACACCGGTGAGATTTCACCTGTGAGATACTAGGGGTGCACATCGAACCAGTAGAACCGTGTAACTGGACCGGAATCGTTGGATTGGTCCGGTTTGGTCCGGTTCTAGACAGGACCGGTTCTGGTTCTGGTTCCAAAAGTTCGAGAACCGTTGGATACCTGTAGAATCGAACTGAACCGTTGAGCCGAACCGTGACCTGAACCGTCGATCCGAACCATCAATCCGAACCTTTACTTTAAAGTTTCTTTCTTCTTTTAATGGTATATTAGAAAGATAATCCATAACATTTCTTTCTTTTTGTCGAAAGATAATCCATAGCATCAACTTATTTCTTTTGAAACTAGAGCTCAGAGACAGCTATGTACAGAGCCATCTTTTATTACCTGAAATAGATCTTCCAGCTCATTTTGGTTGTGTTGCATCGAATTCCTTATTCTTCTTCTTTTTATGCCATTATTTTTATTTGGTCATGGGTAGGCCAAGTTGCTCTCTAATATAAGTTACATGGCAATGCTAATAGTAAACAGAGCTGGATAGTTGTAATGCGTCATTGATCTCCTCTTTACTAGTATCATAGTTGTGAGGATTTTCATTGTTTGATCAGTAGGATAAACATGGTGCTTTGTTTTACTTTGCTATATGCAAGAAAATATTAACTTTCTATGTTGACTTAATGACAAGGATGACTGTGTAATTATAATCTTACAGTCTTGCCTACATGGTTAATGCAAATCTCAGCTCCATAGTTGTTTGACATGTGTGAAATCTAAGCCACCCATCTGGTGTGTCTCACCATGTAGGTCCCTTGGCTGGGAAATCTAGTCATCTGCTCATTGGGTATCTAACATAGCACATGGACGATTAGAAAAACTGACCAATAGTCATTCAACACAGACGTGGGGACCACTGAATTGAGTGAACCAGCTTGATATTTGTGCCAGAGCTTGCAATGCATGACCTGTGCATCGGTGGCCACCAGGTGGGGCTTGCATATTGAGTATTTGGGATCTTGCATGTTTTGCAGCAACTGCACTGGCAATGACCCATTCCGTTTTCTCATTGTCTTTCTAATGCTTGATCCTTGTTATACAATGGTTGGGAGGTTTTTCATTTAGCTTTCAACGCATCCCAGTGAAGAAAATGGTGGCAAGAGCTCCAACTGATTGAATAACCCAAAAAGGAAAAAAAAATCAGAACATTATCTGACTGGGCTGGATTTTTAAAAGCCCAGAATCGTGGAACCGATCCGGAACCGAACCGTTTTTCACGATCCGATTCCGGTTCGGTTCTAGGGTGCTAACGGTCCGGTTCCGGTTCCAATATTTAAAGAACCATTAGGAACGGTTCGGTTTTGGTTTCACCCCAGAACCGGACCGAACCGACTCGTGTGCACCCCTATGAGATACATATTCATGTGAACCGTCAGATTTCACCTTTAGCGAGCTTGCATAAGGCCCGGCGTTGTGGATCCACTGATCCATCGAGGTTTGTGTGATACCCTACGGTAGGGCCCACCTGTTGTATGTGTCTTATATCTACGCCGTGATTTAGTCACAGCTGTTTCCTACGGTATGGTCCACCTATTCAAGTTTGGGATCGTGAGTAAAACTGAGCCATCAACATGTATGAATGGTGTGGATGTAAGGTACATACGTCACTGTCTCCCCACACTAGGTATCCACCGACATAGTTGGATCCGGGGGTACTACCTAAATCCACATGAAAAGACAAAAATCTAAGTTCTGGATATTTTTCTTAGAAAAACAAAAATTTGCAGAAAAGAATTATATTGATTCACAATAGACATATGCTTATTGCACCGAATTTCATGAAATATGCGGAAACCTATGGAGAGTCTACATTGTAGGTGGCCATGTGATATAAGGTCCACGTTGAACTGTGCCCTAGAAATGGATTTGGGATCTCAAAATCATGGAATGTCCACGTTGAAGGGAGCATATACATGCACGACATTCATTGTGATAAATGATCCTAAAGGAAATTGGTTTGGCTGAGTCAAAGTCTGAAATGACACTCTAGCTTTTGATATGCTTCAATCTTGGGCTCATGCTTATAAAAAAACTAGCAAAATGGATGAATAGAGTAGATAAAATCTGCTTTGAGAATTAGTGATTCGAAGATCATTAGTGATTGAAACGATCATCAACCATGATAATCAATATTGATGAAAGGATCCATCATCAACGATGATCATTAACGGTAATGATTGGATCCATCACTAATGATCATGATCACAAGTGATGATTGAACTCTCTTTATGGCTATGTACTTCAATTTTTTTAATCTGATGATAATGATTATATGTGTGATATAATTAGGCCTGATGTGATCAGATTTAAGCCATTTTTTTCATTGGAATATCGAAAAATTAGTGTTAGAATGCTTTCTACACATATAAATAGTTGTGCATAACCTGAGTGGGAGTTAATTCTCCTCCATTAAATGATGCATGCAACTTGTAATGGAAGGTTGCACGTTATACAAATATAATTTTATGAAAGCATCAATTTCATCTTAAAAAGAGAACTTGATTGTTCTACACCGCCCATTCAGGTATGTGGACTTTCAGATCTCGTTAAGATGTGTTTACTACTTTTACACTTTGAAAAATTGTATAACACGTAGAAATGCTGATGATTAGAGTTAATACCTTAAATCATAACTAAGTAGTGATACTTATGCAATGTAGAGATGACCACCAAAACATTAATCGCTGAACAGCTGAAAGGACAACATTTTGATGGTAACAATTACGAAGACTGGTCCCACGCGGTGTGAAGCCTTCTGGACGAAGACGACATATCGCACACACTCGATGAGGTTCAAGAGGAACTCATACTGGCTGAAAACAGAAATTTAGAAGAAAATAGGACTGCAATGACCCGCTACAGTGGCGTAAACATAATTGTTCAGCTCGTAATGTCCTTATTAGCACTATGCACAAAGAAATCATACCTACGTATGAAGTGCATGACATCGTTAAGGGAATATGGGAAGCACTGACAAATGCCTATGCGCAAAAGTCAGATGCGAGAGTTCGGGCAATGGAATTAGAATTCTAGGAGTATAGGATGCTAGTCGATTGCCCCATCAAAGATCATATCCGTAAGATGGAGCAGATGATAGGTGCCCTTAGGAATGTTGGGTGTAAATTGACTGAAAATCAAAAGATAATAGTAATGCACCGTTCCTTGCCTGAATCTTGGGCCCTAATCAAAAGAATTCTGAATCATACTGAATCTATTATTACGTTCAGAGACTTTTGTGGCCACTTGGTACATGAGATTTAAATGAATGCAATTCAGCTAGGTTCGGCCAAGGCCGTTGTAGCAAAGACCCATAAGCGGAAAGCTAATAAGAAATGGTTCAAAGCTCGCAAGAAGGTGAAAAGAATAACCAAGAACAGAAGTCCACAACACCTCCAAATCTCAAGAAGGGGAATGGAAAGAAGCAGAAAAAGACAAATATAGTCTGCTTTATCTGTGAAAATTCTAGCCATTATGCTTGGCAGTGTGCCCATAAAAAGATGGTAATTCCTAAGTCACTAGATACTTTGTATGTAGGCGTTTGTTTTGAAATCCTTTCCGTTGATACTATATCTAACGAGTGGATTTTGAATTTAGGCACAACAAAGCACGTGACATGGAGTCGTCGAGGACTCGAGGAATTTCGGCCTATAGCCAAGGGAAGTTACAAGGTGCATATGGGAAATAATGTTGTCGAAGACGTACTAGGGATTGACGTTTTCCATCTCCATACGCGCATAGGGCAAACAATAATCCTCCGTGATATTCTTTATGCACTGGGGATGCGTCGGAATTTAATTTCTGTTTCTAGGTTATTATTTGATGGTTTTGATATTCGATTTTCCGGGACAAGAGTTCTTTGAGACTAAATAAACTCATCTTTACATTGGAAAATTTAATTTCAGATTTATTTATTCTGGACGTAGATAGTGATAATGCATCTCTTGCTTTATTTGCCATGTCAAATGAAATTGTAGTATCTGAATCTCAAAAATGGCACGTGAGGTTAGGTCACATCGGAAAAGATCGTATAACAAGACTAGTACGTTCTGGTCTATTAGACTCCTTTTCCAAAGCTAATTTGCTATTTTGTGAACATTGTGTGTTCGGGAAGACTTCGAAGAAACCATTTCCTAAAGCGGCTAGCTCCAAGGGCACACTAAAGATAATCCATTCAGATATCTGTGGACCATTTAATGTATATGCCAGAAATGGATGTCAATACTTTGTTACTTTCATTGACGATTACTCACGCTATGGATATGTGTATCTCATCTCACACAAATCTGAGGCTTTTGATTGTTTTCTTAAATATAAAGCTGAGGTGGAAAATTAGCTTGAGAAAAAGATTAAAATCCTTTGAACTGATAGAGGTGGTGAATATAAATTTGAAACGTTTAAATCATATTGTGAAAACGTTGGCATTGTTCAGTAGTACACAAGTACACAATGACTTACACTCCACAACAAAATGGTGTTGCAGAGAGAAGGAATATGACACTATTGGACATGGTTAGATCGATGATGGCTCAAGCCAATCTCTCTGCCACATTTTAGGGAGACGCACTATTAACAGCTGTCTACATCCTTAATAGAGTCCCATCCAAATCCACTCCTAAGATCCCATATGAGATGCGATCTGAGAGGATTCCTTTTCTAACCAACCTACGCCCTTGGGGATCTTTGGGATATGTTTTGCTGCCTACTTCGCATAAAGGTAAACTTGATAGTAAAATCATTAAATGCGTGTTCATAAGGTACCCCATGCATTCAAAGGGATACGTTTTAGTTTAAGAGGACCATGGACGTTGGATTGAGATAGAATCCCAGGACGTAACCTTCGTCGAAGATAGATACCTCAGCTGAATGAAGCAAACGGTTCCAATAAAACTCTTTGAAATACCCGATGTATCTCAGGAGAGTGGGAGTTCTGCTTCTCAAAATAATGATGCTTCTATAGTTTGTCAGGACAGTGAGAAGACATCTCAGCAGGCTCCTGAGTTATGTTGAACCGAAAGAGGGTTGATTCCTCGAAGATACTTCGATATTGAGGGGCAAACATTCTCTTGCGTTGCAGTTGATGATGATGAACCTGATTCATATCAGGATGCATTATTATCTTCTAACTCGGCCGATTGGGTGAATGCTATGGATGAAGAGATAACTTCCATGGAAAAGAATAAAGTTTGGAAACTTGTTGATCTGCTTTCCAATCGCAAAGCGATAGATAATAAATGGGTAATAAAGATCAAAACAAAGATAGATGGTACAATGGACAAGTATAAAGCAAGATTTTGCTAAAGGTTTTACACAAAAAGAAGGCATTGATTACGAGGAGACCTTTTCACCTGTTGTAAAGTTATCCTCAATCCGCATGATCTTGTCCATTGTCGCAAGTTTAAACTTAGAGTTATATCAGATGGATGTAAAGACCGCATTCTTAAATGGTGACTTGGATGAAGAGATATACATGCAACAACCCATGGGTTATATGGACAAAAAAATCCAAAGAAAGTCTGCAAGTTGTTGAAATCTACCTATGGGCTGAAGCAATTTTCAAGACAATGGTACATGAGGTTTCACTTAGCCATCACTACTTTTAGATTCACAATGAGTGAAGAAGATCATTGTGTATACATGAAACGGTCTGAAAGATCTTTTCTGATACTATCTCTATATGTAGACGATATCCTGCTAGCTGGTAATGACATACAATCGCTGATATTGACTAAAGATTGGCTATTCTCGAACTTTGAGATGAAAGACCTCGGTGAAGCCAACTTTATTCTTGGGGTAAAAATCATCAGGGATCACCTTAAGAAATTTTTAGGCTTGTCTCAAGCCACCTATATACAAAAGATCTTAGAGCGGTTAAGGATGAAAAATTCAAAAGTTGTTGAAACCCCTATGGATAAAGCTACTAAGTTAGATAGAAAATCGTGTCCCCATATTGATGCCGAGAAATTGGCTATGTCCTCAGTACCTTATGCAAGCGCAGTAGGGAGTTTAATGTATGCTATGCTTTGCGCTAGACCGGATATTAGCTATGTAGTTGGCTTAGTCGCCGCTATCAGAGTAACCCGGGATAGTCTCATTGGCAAGCTGTCAAATGTATATTCCGCTATCTCAGAGGAACAAAAGACCCAATGTTGTATTATGAAGGCACAAACCTCGACCTCAAAGGATATTCTGATGCTGCTTGGGGTGATGACGCCGACGAGGAAAAGTCTACTTCAGGATATGTATTCTTACTCAGAGGAGGAGCTATCTCATGGTCGAGTAAGAAACAGACATCCACAACTCTCTCATCTATTGAGGCCGAGTACATTGCATGTTGTGCTGCAGTTTAGGAGTGTGTATGGGTTCGCAGATTTCTATTGGGTCTTGGTGTTGTACCGAGTGTTCATCAGCCTATGTCGCTGAAGATAGACAATACTTCTGTCATTGACTTGGCAAAGGACCCTAAAACACCACCAGAAATCTAAGCACATTGAGATTAAGTATCATTACGCCTGTGATCAAGTAGGAGATAAGAAGGTCGCCCTCAGCTACATTCCTACCAAGGAGATGATGGCTAATCCCATGACAAAACTTATAGGTAGAGATCTATTTTAGGTTCATGTCAGGTAGATGGGATTGAGGAAAGCTTGAGTGATGTACTTGTTTTATAGTACCTTTGATCTTTCATTAATGAATAACACATTCTATTTATTCAGTATTGAATACTAATATAAACTAGGTAAGTAGATCATCAGCATTTATCTTGATATCATGTAAGATTTCTATTTTTGTTGGTAGGCCGATCACCCACTCACATGGGTTGACCAACCTTGAATGTACAAGAGAGGTACATTTGGGGCCATGTTCATATACTGAGGTATGAACTTTTCTTTATTGTGAATAATAAATGATGATGATATATATGAGTGAGTCGTATCCGCCTACAATATTTTAAGATTGAAGATGAGACCGATAAAGTCGAATAATATAATCGCACCATTCATTTTTCATGCGATCAATACTATGGCCTGAATTTATTGCCAGGTTATGAGGTTATGAGATGAGCCGTACCTCATGTAGAATGACCTGTGTATTGTAGACCCGACATTCACCTAGTATTGTCTACTTTACGATGTGGATTGTAGCCACATGCTGTGACCTTTTACCTACAGATTGCTTTGATTCGATCTAATCATTGCAACGTGCGAGTAGCCAGTCCCGTAGGTGACTCTTTGTGTCCTTGGCTACCCTCCTCTTATGTATATGAGGATGAGATTGAGTGTCGCTACTTTAGTGTACTATGACAAAAGGTCCTTGATTGGGTAGACTTAGTTACGTTAGGAAAACAGTTTGATTAATTCCAAATTACACATCTGCGTGGGGATTATCCCGTGACAGTTACACCAAGTTTCTAGAACTATAAATATGCACATGAAGACTTATCCGCCTACAATATCGTGTTGATTTTTAATAGACTTTTGCAAACAATATTTTTTCCTAAAAGCATATATATAAGTATTGCTTTAAAATTGATTTTAGTCGAAGTTTGTGAAAAATTGGGTTTTCAGAATAACTCGATAAGTTGGATAAGTGCGTATGTTGGCCGAGTATTCCAGATCAGGAGTTAACTCCATCTGGTGTGGTCATGCGGACTAAGGCAGGCATTACAAAGCTTGGGTTATTGAGTACTAGTTAGGTGGTCACTTATTACTTAAGCACCTGTGAGAAGATTACGGTGATCCAGCTGGTCACACGCCTCTGATTCTTTTGATCGCGATGTTTAGTCTTTAATTGTTATTAGGCGAGTTAGATGGACAAATTTTTGTGCCTATCGCACAATGTGATTGAGTGAGAGATGTTGGAAGTAGGCCAGTGATGTAGAGCGGGTCGCGGACAATTTCATGGCCAAGATGGATCAGAAAAGGCCAGGTCGACGACAGAAGTGATTTGGACCGTCGGACCTTAGATCGGGCGTATCTTGCAATCCGGAATGAGTTATCTGACGTAAAATATATGATTTTGGGGTAGAACGAGCTACTTTAGCCAACCAACCCAGCTACGCCAGGTTACCCAGCCCGAAATTACGAAAACCCCCTGGATCAACGGTCATTTCCCTATTTTAATTTCGTTTTTACTATAAATAGTAAGTTTCGGTTTGATTATAACTCTTCATCCGTCGGGCTTTAGAAATTGTGCCCAACGTGAAAAGAGCTTAGAATAATTAGGAGAACGGTTTGGTGAAGCTAAATAGGACACTATTTTTGGCCGAAAACCTTGCGCACTAGTAGACATCACGACCGTCTATAAATAGTAAGTTTACTATTGATAGTAATCGCGGATTCTAGGAGTTTTAGTTGTAGTTTGATTCTGATTTCTTTCCCATTGCTTGGTACCCCCATTTAAAGGGATGTGAACTCGTTTTTATGGATGAATTAATCAATTTTGAATTTATTAGAATTTATTTCTATTTTCTGCTTTCTTTCCTCGTGGATTCAAGAAGCCTCTGTGAGGAGTCCAGAGAAGCTCCGTGGATTCGGAGTAGTTATCCTCATCACGTTCATCCTTGCGTCAGCCAGTGTGGCTCACTGGTGAGCAATCACTAGTGGGTAGGTCCCATAAGTTTAGGCTTCTTCTGGCATCTTCCTTTCTGTTAAGATTTCAAATTGAAAATTAAATTTGATTTTGGATGAGAGATAGGGAGAAGACCGGATAATCTAGTCTCATCCCATCTCCTTCCTTTCCTATAAAAAGGGATGAGCTTTTCTCTCGTAAAAATCATCAATCATAAGAAATATCGAGAGTATACAGAGAGATATAGTGTGCACAGTAATCTGTCCATTTTGGCTTGTCCTTGGGATGATCTAATCCATAGATCATGATCCGGGGCCATCTATACTGTAGGATCAGAGGTGTGAATAGATCCATCTGCTCCAGTAGTAGATAGGCGGGCCGTTGGAGCGTTAATCTTCTACTTTGTGAGGGTTCCATATCGTGTAGACCGTCAGATCTTGAGGGCTCACACTTCCACGCTTCCCAACACAAACTAGGGGTTGTATCTTTAAGGTAGGGCGTCAAGGAGCCTACTATACCAATGGATAAAGCCAAGGGGCACGAATTATCTAAAAGAAAGTGACTACATCCGTGCCTTGCCCAACAAAGATTTAAATTCTTCTTCCTTCTGCATATACATTTATCATTTGTGAAGTTCCATGGTTTTTTTTTTTCCTTTGAGGTTATTTCTAGTGCTTTTATTTAACATTATTTCTGATAATATAAGATAATAGGTAGGGTTAGCCATTCCTTCTCGAATGAGGAGTAATTTTCTCATGCCCCCAGAATTTTGTAACTTATATAATGTAGAGTGGCTTCTTTTCGTTGGTAATTCTCTTAAACAGGTAATGCTACTGTATAATGTTTTGTAGCGCACATTGCACAAAATGAGTGGCACCCTTCGACCGGAGCAACCAAAGGATGGGTTGGCTCTCATGCATGCATCACATTAGCACATGTAAGGCTTGTATTAGAGCTAGATTACCCACCCGTATGATTGTCATATAAAAGGTATAACCGCATGTTTGTATAAAATATCTGCCATGTATTAGGTGTATAAAACCAGACTGGCCCACTGATCATGCAGGTCATGGCTGTCCTTGAATACATGTTGGTGATTTTCTTTCAAACAGTCCATTTTCCTAGTTCTGAGTATGACACACCTGCTAAGTAGACTGGCCAGATGTATGGCATGATGCTGATGGTCTTTCTTACCTGATCATTCAACGGATCCATGCTGGCACATATAGAATTATAACATCTTTAATCTTTGCAATTGAGATGCTCACAAACTATATATCATGGGCTACTATTTTGTTCTTCTTTAACATGCAACCATTCAACTGATTATTTTGAATACATACTTTTATTCACTTCATTGAAGGAAGATCCAAAATAGATACATACCACATACCATTTTCCATACTCACTTATCTTAAGCACATTATACAAGGCCAATGTAGTTTTCCCTTGATAATCATCTTGATATGATCATATCATATGGTTCTAATTGGAAGTGCATCATCTCTTCAGTGGTGGGCCACAAAGGCCCTTGTTGCCTTCATGGCTACTCACATCGAACCGAGACTTGAAATCCGGAACCCTCCCAGATAGATTGTTGTAGGCCACAGAGAATTCAACCGATGAGTGAAGCTGGGTCAGCTGTGATGGGATCTATCCACTCAGTTCATTGTGGGACAAATCCAAGCTTTTGATTCAATTTAGGTTCGACAAAAAACCAGGAATCAAACCAGTCAAGTGATTGTTTGACATGTCCAACACTTGAATCTGAGAAAGGTTGCCCATTTCTAATGGGATGTTACCCGTCAGCTCATTTGCTGAAAGATCCATTCCGATGGTTGAGTACCATTGATGCTTTTCATTTTGGCGTGTGCTTCTTGACACAAACCATACTTCTGGGAACTCAAATTCTGAGAGGAACTCAACATACCAACCTTGTTCACTGAAGTAGGATACTCCATGAGTACAATGTTAAGGGCCCGTACCAAAATAACTGATCATAGGTTGATTCTTCTTTCCCAAGCCTCGTATTGTCAAAACAATGGGGTACCATTCCCAAAAACTTGTTGTTGGAAAGATCTAGCAACTGCAAATCATTTAACTTGCATAAATGCAATGGAATAGAACCATAGAAATCATTTCCTTCAAGGAGAAGAATTCTGAGCTCATTTTGATCTCCTATCCATCTTGGAAGCTTGCCAGAAAGATGATTATTTCCAACATCCAATACCGCCAATGCCGAGCTATTGAAAGGAATGCTTGAGATCAATCCAGTGAAATCATTGCCATTCAAGTTAATATACTCCAACCCCCATAGAAAACTCGAGCAAGAAGGAATTTTCCCTGAAAATCTGTTATGCGAAAGGTCCACAATGTTAAGCCACTTCAAATTGCACACTTGAGTTGGAATTGGACCTTCAAGACAATTTCCTTGTGCTGAAAGTATGCTCAAGGAAGAAAGATTTCCAATTGATTCTGGAAGATTTCCAGATAAATGGTTATTTCGAATATCGAAGGTCTGGAGCTGATAACTGTTAGTCAAGCTGATGGGAATCGTTCCTGTGAACTTGTTACCATCCAAAGACAGGTAACTTAGATGAAGGAGGCTAGGGTTCCAGGAAGCATCTCACCATCCAGATCATTATTTGATAGCTCAAGATTTCTAATTGAAGGCAACCAGTGGTCAGCTGATAGGGTATTTTGCCAAAGAAGTGATTATTAGATAGATCTAACACTTTCAAGCCACTAATGGAACCTATCGAGGAAGGAATGTTTCCGCTTAAATCATTTGTAGAAAAATTCAAGAAAATTATATGAGGAAGGATCAGGCCGATGTTCGAGGGAATTTGTCCAGTCATGTTATTCGTGAATACATCGACTGCACGAATGCTTTCTTTGGGATCTATTGGAAGATGGATCTCGCCACTCAGTGAGTTGTTTTTCAAATTTATGTATGATAGTTTTGTATTGTTTTCTAACAACCAAATGGGGAAATTTCCAAGCAACTTGTTATGGGAGAGATCAATGGCTTCTAATGCGTGCTGCAAATATAAAAATTTTGGAGCAGAAAGAATGTTCTTGTTAAGGTTGCAATCTGACAACATGAGGTGTTTCAGCTGGAATGGTGGAACCCAATGCTGATATTCAGTCTCTACCATTAGCCCATTGTTGTTTGAAAGGATGATGGCTGAAAGCTTGGAATGATTCACAAATTCAATCAATGAAAAATGGCCATCAAACGTGTTGGAAGAACTATATACTCAAGTGAAGTAAGATTAGTGAATAGGAATGAAAATTGGCCATTAAACATGTTGAAAGAAAGATCTATATACTCAATCAAAATAAGATTGGTGAAGAAGAATGAAGGAATAATGCCTTCAAATTCATTTAGAGAAAGATCAAGGAGTTGAAGCGATGGAAGGGAACCCAGAGATGGGGGAAGACTTCCATTGAATCGATTTCCTCGTAGATTTAACTCGCGTAGGTTTCGTAATCTGCCAAAGACTGCAAATATGGAAAATGAGAGTAAAATATCATTCAATTTTGGGTTAGTACAGCTCAAGCAGCATGGTAAAAGAATGAATAACCAATAGTGAAGTATGTCAGAATGGTCACAAATAGTGGTTATTTAGGGCCCGTTTGGATAACACCAAATAAGTTACTCACTACAAGAAAGTTGGGCATATCCGACGCTTTTTTAGCGGCGGCCCGTCACCAATTGTCGGATGCTTGGTCGACTTAATAATAAAAAAAAAGAGCTCTATCTCTCTCTTTACCTGTCACTGTCACTGTCACTGTCTCTCTCTCCCTCTCCCTCTCCATCTCGTCTCTCCCTCTCCCTCTCCATCTCCGCCATCTCGTCTCTCCCTCTCCCGTCCTCGATCTCTCTCCCTTCCTCTCCCTCCTCCTCTCGATCTCCCTCTCCTCCCTCTCTCTTGATCTCTCTTTCCCTCGTTTTCTTCGACATGTTGTTCCTTCTTCTATCTGTCTCCAACAATCGAAGAAAGTAGAAGAAATAAGAGAAAATTGAAGGTACTCTCTCTCGATCTCTCTCCCTTCATCTCTGTCTCTCTCACTTCCCATTTTGATTATCAAAATTTGGGCAGCAGCCATCGCAGCAGCAGCCATATCCGCCGCTGTCCATGGCCGCTGACATCTGCATGTTGGTTGTTTGAAGAAATGCTTCAACCAATAATGTGTACCACTGTTGTACATTTAATCTCTCTGTTTCTTTCATACTTTTTTGGCCCATCCATGAGTGGACTAGCCTGATATATGGGAGGGGAACAATCAACATAGATCCACCTCTTTAAAGGCAGTGATCCCACACATATACCACTTTAGACCATGTATTAAAATGGAATTTCTCACTCCATTTTTAGTGTATGATTGATTTTGTTAGTTTTTTAGGGCAACTCAATTCTAAGGGAAGGATTTGCTATGGATAAAGAGCCATTTGGAAGGAGAAATTTCTGTGATGGGTTTGGCTGAATTCGTATGTTGTTGGAGTACCGTTAGTTTTTTTTTTTTTATTATAAAGTTTGAGTACTGTTTCTGTTATGGGTTTGGCTGAATTCGTATGTTGTTGGATTTTTAGTAACAAAGTCTGAGTGAGTTTACTTTGATTCTCTTTTTCCAACTCGGTTTTGAAATTTTGAATGTTAGAGAAGTGCTATTGTGATTTGTCTGGATGTATTTAAGTGACTATTTTATGTGTTCTCTACACCATAATGATGTCTTTTAGTCTACCTTTGCTAATCTACTGCTCTGCTTTTCTGGGTGGGGCAGACTCCTATGATAGCTCACTACCATTTTGAAAATGGTGGTGTCTCTACATCCTCAAATGTGGCACTCATGTACGTCTATCCTATCCAGATCATCAGGACTGTGGGCAGACTTTGGATGGATCATATCTCTAACACCACACTGATCAAGCAACCCTACTTGTCCAATTGAGGGTGAAATGAGATGGTTCCTATCATATTTTTAGTGTAGTTTTAGGATTATGCTCCGCCAGCAATTCTGGATTGCCATATGGCTATGCCATGTGCCGTGTTGAAGTGTCACCACTCACCACCATTTTAAGTGGTGAACTATATGAATCTACCCTTCTGGGTGGTGATGCATGATGCATCTTTTTGGTTTCACTAGTGCTAATGGTTTAGCAAATCCACATCTCAGTCTCATCCGTTTATAGATTGTCAGATTCTAGTTTTTTTTTTTTCAAATGTTATTTTTGTTTTTCTTTTAACTGTTGTTGTCATTTTGTGGTGGAGCTTTTTCTGTTTTTGAATTGTTGGTAGTGCTTTGAACTCGGATACTGTTTCATTTTCATTTCTCTAACAATGTTTCTTATCAGGTATGAAAATACTGTGTATTTTCTTTTTAATATAATTGTGCATGTTTCTGAATGGAGCTTGCACTGGTTGGTATGAGGTGGTTTTGGTTTGGCCTCGAAAAAGGCGGGACTGGGGTTTTTTGCTTCTTTTACAAATACATTTTCTTTTGGCAACATGTATCCAATCACCAGTGTAGTATCTAACATGCATTTGAATTTTTGGCTGGAAAATTTTCTTCCTCCAACTTTGCACGCTGAGTAATCGACCTCAGTCCGAGCTCTCCAGTTAGGCAGCAATGTAGCAGTTTGTCCTCCACGCTTGTAAGTTTTACCACTTTTTCAAGGAAGATTAAAAAATTAAGCATTCATAGATAAAATGAGCATTCCTAAAACATTTGTGTAACATCTATGTAGTCTCTGTGTGGCATCTAATTAACCTATCCAGGATTGCTCTATTAGAATTGGGGTTTTTGTCTTTTGATGATTTTTCAATTGGGTTATTTTTTCTTTTTGATTTGGATGCAGAGATTTCCAGTAAAATCCTTTTTTTATTTGATTTGGTGTTTTAATACTGATTTTGATCTTCTTCTTCTTATTGTTTTTTAAATATAGCTAACATATGCTCATTTGAATTCTTTATCTGCCATTTTTGCAGGATTAAGAAACACATCATTTGCAGGTTAGTTCTCATTGCACAAACTATATACACAAGGCAGTAAATTTTGTTAACTTGATATATGAAACTCGATTGCAGTTTATCTTTCAAAAGAATAGAGCGAGCCAAAAGACTTCCTGGTGACCCATGGGCTGAGTTATGTCTATTACTAACAGAGTGAGCCAAAAGACCTCAAGTAGCCCAAAGGCCTAATGACTAGGCACATCCAAGCCTACCATTCTTGTAATATTTTGAACCTTGGTCGCCTCTAAATACGTTATCAAAACCGTTGATCTGATGGGCCTCAAATGAGTTTGCTGTATGAACTTCTATATTAAACAATTGCTGAACATTGTAGTATTTACTGATCTGGTTTTTGGGATTTTCTTCTTTCCTACTCAGAGTAGAAATGTTTATATAATGATTATCAACTATTCATACAACAAACCCACTCATAAACGGCGAAATCTGAATTGAACTGAATTCTAAACAAAATGAATTGTAATTTTCACTGATTTCTTTAAAACTATAATTTGATTTTGGGTTTTCAGGGATATGTACTTCTCATAATCCAAGCACATAAAAAGAGCCTGCGGCTGGCATTGCCATGCGAGAAGTCGTCGTGTGTGAAAGGTGGCCAAGCTCTATTGTTTTACAGTGGAATCTTCTTAATGGCGTTGGGAGTGGGCGGGATTCGAGGGACACTTCCACTCTAGGTGCAGATCAGTTTAACCAGAAGGATTCCAAGGAGCTTTTTTTTTCTCTCGATAGTAGGCACATTTTTTAAAGAAAGCTCATGGTCTGTCTTCTCTCTCTGAAAGGTTCTTTGATGGGCAGGTGAATTTGAATTTCCTTGGAGTTTTATTCTCTCTGTCATTTTGGGGTAGGTGACTTTGATTTGTGCAAAATGTGGTTATTGAAAGTGTCTTTCATGCAACCAATGGATAATCTAGTGGAAATTATTTGCATCGATTTGGAGGTGGTTTGGCAGCTTGGATTTTGGCAATTTTGGTGCTTTTGAAGGAAACAAATATTCGCATGCTTCCCCTTCTGCAAGAATAATAGAGGGTGGTTATGCTCGGCGGCTTCTACAAGTAAAGTTATTTTCTTGTATTTCTTTGTACTTCACCGTTTAGCATATAGATTGTGGAACGACAATATGTTTACTTAGCAGCAACCATGTCTGAACAAATGTATTATTAATATTATCATCGTTATTATTTGTTTCTTTATTGCTTTCTCATAATTCAATGCTTCAGTTTCAGCATATCATATAATGTCAAATGTTAAAATGTCTCTTCATCCACATTAACTTTCTCTTCTTTAACAATCCTACAGCACATTCATGTAATTTTTATATGTACTTTGTAATTGTGGGTGTTATATCCGTATCCATGGCCATGATATGTTATTAGTGTTATATCAAGCAACCTTGGAGGCTATGAAGGTTCTGCTTGCTATAGGTGTAAATGTGGAAAAGGATGAATTTTGTGTTGTACATTTGACTTAATTACAAATTTAAATTCATGTTTTCAGCTAGAAAAAGGTGTAGATGGGCTATTTGATAGTTTTGCTAGATTGGATTCACGTGTCTCTAGCGTGGGACTGACGATGCAAAAAAACTGAATTCTTGTACTTGTGGCAAGCATGATCTTCATTCTCTTTGGTAACTTTCTTCCTTTTGCTAGTTGTTCTATTTGACCATCCACCTTGGTACTGAATTCTTTTAGCTTCAATGCTGCCAATTTTTATTTATTTTTTGGTTTTAGGTGCTTCTTTTCACTGGATGATGTTCCTGGCAAGCACTCTGTGGATATAGGGTAAACATTTCTCAACTCATTTGATTGCACCAGTAATTTAGAAGTTGTTCATTTTTCCCATATCCAATTGGATATCCTTCTAATAAAGAGGGTCATTCTTCTAGGACTCATCCATAAAGAAGGCTTACTGAATCTAGTTCCTTGTTATGTTCATTTCAGTTTACTGCAGGATCTAGAAATTCAGAACATTCTATCTGACCCCATCTTGTGTGCAATATCAAACTGCAGGTTTTTGCCCCAAAAGATAACCTGAGGAGAAGGGAAATGGACAGAGAAGTGCAAGCTATTATGAGAAGAGGGAGATGGCCTCTTTTCTAAACTAAAAACACAAATACTAGCCTGGTTCAAAATTTATGTCCTCATGAATGTTTCAATGGTGGGTGTTCATTCTCCATTTTTATTTTTTCCTGTTATGTGGCTTACTTGCATTTTGTATCTGCTCCATCAGCTAGACATCATCATGATTAGGAACTCAAATGGGCCTTCATCACTATGATGTAAGTATCCGTTCTTCCATTGTTTCTATTATTGTTTTTTAGAATAATAATAGTCAAGGTGGTCCTAGGTCCTTTTACAAGCATTTCCATACACACATTATATAATTTGGCATATCTATGCATCAATCTCTCTTTCATAACAATGTTCACTGACATGTGCTGCAGAAGATGTTCTCACTTTATGGGACCGAGACACAAATGTTCTTGTAGCTGTAATTGGAGATACTCTTACAGTGATTGTCTGAATATCATTATCTAATTGTGTTGTGTGTGTAAAGTAGACATTTGACGTGGATCATTGCTGAAAAATGATTGATGGTTATCATACACATTAATTTGACGTGGAAGCTTACTAAAAGAGATGAGGCCTTGGTGCAAAGCAAGAGTGCCATAGAAAAAGGTTTATTTTTTAGTGTTTTTTTTTTTTTTCCATGCAGAATTCTCTGTTTTCATTGACGATTTCATTGAATTGAAGTTGGGTTTCTTTGGAAATTGGTTTGGGATCTGTTTGATAGTATTTTTATGTTTGTTGAGTTGAATTCTTGAAGAAACGATGACCAAGAAAACGAGGCGATTGATTGATAAACAGCCCGATGGCAGTAGTGGAGGTTATTCGGGTGGGATCCATGATCTTGAAACACAACTCAAGCTTTATGGTACGGATTCCAAAGAACTCAAGTGGAGTTGTCTTTCCTTTTCCTTTTTTCCTTTCTTTCTGGAAGATGACTTTGAAATGGCATTTGGTTGTTTTGTTTCTTTGAATTTGGCTCTCCAATGCTAGAAAACGGTAACTTTCATTTTGGGCTTTTAAATTCCTAGGGCCTCAACTGCAGAAATTCAAAACCCAAATCCAATTTTTGATTTTTGGATTCAAAATTATTTGGCATTTAGAGAGCCAAAGTTTCTATGGCCTAAACATAGATGACTTGACCTTTTGTGGTGCAGATGTAGAAAGAAATAAAAGAGCTAATTCAACATTGAGATCTTGCTCAATCTCGTCTCAAGGGCTCGTCTCTTTTCTCAACACTTTTCAGGTATATTGGAACAAACGGTGAGATTGATGAATGAATGGTGGCCCACTTCATGTTATCTTTATATCGAAATTCTCACTAGTTACTTGTGGTGGAGGATGATGATCCAGCCAAGTTTTCAATGGTGACTTTAAGATGGTCTATCAAGGCCAGATTGTGATCACTGGGTTTGTCATGTTCGCTTCTAACTCACCGCATCATGTTGGAGCCCAATTATGATTAAATTCTCACAATATTCACCTGCCTAGAAAATTCCTGATGTTGGTTTTTTTTTTTTGGGTACCTAATATCTTACAATTTATGAAATATGGAATGATAAAGCTGTGGAATGAATATTCCTGCTTGTTGCATTAGTTGTGATTTCAAGCTATGATCCATCCACAATGGGGACCTTCATTTGTCATTATACAGAATTCACAACAGCATGGCTTCTCAACTGCCAATTTCATTTCCTCATGCGCATGCTTCATGAGGATATATAGCTGTTGCCATTGATTCCTGCTACCATGGTGAACAGGCCAGAAATACAACCACATACAGAGATGTATGTAATCATTTGCAAGGATCATGTGTTAGTTGAATAAGGAGATTTTCTTTTTATGCAGTCACAATCTTTAAAAAAAAAAAATCAGTACTATGCGGTGTTATTTATTTTCGTGCTTCCATTTAAAGCAGCTGGAAATAAAAATATAGTTATTTAGCAAGTATCATGTCTTAATAAAATAGTCAGTTTCAGTTGTTGATTGTTTCTGGAATTTGAATGCAGGCTCTTGTATCTTCTTGGAAGAATGGCGATACAATGCCTTACATATTTGATACAGTAATACTATGGCCTTTTGTTTTCTAGCGGATCATATGTGCTTCCTTTTATGTATTTATTTATTATTTATTTTTATAAATCAAGTTACATTCAATTTTAGCCTTGAACAATTCTTCCATGGGATTTTCAATGAATAGGATTATAAAATATAGAGGCAGGTATGGAATCAAGTTAGTTTTAAACCAAACACCATGTCACAACAGAACCAAACACCACTTCATTGAGAACATCAACAATATGCAGAAATCCTCTCAAATGACAGAGACTTGCTAATTAGATTAACCCTCAATGTTGGCTTTCCATTAAACCATCATCAAGATTCAGACACCTTTCTCAAAAGTTCTACTTTGATAACATTCTCATTCCCTTCATTATCTTGATTGTTGATTGCCAGATTGAGCTTGCAAAAATGTTGTTGGCGGAGGGACAAAGTCATCTTTTTATACATTGGCCTGAACAAGGTGTTGATGATGAAGAAAAGAAAAGTTTCTTTGATTAGGTTCATTTTCATGGCACTTTTTTTTTTGTTATTATTATTTTGGTTCTTACGAGTACAAGAACCTTGTATTCCATGCATTCTCAGTATATTTTTACAACTCAGCTGCTGTATCCTAGAAATATTAAATGGTCTCTGTTGATTTCCAAGTCCAAGCAGCAAAAGTTTAACATCGGTTTCAACTTTTAACCTTCCATTTTTCTCACTCAAACATTTATTTTTGTTACTATTATGATTATTTTGAAATTTATCTTTGGAAGCCTTGCTGAATTCTCACTCAAACATTTATTTTTGTTATTATTATGATTATTTTAAAATTTATCTTTGGAAGCCTTGCTGACCACAAATTTCTGGTAGAAGACCAAACTGATTTTGATGGGTTTCTGGAAACCTACATTGCTTTGTACCTGTCGGCAAGATTGTTAATACTCTTCACATATCTGCTTATTGATGTCAAGTAGCTCTTTTCTATAGGTCACTCGGCTTAATTCAAGCTATCTAGGTGCTTTGGCATCATATATTTGAAATGCTAGGAATCTATTAGCAGATTCAAAAGCAGGGAAATAAAAAAAATAAAAAATCCATTTAATGGCTTTTACTCCTTCGGTAAGTGAATCCATTAATTTTGTTTTGCAACCTATGTTTCTTTTACATTTCTGCTAGAATTTTGTCTTCAATTTCACTTCTTTTTTTTTTTTATTTTTAAATGAGAAAGATTTGCTAATGGCTACGGTCGCAAAGTGGGCTACTGATATTTAGCTACGAATTTTATCCGTAGCTTTTGACACTTTAAGCAGCATCCAACACAATTGTCAGTAAAGGTCCTGACCGCCGGCAAATCCTTTATCGACCGAGGCTGTACGGTTGTTAGCTGACCACGGGCAAATATTTACCGGCGGTTTTGACCACCGGTGAAGGCCAGTTTTCTTGTAGTGACTTTTTCTACTTCTAGCAGTAGATAAGTGACTTATTTCAGATAACTAAATTTGGTTTATGACTAGTTATAACAAACTTTTTTTACTTAAAAGTACTTAATCACTTCAGTTAATTTTTTAGAGCTTTTCTACTTTTCATAAGTTGCTGAAGAGAAGCATCAAAGATGAACGAGAGGAGAAGCCGATAAGTATGGTGTTTACCAAACATACTTATCTTTTTAATAAGTAGAAACTAAGATAAGCTACTTGTGGCATATAAGTAGCTTATCTTAAGCAACTTATGATCCAAACGGGACCTTAATCTTTCTAATATAAGAATAATGATACAAGTGTTACTAAGCAAGCTTAGGTGAAAATGCTTGATGCGAATGGACCCAGCTCGTCGCAACCCTTTCAAGCTATTGTTGGTACAATTGCCATGAAAGCCTCTAAATGATAAGATGCTGCGGTAATGGTTGTTAGTCAATTCAGAGGTGATTAAACTTTCTTTTAATTTTCATTAAATTGTGGGTACTGAATAATGTTTCCTTGGGATCCATGGAAATCATCCAAAAATACAACCATGAAAGATCTTTCTTGAAAACCTAATTGACATTTAGCAATATTCAGTCTCCCAACATGGATAGCCTCCCCTGAGCTTCCGTTATGATTCGCTTCTTACTCTGGTAATCCATCAAACAAGTTGTGGGCATTTCAAAATCAACGTTGTCAGTCGACAAGATATGGTTGTGATGGAGTTGAATCCCAGTCAAAGAATCCTGTTGTGATTCCTTGGACTCATATTCAACGGAGAAGGATCCGCTGAAAAGGGACCGAATCCTCTACAAAACCTATTCTATGTAGCTTGTAAAACACTCAAGCTCTGTGGGCCCAGCATGTTGTTTATGTGACAACTGCTACATAATCAGTTTCCCTCGGCAATGCTAAGACTTAGGTCAAAAACTCAGTAGGCCACAACATAGGTAACAATGGGACACAACTAGGGAACAATAAGGATGCATGGGCCATAACTATAGGTCTGTGTGTGCGCCAATATAGTGTGTATATTTCATCAAATACATTAATCAAGTGTGACTGACCAGGATGAATGGAAGATACAAAACTCCACCTAATCCAAAACTCAAGTGGGCCACACTGAGTGAACTTACAGATTTTAGTGGACATTTTACTTTGTTCCCATTGGTGAGGTCATTGTTCAAGTGCCCATGTGGTGTGTTTAAAAAAAAAATAAAAAAAATTATCCCTCCTACGGGAGGAAAGTTGCCCAAAGTAGCTTTTGTGGAAGTACAAATGCATCTTTTTCAAGCAATCTTGTGTTTTACTTAGTCATGCTACCCTTTTCTCACATAGATTAAAAAATTTTCCTATACCTTTTACGAAAGACTACAGAGTTCTAGCTTTATAACTTGGGCCTCTTTGGTAAAACTTAATTCCAGCACTTATATCCGAGACAGACATTTTCTAATGATTTTCCTTAATTCATATCGTTTGGCAAATTCAAAAGTTAAAAACTTAATTTGAATTTTCAATTAAAAAATTACATTCATTTTTAAGGTTTCCTCTTTAATTGGCTTAATGATTAAGGTGAAATGTGGTAAGTGATTTTGAATTAAAACATTTTCTTAAACGGCAACTTTATCCTTTCTTATGTTGGTGCTGGCTTTCAATATTAACTGCCTGGAAGTAATGTTGATGAGGCAAAGATCTTTGGGCCCATCATGATATATGTGCTATATCCCACCTCATCCATTCATTTCACCACATCATTTTAGAGCATGAGCCAAAAACGAAGGCAGATCCAAAGCTCAAGTCGACCACACCACAAAAAGTTGTGGGACAATGAGGCCCGCCGATGAAACCTTCCTAGGGTCAACCATGATTTTTATTTCCCATTCAATCTGTCCATGAAGTCACACAGACCTGGATGAAGGGAAAACACAAATATCAACTTGATCCACAACTTTCATAGCCCTAAGAAGTTTTCAATTGTAAGCATTCAATCTCCACCCATTTTTTTGGTGGTCCACTTGAGCTTTGGATATGCCTCAAATTTTAGGCCCATGACTTAAAATAATATGAAAAAAAAATGAATGGAGGATGTGGATCTAATACATCCATCATGGTGGGGCCTACTTTTCCACATCAATAGGGTACCCAAAGAGGTGTGGATGCAGTTTGCTTGCTGATGCTGTGAAGGAGATACTGGATGATGCTCTGTGAGTGCTAACATGATGTATGTGTTTCATCCACTCCGTCCATCCATTATATTCAGATCATGTTATGGCAAAAGCCCAAAAATGAGTCAGATCCAAATCCCATGTGGACCACACCAGGAAACAGTAGTGATTGAACGCCCACAATTAAAAACTTCTCAAGAGTCACAAAAGTTGTGGATGGAGCTGATATTTGTGTTTTCCCTCATTCAATCATCAATGTTTTCTTGTGCTATGGCTCACTTGAGATTTGGATTTGTCTAATTTTTCATTGCCACCATTAAAAACATCCTATGCCCACCGTAATGTTCATTTGCCATTCAACCTTTTTTTTTTTTTTGGGTCAGCTTGTTAGTACACCCCACTGTCAGTTGACACTTCACTGTTAGCCACCCCCACTAGGGATTGCTTATAAGATCACATAGATCTAGATGAAGGGAACGGAACAAACAAATATTAGCTTGATACAAATTTTTTGCTGCTCCCAAAAAGCTTTTAATGGTGGAAATTCAATCCTTTGTGTGCCGCTTGAAATTAAGATTTTTTATTTTTATTACCATATCCCTAAATGTTAAAAAAATAAAATGGATGGACCGTGCGGATATACAACACATACATCAACGTGGGTCCCATGGTCTGGGTAACATGGATGTTTACCCTGGTAACACCTAATCCACTCGCCCATTTATGAAAACACCCAGTCCACGCACCAATTAACTGCCAAAGCCATTTTCATAGAAAATTTCTATAACAAGAGGCTAAGTAAGGCTCATCATGATTTTTGTGAGAAATCCACGCTATCCATCTATTTTGTCAGATCACGTTAAGGCATGAGCCCAAAAATAAGGTAGATCCAAAACTCAAGAGGGCCGCATGATAGAAAAAAGTGAGAATTGAATGTCTACCATTGAAACATTCTTAGGATTAGAAAAGTTTCGGATCAAGTTTTTTTTTCCTTTCCGGTTCATCACAAAAGGAACGACCTTATGAATGGTATGGATGGCATATAAACATCACGATGGACCCAGGGAGGTTTCAATCGTGGGCATTTCCCTACCCACTTTTTGCTATCATGTGGCCCACTTGAGTTTTGGATCTACCTCATTTTTTGGCCATGCCCTAAAATGACGTGGCAAAATAGATGGACGGAGTGGGTTTCATGGTGGGCCTCACCTAGCTTCCCATCGTAGGAAGTTCATATGAAGGCTCTCGGAGGCAATGGGCATGCATTGCATAGTGTATAACATGGCACTGAGGTCCGAGGTCAGTAGTATGCTGATGTGGCAAGGTTATCTAGGCCCACCATGATGTATGTGTTATGTGCACAATGTCCATCTATTTTGCCAAATCCTTTTAGGGCACGAGCATACAAATAAGGCAAATTCAAAGCTCAAGTGGAACACATCACAAAAAAGTAATGGAATTGAATGCATCCATTGAAGATTTCTTGGGGTCCACAAAAGTTTTGGATCAAGCCATCCAGTCTTTGTGACCTTATGAACAAGTTAGGTGGCAAATAAATATCATGGTGGGCGCCAATATTCTACTAATCTAAGGAAAATTTTACATAATGTATCGTTATCTTTATCTTTGTTGTACTCTACAAAAGATCAAAGTTAATATATATAATAAGGGAAAATATAATAAATTGCTAATTTTTAAACATTTTTTGTTTGTGTTTACCAAAGAAGTTTTAATGAAAAAAGATCAATAATTTTTTCAGACAAATTATCAAATGGAGTTTTCACTACTTACAAATGTTAAAATTTAGAACTTTAAAGTTTCTATACAATTAATTTTCAGACCTTAATTTTCAATTTACCAAACAACACCTTAGTTTGAGTCAAGTCATCAAGTCAACTCGCTGAATCTTAACCACACCCACAATTGAGTGTCTTAATAACTCAGGTCAAAATCTTGTTGGGTTATTTTAGTCGCTTTGAGTTTCTAGTTGACGTTGGGACATTAACTTTAAAATTTACTTCTAGGACAAGGCCCTCTACGGTTGACCGGAGTATGTTATAGTAGTCCTTTATTGAGATTTAAATATTAAATATTTATCTTCTCAACTGCATTCACTTTCCATGATATTGAATGCTAATTTGATATACTTATATGTGTTTTATGCATGCGAGGTGATTCGGGACCCAAGGATGAAAATATACTTAAAGAAGATTTGAAGTGTCCAAGGATCAAGGTGACCAAGTATAAAAGGAATGAAATTGATGATTTGAATTAAAGTTACAAACAAAAGAAGTTCAGAAACCTTCGATCCCATCAGTGGATTTTGATGGGAGGTGGATGCCATTGAGCATAAATTGAAATTTTTTGGATAGTTGTTGGGCAAAAATTTGTTTTCCTATTGAACGTTATCGAAGGAGCTTCGATGCCATTGACAAACTTTTGAAATTTAAAAAATAGTTACTGGACAGTTTTTAGGTTCCTACTCGATCCCTTGAGGAAATCTTCAATGCCATTGACGGGTTTCAAGGGGAGTTTGATGCCATCGAAGAACCATCGACAGTGTGCGCAACTACGTAAATTCAAAGTAGGTTTGAGGTTGGTGTGAATCAAGTCTATTTAAGGGGGTGATTTAGGCTCTTATAAGTATGATTTAGGATTTGGGAGAGAGCAAAAAGTAGCGGAGCATTTATGGAGCCATTCTTCTTCGCCAATCTTTCGGTTCTAAGTTTTTATTTCATGTTTTTCTATGGTTGGCTAAATTTCTTAACTAAGGCTAAGAGGTGAAGCTTATAGTGGTTTTTAATGTTCTAGTTTACTAATTCGATTAAAGTTATTTGGTTTGAATGTTGAATAATTCAATGATATTCGTTCGAATAAAGTTTCAATTTTAGTTTAGTTTAATCCATTGTTGACTTCGATCACATTGGATGCTTAGGAATGCTAAGATTGATTGCATATCTATTTTGCAAGGAATTGATCTGTAAAATCCATTGGTCTATTATAGACTAACGACACAATATATGCTTTAAATTTCGTACGATTAGTACTTTGGTGCCTTATGTGGGAATTGAATCAATAGAAATTCAGATTTAATTTGGTTTATGAATGATGAATTAACTGCACTATTATCCAACTGGATATGATAGGACTTCGATTCCAGTTGAGTTATCTAATTGAATCAAGTGTATTAGAATTAAGAATGGCTATAAGTGGATCCTTGGTACTCTAGTGTTTTGCTTCTATTGATTTTCCTCCTTACTTTACTCAATTATATCATTACTTCTTATAATCCAATTCCATAGTTTTATATTTAAACATAGTTTTAAAGTATTCAAGCGAACACACAAATATAAGTTCCCGTGGATTTGATCTTGGTCTCACCGAGTCAAAACTACATTACAGCCTTACACTTGGAGTTAGAGGTAGGCACCGAACGACTCGATCCGGCTAACTCGACTCATTCGACTCATTCCAATCTAACTTGACTCGAACCAAATGGGTAAGTCGGTCCGAACTGAATAAGCTTTGCCCAATCCAAACTCAAATCCAGTTAGACCCGACTCGATTTGAAACCCAACTCGACTTGAAACCCGACTCTCTAACCCTACCCGCCGCAACCTACCCCGACCTAATCCCAAAATTCCTCTCTCCCTCCCTCGTCCTCCTCATCTTCCAAGTCTGACACCTCTCTCTCTCTCTCTCTCTCTCTCTCTCTCTCTGTCTCTCTCTTCCTCCCTCATCCTCTTCATCTTCCAAGCCTGAGAACCACCCACCACCATCACCCTCCTCCTCGTCCTCGTCCTCGTCCTCGTCCTCCTCCTTTCTCTCCTCTCCACTCTCTCCCTCCCTCATCTCTCAATCGAACTCGGTGCCAACTCGACCTGACTCGGTACTTCTAATTGGATTAGACTTGGTCCGGATTAGTCCAGGCCAGATCGGACTCAGATTGAATCAAGCATGCTGGACTCGGTATCGAGTCGGATTGAGTTCGAGTCAGGCTTATTTAAAAACCGGATCGAGTCAAGTTAGCTCTAACTCGGTTCGACTCGACTCGATGCCCAGCTCTACTAGGGGTTGTTATCCTTTTAGATAGATCAAGCTTTTAGTGTTGTTGACAGGGACTTCAATAACATTTATCTGAAATACCTTAGAGTTAGCATTTGTGTAGGATTAGGATTAGTTTTCTTCACATTTTTAGATTATGTTGTTCTTAGAATTTTCAGATACTAACATTGGTTGTTTGTTTCGCAGAATTTAATATAAAATCGTCAATTGGGTACTATCCTTCTAACCCTCTTGCTTTAGCTTATTTCATATTCTTATTTCATTGTAGAAGTCTTTTATTTCTGTAGAAGTAGGTTTAGGTTTAAAATTAGGCTTTGAGTGGTTCATGTCCAAGTGAATTCATTATAACAATCTCCATATCTTAAGTGAAGGAGGACTAGTTAAAGGATTATCCAACTATCACCATGTTACAAAACACGAGATCTTTTGAATTAGCAGAGAACATGGCTGAGAATCAACCCCATCAGTGTGCCGATAAACAACAAGATGAGAACAATGGTCCACAAACTAGAACCCTACGTGATTATTTGCGAACGGCTAGGATGAGCACCCATTCTTGCATGTTTTTCCACATAATGTAGAAAGCATGGATTTTAAACCAGGAGTGATACAACTACTTCTGAACTTTCATGGACTAGATTCTGTTAATCCATATCTACATCTTAAGGAGTTTGATGAGATTGTAGTGACCTTACACTTCAACAATGTGTCGGATGATACTATAAGGTTAAAATTGTTCCATTTTTTATTGAAGCAGAAGGCCAAGATCAATTGAGACATGAACTGAGATGACCCGCGAGTTCCTTAAAAAATTATTCCCAATTCATAAAACTAAGACTCTTAGAATGGCCATTATAAACTTTTCACAAAATGAGGAAGAAACCTTCTACCAATGTTGGAAGAGGTTTATGGATCTTCTAAGTGCTTGCCCACAACATGGCTATAAGATTTGGCGAGTCATAAGCTTTTTCTATGATGGTCTGACTTCACCCATGCGCCAATTCGTATAGATGATGCGCAATAGGGAATTCATCAATAAGGATCCGATGATGTGTGAGACTATTTTGACATGTTACTTGAAAACACACAATCCTAGGATACCTCATCCAAGTCAACCCATCCCAAGTCAACCTAGTCCAAGGAAAATAGGGGAATTTACATCATAAGGAAAGAAGATGATGCCAATGTTAGGGTGGCCAACCTCACAGGAAAAGTTAAGGCCATGGAATTGAAGAAGGTGGAAATGGTCAAACCCGAGGAGACCCTTGAAACTGTTTGTGGTATTTGCGTAAGTAACATATACTTGACACAAGAGTATCCTACAATTCCTGTATTCCAAGAGTTGTTACATGAGTAATCTAATGTCATGAACAATTATCAAAGGCCTTTTAACGCTCTAATCTCAAACACCTACAAATCTAGTTGGCGGAACCACCCGAATCTTAGTCGGAAGAATGGACCAATGACTAATACTAATAAAGATCCTCAAGGGTCTCTTCCTTCGATCCTCATTCCATTATTAACAAAGAAAATGACCCAAGAGGATCCAAACTGAAGGTGAAACGATTATGAATAATTCAATCAGAATATTATGCGAGCATTCTAAGATATTAAAACATCCTTAGGAATGTTTACATCGTCTATTCATTGATTGGAGTCACAATTAGCTATTAGGGAGAAGGGACACTTCCAGCCCAACCTCTACTTAACATGAAACTGTAATGTGAGATAAGTGACCCCAGCTCTTCCACCCAACATGTGGAGCAAGCCAAGTCCATTACCACTCTTAGAAGTGAAAAAACAATTGATAAAAACATCCCGATGATTATATATTACAATGCCACGACTGGTTACGTTCACCATTTCCTCTATGGGTCATGGTTCAAAAGCACAAGAATTTGTGGTTGTTCTCCACATTGGATCGTGGTTAACATGCACCAAGGTTCATGAATCAATAAGATATTAATATATATATATATATATATATATATATATATATATATATATATATATATATATATATATATATAATATATATATATTACAGTTCAAATTACATTATCGCAGACAATAAAAAATAAACCAACATATTAAGCCTCAATGTATTGTAATTATGGTCGTGGATGACAACTTTGTACTTCTCTCTGAAGTATTCAATGAAATTTATGATACATGGTGAAAATATGATTCCTTGTCAGATAGATGGAATGGATCCTATATAAATATGTTCCCTCATTATCTTCCACTTAATTCCAATTATTCTTCTTACAATCACGATCCATGTAACACAATCACGATCCAATATGCAAGAGAACCACGATCACACGGAACGATCGTTGTTGTCATACACATTGGGTTGTGATTCCCAACCACTATTAATGTGGAAGACAACCATGACCCTTGTTCGTCCCATCCACAACCATTTCCTTGGAATTCAGCGTGACCCTCTGGAAACAGCACCACATTCTTCTTCTTCACGAAATCACACTAAAGTTGCTACTTCCCCGTAATCCATTGGGCACCGTGCGCGACCCTTCGTTATCCGTGCGACCGTACCGAATCAGAGCGAACCTTTGGAATCGGCGCCTTGACTATTAAATGGCCAACCTATAATTGTGGTACTTTGGTGATACTTCTACAAGCCAATTCATGCATTCTTTGCTCTTTCATTCAATATAATGGAGCAGATATTCTTCTAAGAAACCATAGAGCCCCTAGCGTGTTCTTCCTTTATTCATGATCCCTTCTCTTTCCTCAGGGACGTTCACGATCTTCCTGAATACAAGTTCCGAACACCGCCAACTCGACAATTTCAACGGGTACCCAGCCAGCGAAAAAATGTTAATTACTTCATTTCCTTCTGCCTCGTCTTTAGCAGCTCTTGCGTTTCTTTCGAATCATCGTGCGTATAATAAATACTCCCCATACAACATGACAACCACGACCCCTGTGACATGACAGCAAGACCATGATCAGTCTCTTCAACGGGGCCTAGGGAGCTTTGCTGAAAAAATACTTGCGAGTATGTCTTGTTTAAGCCTGACCTTCTCAATAGAGTTTTTGTTCGGGATAAAACAAGTCATCCTCTACAGAGTTTTTCTGCATCGCTGGTTGCCAGCTGAAGAGAGATCTTCTTCCTACTGTAAATGTCATCATGGTCGTAGTTGTCATGTTAAATCGGTCATGGCTGTCTTACAATGGATCGTGATTTTCAGTTTATATGGGTCATGATTTGTAATATAATATGCGATGTATTTGTCATGTTAGATCGGTCGTGGCTGTCTTACCATAAACAATTCTCTTCAATGGGCACCCAGCAAGGTTTAATCATGGTTTGCATGATAGATTGGTCGTGAAGATGACATGGGTCGTGGTTTACATGAACAATGGGTCGTGACTGTCACGGCATATGAGTTGTGGTTCTCATTTGACAAGAACAATCCACTATTCATTATAACCATGATACAACGCAATGGACAATCATAACCCACTATTGATCATAGTTTCAATGGTCATTGTATCATTTGATATGGGTCGTTGTTGTAATGTTGTATATGTCTTGGCTGTTATGATATTTGGATCCTGCATGTAAGTATTAAAGTGTCATGGTTGTCGTGTAATATAGTTTGTAGTTGATGTGAAGTATTGGTTGTAGTTGTCATTTGGTAAGATCTTAGTTTCTTACACTAATTTTTTGCACTACCTATCTTTTTGTTAGTGGCTCAGATGCATAAAGGCTTGTGATTATTGTCCACGTTGGGTCGTGGTTGACATGAAACATGGGTCGTGACTGTCATTAGATAGGTCTTGGTTGTCATGATACATGGACCTTGAATGGATTGATACATAGGTCCTTGTTGCCGTTTTATTTTGGTCATGGTTTATGTGAAGCAATGGTCGTAGTTGACCTGGTTCGTGGTTGTCATGTTAAATTGGTCGTGGTTCATAGTTGTTATAGTTCGTGGTTACCGTCCATGTTGGATCGTCGTAAACAACCACAATCTTATGAGAAACATGACCTATAGAACAAGACAACCATGGTCCATCTGTCATGAGTTTCACGACCTGTTGTTAAGCTCACCATGTCATCTATGGGTTCTGGTTCAATTGCTCAAGAATTCGTGGATCGTGGTTAACATGTACCAAGGTTCATGAATCAATAAGTATATATATTACAGTGCCACGATCGGTTACGTTCACCATTTCCTCTATGGCTCATGGTTCAAAAGCACAAGAATTCGTGGTTATTCTCCACATTGGATCATGGTTAATATGCACCAAGGTTCATGAATCAATAAGTATGTGTGTGTGTGTATGTGTGTGTGTGTGTATATATATATATATATATATTATAGTTCAAATTACATTATCACAGGCAATAAAAAAATAAACCGTCATATTAAGCCTCGACCTCAGCCAGCAGGGACGAAAGTGCATCGACGCCGATTGTGACTTATTCATTTGCATATAGAGCATTTGGGTATTGTCCTATTTTCTCCCTGTGATGCAATTCAAACCTTTTTCGGTCTTCCAGTGGAACTTCTTGTTTCTGGAGGCTTCATATTCTCGCACAAAACCTTAACTTCCTCTGGAGTGTTCCATTATGTGTTGTCAAGCATTGGGAAATTGACTCTTGATATGTTTTACGATATATTTCATTGA
This sequence comes from Magnolia sinica, assembly GCF_029962835.1. Lineage (NCBI taxonomy): Eukaryota > Viridiplantae > Streptophyta > Magnoliopsida > Magnoliales > Magnoliaceae > Magnolia > Magnolia sinica. Next base: position 36,182,924 of record NC_080581.1, read on the forward strand.
AGTAGAATGGAGAACAGTATTTGTACATATCAAGCTGGTACTTATCACAGGCCGCTAACACATGAACACAAGGCAGCAACATTTTTCCAAACTCACCGCACGTACACTTCATTTATCTTAGATTCACTACATCGGTCATTCCCTTTGTAGTCATTTGGAACTCATCCGCTAAAATCGCAATGCATCGTGTCTTTTGCACCTCCGAGTAATAAAGTTCGGACAGTCTTTTTAATGCCCAAGGAGTCAAAATTCCGTTATAAGCCAAGGCCTCGTCCTATCGGTGGAGGAAGAAGTTTTGGATTTTACTCCTTATTGATTTGAGAAGTTTAGTGACAGGGTACTCTCATGCATCTACGAATAATGCATTCATGCTTTCGAAAATGTTGGTGGTTACGATGTTATACCAAATGCCAGGAAAGAAAGCGGATGCCCATCTTTGTTTTTCTATACCATTAAGGAGCTAATACGCCATGAGATTCAACATTTGAATGCATCGTATCATCTCCTAAAACGTGGATGTCCGATATGTCTTAACAGCACTATTTCGAATAAGAAATAAATGCATTCAATTTGGGAGATTATCTTATTCAAATGTAACAGAGAAAGAGTCTATTAATAACAATCATCATATTATTAATACTGAGTTCATTTACATCCTCGAGTATCTCTTGATTCTAAGATAGATTATTCAGAAACACAGAGATTAACAGAGTTCAAATGTCCAAGCCAGATGTCAAATTCCGCAGCACTTCGACTCGTGATTTGATCATCTCTTTAAGAGGAATGTGATGTAGATCCCATCAATTGATTTCTCTTCTTGGAACTTGGACAGAAGAAAATATGGAGACTAATCATTCTGGCAGAATTTCATCTTCTCTTCATTATAGACTATAGGGCAGTCTGGTTGCGCGGGCTCGTGCAACCGACATGGTTTGCATGGGTCCGCGCAAGCCATTGGCTTCTCCTCACTCCTACCTTCAGTCTTCTTTGCTGCTCTACTTCTTCTCTCAAATCTTCAATCCTCCAAATGAGGGGGTAGGGGGTATTTATAGGCCCCTGCACGTGTGACACCTCGATCTTAGTGCCATAGGACCCACCTTTCATCAATTCTGACCGTTCATGGAAATCATGTTTTGAAATCAGTTGTGCGAACCTGCGCAACTCGTTTTTGGGTTGCGCGGACCCGCGCAATCAATATTGTTTGCGCGGACCCACACAAACTACCCTAAAGACACTTGTTCTTCTTCTTTTTCCATTTCCTTTCTCATTTTTTATGCCTCAATAGATGCCCCCTTGATCCTTTCTTGGTTTGTTCAGAAAAACAAAGAAAAGGATCAATTTTTCACCCTGACTGGGTTTGCGTGGACCTACGCAACCAAAGCCCGCGTACCATACTCGGCCGCATATACTATAAATACTACGAACTTCACTCATTCAGCACTTGCTTTAGCCTGTAACGAACCTCTGCCTCTCCATCGTGCTCCCGTGCAATCGACTCTGATTGTGCAAGCCTGCACAATGAATTTCTTGCTCACGCGAGACTCCTAACTGTTGTGCTACCTTGCGCAGAGAACTTCGTTTATGCGACCCCACGCAATCAACTTCACCGCAGAATTCTTTGACTTAGAAACTTTTTCAAATTCTGGGACTCTTTTGTCCTTAGCATCCCTTGGTCTTTGACACTTTTCATTTGTACATTCAATTCTTTCTACTATGCATCACTCTCAAGCCCCTTTTGCAAGAAAGAACCATCCATCCTCTTCAAAACTCGAACAACCTCTTCACCATTCATGGAAATATGTAGAAATTCATGAAGAAATTTTAGATCTTCATAACCCCTTCACTAGCGATCAAACTACTTTTCCCATCAATCTGCAATGTCATTAGTCAATTCTGAGCAGTGAACCTTTCGATCGTCGAAACATCTTTGTCTCTCTAGACAATTGGGTTAGAAAAGAACCCGGAATCTTAACAGAACATTTGGAAGGAAATGGACACTTCCAAAGAGTAGGCAGAATTCATAAGATGAGATTTCTTTGCCCATTTTATGCTCCTCAACAACCTTTTCCCACCCATTATTTTGAGACAGCTCAATAACTGTTCTTTTCTGAGAGACTGCCTTGGAATACGGAGAACTTCTTAGCTACAAGACTCCTGTCTCTTCATGATTTCTATAGTGCCTAGGCCCGTGCTGTTGTTCAGAAGCATACTACCTTTCTGGAACAGATTTCTCTTTTTAATGCAATCATAGCCACATTGAACATTTCCATGTGGATGCTGCTATTTTCAGAGGCTTTCTCAACCATTGGTCTCCGATCACCAATTCATTTCATCTTCCTTCGGGTGAAATAAGCATTACCCTATGGGTTCTATTTTGCATAGTGGGTCTTCCCATTATGGGTAACATTCTTGATGCATATGTGCCTTCTAATGGAGAGCTTGCTCTACCATTAGCGGGAGAAGATACATCAAAAATTTTTGGAACCACTCTTGAACTTTTCAGTGCATTAGCCAACTTCCCTCATCCTGATCGCATTACTTCTCTCAAATGGTTGGCTTATTTCTCTCGAAAATTGTTGTACGTCATTTCCCTTTCGGTTTCTATTTTTGTAATTTTAATATCAAATGCTTTTAGCCTGATCATCATATCTTTATCTTGGCAGTTTTGCAGATCATAAGCACCCAGAGCTCAAGGCCATTCGCAAGAACTTTAAGCACACTACCGAATAGAGTTCTTCTTGCGAACTAGCTGCCTTTTTAGCTTATTGGCTAAGCTTGGTGATATTCCTAGATTCTGATCAAATGGACATCACCAGGCCTTTCTTCTTTGTGGTCGCAGGTGTCATGGTAGAAGGTCACAAATATTCGTTAGCCCCTTCAGTTTTATGTTCTCTTTATTGCGCTTTTGGAGATGTCATTCTTGGCCCAAAGGATCTTGTCTCTAAATTTTTTCTTGTCTACGCTCCATGCCATTTCTTCATAGGCTGGCTAGGGGTATATTTTCCTTGGACATTTGCTGATTCTGGAAGAGCATATTCGAACCCTAACTGACTTCCTTTTCAACATTATCAGTTGAGGGATATGATTAAGAAGTCAAATGGATGGGTCTCTAGAAAAATAGAAAGCAACGATCCCGTCGACTTTTATCAATTTTCATTGTTTAACTATCCTGAAGATGTAGAAGCTATTGCTGATGATTCCATATCGTCTAGTGAACATGCTTTTCTTATTTTCATCAGATCTAGTACCTTTCCTTTGAGGGAGAATAGCGTATTTTGGTGTGAACCATATTATCCCAATATATTTGCTCACCAATTCGGATTTGATCAAATCGTACCAGAGACTTGTGATGTTGTCACCAGAGCGATGAGAAGTTACAACATTGGGCCATATAATTGGGCCCTAATATGGAAGCAACTTTTGAACGTTCACACTGGATCACATTTCCTCATTTGTAAGTGCTATAGTTTATATCCCTGTCTGTTGTCAAAATTTGTGGTGCCAAAATCACTGTTATATATAACTTGCATAAGTGAAGCTCTCTCAAGGATCAACATTCATAAACAAGCTAAGCTCACAACAAGCAAAGCTCACAAGTACAAGGATCAATCTTGAATGCAAGAACTGCTCACAAGACAAGACTCAAGCTGCAAGACTTCAAGAAGAGTACAAGGCAGTTTGTAAAGAACTCAAGACACTTTCAAGATTGAGCTACATCAAGATTTTAAGATTGAACTACATCAAGACTTCAAGGCTCATACTTCAAGGTCACTAGTTCCTAATGTTTCAATGTCCTTACTTCATGGTTGAGGTTTGACTGACCTTAGGTTGACCTTAGAAGTAGGTCACTTTGGATACATAAATCGAATGTTTATTTAACATAAGTTTGGTTTGTTCTTCGACTAGTCCTAGAGTTGCTTCGACCAGTCTAAGAAATTCCTCGATCAGTCGTGAGTTTGTTACAAAAATCGGATAATTTCTGTTAGGCTTCGACTAGTCCAGGAATCTGTTCGACCAGTCGTAGAGCTATGACTCATCTTCGACCAATCGAAAATCTTCGACTCAAAATCCAGCGATGTTTTGAGTCCTATGACCGGTCGAAGGAGACCTTCGACGTCGAAGGTGACCTACGCCAATCGAAGGAGACCTTCGACCGATCGTAGAACGGTCAAAGCTTATCGCGCTTGATTTTTCAAATATACTATTGCTTCGACTAGTCGAAGAGCTCCTAGACCAGTCGAAGACGCGATCCGCTCACCTATAAATAGTGCACGAATCTCGAAGAAATCATCAAATTAATTAATCTATTCAAGCCAATCTTCGTCGAACTTCGAGAGATAATTTGCTCCATCTAAGCTAAGTGTGCTTATTTAATATTCTCTTTCCTTAGCTTTATTTAATTGATTTTGTTTCTGCTATTCCAATCTAATTTGATAGGAGGAATTGTTATTCCCTTTCTTTGGAATCAAAATCAATTAAGGCAAGCCCTATTTGGTTTAATTCAAAATCTATGAGAATTAGAACAATTATAATTGAGTCTTGGACATTGAACTTGGACATTCAATCATCTACTCGACTTAGTTCTGGGCCGCTACAACGAAGGAGATAATCGGTATTTTACATTTAATTGTAAATTCCTTTCTGTTTTGGTTTCTTTCAAGATTTGCGGAAAAATCTTGTTGTATTGGTTATCGAGGAGAGCCAGGAAAACTCGAAGTGGGGTTTTTAATTGTGTAAGCCCACGACAAAGACACAATTGTAAAGGTTTTGGGTGAACCTGGGAAAATCTATTTTGTTAGTGAACACTAATATCCCCTGTGTGAGGATATTAGGAGTGGAGTAGCGTTCTGTGTGGCTGTTGTTTAACAGTTAGTGAACACAGGCGAACCACTATAATCCCTTGTGTTGTGGTTGAATGATTTATACTTCTGATCTTTAATTATTCTTTTGTGGGATGTATGTATGGTGGTGAATGTTGTAATCATTTAACTCAAGCATTGTGAGAATTTTGTAATAGTTTAGAATTTATTTTCTGCTATTCCTTTATCAACTTGATATTCAATTTCCTTTAAAAGTTGTTCCAGCAAGGTTGCCCTGCCATTTTTATGGTGTATGGCTGTCCCTAGAACAATACATTTGTGATTACAATTTATTTCAATTCAGTTTGTATTTATTTCTGTATTCCTCTATGGTTTGAGATTTGATACAAAGATCTTTCTAGAAATAAGGTTGTCCTACCATAAACTCTGGTTTTTGGTGTAAGGTTGTCCTTAGAACAACATTTGTATCAACCTCTCAAGATCTGAATTTTGAGGTTATTTTACTTTCTCGCATTGTGATTTATTTTAGCTATCATATTCTTTTTAATTCCGCTGTTATAAGTTTTATTTGGCATTGTCTTATTCACCCCCCCCCCCTCAGGACATATAGCTAGGCCTTTTCATCATTCCCAGTCACAATTATCCAGTTAGTGCTTCTTATTGTTAGATGCGCTGGTGGGTTTATCAATATTACTTGGTAGACCAATGTTACCCAGTAAATCGTGCTATATGGATCCCTCCTCCCCACATGAAAGATTACCAGAAGGACCAAGGTATTGGCTATTTTGAAGAAATGGATCATGCCCCCTCTCCAGGCCAGCTTTGTATAAAAATCTCTTTGAAAGACAACACTCATGAAGTAAAGCCTGCTGATGCTCTTGAAGGATGGATAGCTTTTAGTACTCCTTTAACGGACACTCATAAATCCCCAATAGTGTAACGCCCTGAAATTCGGGGGTCGAGCATAGGTCAGCTCCTGAGTTTCAAAACATCACTTATGCAACATATTTAATGATGGATGTATGTTGTCTGTAAGAGTACATACAACATGGAATAGATTAAGCCAAATGCAAATATAATTCAGAGATAAGTGAAAGACGCAAGCGGAGACTAAAAGAAACATATGTGTACATGTGCAAGTCCCTGAAATACGTATACCTGCCAGGTCATAATTACAAGTGTTGATCTCAAAATACAAGTATCAAAATGACATCATCTATTACAATTACAAAGAAAACCCAGAATCCCCGCATATCAGGACAAGGCTCACATGAATCCTCCTGAGAACTGCATAAAAGAAAACGCATCCTCATCATCCTCGTACTCTTGCTCTGCGTCAGGGGTCGTGTCATCATCTGCAGCTAAGACAGAGTCTGGTTGGTGTTGAAACACCGTCCCAGACTGTGGGAGTGAGTGATCAACTCAGTGGAACTTTACAGTAAAAGTTAACATGTTATCAAATCAATTAAGCAGTAATGATAAGGCAATACAATCAAACACGTCCTAACTACTCTTGTTAATGCAAGGATGTATGTAGGAATGATGCATGCCCTCGCCTGCACTCCCTCAGTGTCTTCATCTTACGGTACGCATGATAACCTCCCGCAGTGCCAACGACTTCTACACACATGCAATGCAGTGCATGAACATGATTACCAAGTTGTTATTAGGCCTTTTCATACAGCAAGATTGGGAAGCTAAGGTACCTTCCTCATATCACTTTCCAAACAGTGATCCATTCTAGGGTCGTCAATCCTAGACAATTTCATATGATCATATGGTTTTAGGTCGCTCCAAAGGGCTCGTCACCAATCAATGCATGCCTATTATACCTTAGTTACTACCTTAAGGCTCGTCGCCTCAATGCAGTAGCAAGGTATGCTCGAGGTCACTACAAAGGGCTCGTCACCAATCAATGTATGCCGACAGCACGAATATAGTGTGCCATACCACCATAATCGGCTCATGAGTCTGGTGTGCTCACTGGTCACTATGGGGAGGCTCGTCACCCCAGCGTATGCTGACAGCTCGACTACGGTGTCCCATACCACCATGTCCAGCTCATGAGTCTTAGTGGATCAAGGTACAATGGTTACGGAATTACATTGGTAAGTTTGGTACCCTAGATTCAAACAATAGCGTCCATACATGGTGAACATACATCGGACAATCGGGTTACTTAACAGACTCGACTAGCACGAGCACACGCTGAGTTGAACGACACAGTGCGCAAACACTCCATGTGGCCAAACCACTGCCGACAACCCTAATATGACTCGGTTTCGTCAAACACGTCCTACGTGGTGAAAACAACCTCGGCCACGAACTTAAGGATTGTTACCGATTTCCTGGACTATTCCATAGTCCCAAACATGTTCAATTATAACAGAGATTCATAATAACAATTTAAAACAGTAATGGAACAACAATTCTAATCATACAATATGGTAGCATGTGATGAATATCAACTTAGCATGAATTACACATAAGTAGTGCTTGAAGTTAAACAACATAGAATGTGGATTGCATGTAGGAAATCATACACACCAATAGGATAGTTCAGAATCACTTTTCAACGCCCATAATAGGTTAATATATTACACACTTAACCATTCAGACATTTCTACAAACACTTAGACTACATAGTCCAACATACATGATGTATGTTGGTGATAACACACATTTGGACAATTCCTTTTGCCAAGGAGTTGACACACATACAACTAGTACAAGTACACGACAATTAATCATGGCAAACACATGTTCATATTTTATACGTATACGATACTTCCTACATGTACATAGAATACATAAATCTCAATATAACACGTACATATCAGAAACACAAAATAAACATCACAGTTGGCATGTGGAATTTCATCCACAACAATAATAAACCATTACCCAACATTGAAAGCCTTGAAAACCATAACCTATGCGAATATAGTCCGCACCTTAAACCAGAAAAAGCGCACAGATCTGATTCAGACGATAAGTCTTCGTCAACGGCGACTAGAAAACCTAAGGCATGAATAGAAATGAGCTACATCAATACTTAGACAAATCTAAGCTCTAACACAGGCTAGGGTTTGATTAACTTACCCAAGAAGGAACTTAGAATCGCTGGAATAACGATTCAAAAGTGATGGTTTAAGGATGCAGAGTAACAAGAAAGAATCTCAAGATGATTCACCAACTTCTCTCTCACTTTCTCTTTTTCTTCCTCTCTCTTTCTTAGCTAGGGTTAGAAAATTCGTATGGAAAAGAGAGTGAGGGTTTTAAGGTCTATATATAGGCCTAACATTGATGAAAATAGCCCTAGGGCCAAGGTATACTTAGGTTATAACCAAATCAGGCCTATTCTGATCCAACGGAACACTTCTGGTGGTCCTTTTCCCACGTGCGGTCGGACTTAAGCTCACTGACCATGGATCTTGGTCAGGCTGAGTTTTCTTACTGATCGGATTTACAAATCAGCCGTGGCGGACCACTCTCAATTCAATGGTCATCGAAACTCGATCAGGTCCACCGGCACTTGGACATGCCAGGGCCATCTTCCCTGATCCGAGGGTGAAATTGGGTCAAAATCCAACGGTCAGAGTGCTTAAAATCGTCGCGCAAGTGACACGACTCAGATTTCATAAATTATATTTAATTTCTCAGCTTTGTCACACTCTTTACTCCGGACTCAAGCAAATCGACCCAGGACATCATCTGGTCTTGATTTTTGAGGTGATGGTCAAGCCTAACAAGATGACCAAAATTGTCTAAGTCTTCAAAATTGTCTAAGGTGATGGTCCGATACAAAGTTTCCAAGTACTCCTGAGAGCAACTGGACTTAGCATTGAATCCTAGATTTCAAGGTAACATAGCGTTAATGATTTTACATGTTTAGGGTCTTGCAGATCAAATTTAAAGTGATTGGTGTAAATTTCACAAGCAATTGAGTTTAACGCTAAATAACCCATACATAACTTCTAAGGAAAAATAGAGGTAGTACTCGGGTCTTGGCACGAAATTTTTCGGGTCATTACAAATAGAGACTAATGATTCCTAGCAGTTCTTCCCTCCTCCTTTATGAATTTTACCAAATAATTCTCCTTTACCGTCAAAAAGGCAGAAAGCGGGGGAACTTCGTTGCCCACCTCAGAAAGATAAGCACATTATTATTGAAGACTCATCCTCTTCAGAAAGATAAGCATATTTTGAGACATCTGACTTAGTACAGAAAGTTTTGAGTATCAAACATTTTGTTCAGACTTAATGTAATCACAGTCTATGTTGCATGCTTGTTTGCTCTTAAACATGAAATTTTCATGATTTTGTCATTTATATTAAACAATTGGGTTTGAGAATATTTCATATAATCATGTATTCTCTTTTGGAAGTATCACAATATTTTGGGACGGTTTACTCTTCTCATAGATTTTCACGTCATGATCTATTGCAAACATATTTATTCACTCTCATATGAAATATTCTGGAAGCACTGTAAGATAGCATAACAAATAAGACTATCAATAAATCATAATTATTAGTACAGGATTTCCTATGTGATTTCGATTTTGATAGGTGGTACTAGGTTTCAATTTAGTTAAATGATCACACACAGTTTAAGCTCTTAAGTAGTGGAGCCACCCAGTTTTTTAAACTCTTGAGTAGTGGAGTCGGGTCTCATGTGATAGTCTCTGTAACTCTCATGAGTTCACTAAACTTCTCACAGCTTGGTGAGTTCATAAACCACGATCCATCAGAGGGGCCAAGTGAAGCTACCGGGGCCGTGAACTTGGTTGGATTTATGCACAGGGTTGGTCGCAGTAACTCTTTAGAGTTCACGGGGCACACAATGCGACCTTTGGGGTACCAAATTCAGAGTCGTCAGTCCATCAATGAGTAGGTTTAGGCCCTTCCTCATGAGTTACTACTGAAATCAAGCTAAGGATCTGGGGGGTCTTATGCACGGTTGGCCTATCCATGGTTAACGACTAAAGAGCGCACACTGTAGCTCACGTTTTCTTCGTCTGCAAAGTCGAGCCCATTCACGGGAGAGTAATTTCATCTGTTCCTTGTGATGCTACTGGAAAGCTATACAGACAGCGTGGATGTTACACGTGATTAGCCGTGGAGGACTTTTTGGCCCTTTGGGGCTTTCAGTCACTGGCTTCATCCACAGCCTGCATGGGTATGCGTACTATGGCCTTCACGGGCTTTTTAGGGCCACTGGCTTCTCGCCGCTGCCTGAATGGCGATGGAGATAGGCTTTGTGCGTAGTTGGCTGTATAGGGCTTGGCTATGCTGCCTCAAGAAATAAGCTGCTATCACTGTCATTAGGTTTATATGTGGTTGGCTATATAGTTCATTCCACTACCAAAACTGGTGAATTAATTATTGATATTTCACCATTGTTGACAATGTTATGATAACATTCATATTATGTTTAACATAGTGTATCGGCTCGGTGATGATAGCAATTTTGAATAATGACAGCAATAGTTGTTAATTTTGCGATAATCATCGATATTTGGCGAATTTGACCATAATCGTCAATGTCGATGACAATCATGAATGCTCGGTAGAAATCATCAATATTTGAGCAGCAATCATCAACGGCAATGATCATTAATGTTTTTGATACGTTTGAGAAGCTACGCCTTTTGTTCATTCACATGAGGGAGAGTACATAACTTGGTCTTCTGCAGCCCCATTGCCCCCTTTTGATGTAGAGGCATTATGACAATAATCCTCTAGATCAAAATCAGAACCTTCTTTAGGGATAATACTTCTTTATGAAGCACGCATTAACTGGTATACTAATACCCCGTCTATCTTGATCAACCACTCTATATGCTCCATTCGAATATACTTCCTTTATAATGTATGACCCATCCCATTTAGGCTCAAACTTACCCCCCATTCTGCGGGTCACCACTATTGGTCTTTTCAACATTATCACCATATCCCCTTTCTTGAAAGAGTGGTATTTCACTTGTTTATCAAAGGCAGCCGATATTCTTGCTTGATATGATTGTAAACACTGTTGAGTTGCTAAATGCTTCTCGTCGAGTAAGTCTAATTCTTTCAGTCTTATCTTTGCATTTTCATCATCTGTAATTAACTGATGCACAACTACCCTGAGTGATGTGACTTGTATTTTGATTAGGACAACCGCCTTTACACCATAAACTAGTGAATACGGTGTTGCACTTGCTGCCGTTCGATGGGTAGTCCTGTATGCCCATAATGCCTCCAGCAATCTTTCATCCCAGTTGCGCTTATTTACAGTCACCGTCTTTTTCAGTATCTTCACGATCATTTTATTAAACACCTCTGCTAACCCATTTGTCGGTGGCTGTAAGGTGTTGAAAATGAATGGTGAATACTGAACTTTTGACACAGTTTCTCCATGCCTCTATTCTTAAAGGGGGTACCATTATCGGTAACAATCTTCTTCAGGATGCCATGGCGATATATTATCGCATGTTGAATAAAATTGACTACATCTTTCTCTTTGACATTGCGTAATGCGATCGGTTCCATCCATTTAGAGAAGTAATCTGTCGCTGCCAGGATATATTGCTTTCCCTTAGATGAAGGCGGATTTATGGGCCCAATAATATCGAGTCCCCAAGTGGCAAAAGGCCAAGAAGTAAATGTTTGATGAAGAGTTTCAGGAGGATCAAGCATGATATCTTCGTGAATCTGGCATGCATGACACCTTGTTACATAATCTATCGCATCTTTGAACATCATAAGCCAGTAATACCCCATTCGATGTACTCGACGAAATAAATTTCATCCAGCCTGATGTGCCCCACATTCTCCGGAATGAGCTTCTCGTAGCACCTGACTTGCTTCTTGTTCGTCAAGACAACGTAGCAGCATCCCGTTATAAGATTTTCTGTAAAGCACCTCACCACAAATGATGAATCTACTTGCTCGCTGTTTGATTTGCTGCCTTTGTGCTGGATCTTCTGGCAATATGTCATATTTGAGGTAATCTATGAATGATTGTCTCCAATCATCCGTTGTCACTTCTAAACATGATATAGTAAGTGTTTCGACAACTTCATTGACAACTTCAGGAGAAGGCAGGACTCTTCTTTCTTCTATAGTCACTTGGAGTGGGCTTCGGTTTGAATAGGATAGTGTTGCTGCCAAACTAGCCAAAGCATTTGCCTATATGTTTGATTTCAACATGATAGAATTGCTCTAGTAACCGCTGGGCTTCCCAGCAATATGGCAAGAGTTCTTACTTTCTTATGTCAAATTCGGTCGTTAACTGATTTATAATCAGCTTAGAATCTCTAAAGATCTGCAACGTCTTTATTTCCATCTCATGGGTAATTTTCATTCTAATGATGATAGCTTGATATTCGGCCTCATTGTTTATGCAAGCGATGCCCAATGTAAAAGAATAGGGTAATAAATCACCTTGAGGTGTGATGAAAATAACTCCTGCCCCCGCTCCTGCCACTCAAGAAGCACCATCAAAATACATCTGCTATAGGTCTTGTGATTCAGTCATCGTTACCTGTTCATCGGGAAAATTGTTGCAAACTGTCACTTTCTGTTACTGGATGTGCTGCCAAGAAATCCGTCATTGCTTGTCCTTTCACTACTTTTGCCGGCTCATAGGTAATTGTGTATTCCGAAAGTAACAGCATCCATTTGGCCAATTTTCCTAATAACATCAGTCTTGTCATTAAAAAGTTTATCGGATCCACTCTTGAAGTCAGAGTTATGTCATGGGAGAGACAATAATGTCTCAATTTCTGTAGTACAAATATTAATGCCAGACACTCTTTCTCAATTGGAGAATCGTTACATTCCGCACCCATTAGAGTTTGGCTTAGATAATAAAGAGCAGTTTCTTTCCCATCTTCATTCACCTATTCTAACAAGGCTCCCTGCGAGTTTTCAGCTGCAGATATGTATAAAATAAGTGGTTTACCTTTTATAGGAGTTGTCACACCGGAGGCTGCTTTTGCAGTTCTTTTATCGAATCGAATGCGTTTTGACAGGCCTTGTCCCACATGAATTTTGTTCCTTTCTTCATTAAATGGGAAAATGGCTGACACCTTCCTGCCAGATTTGAAATAAAATGACGAACATACACCAGTTTCTCTTACAAACTCTTCAACTCTTTTAATGTCTTCGGAGGCGGCATATCTTAAATGGCCTTGACTTTCCCTGGATCGATTTCAATACCCCTGTGTCTGATGACGAAGCCAAGAAACTTTCCTAATAATACTCCAAAAGCACATTTAGTCGGGTTCGTCTTTAGCTACTTCTTTCTGAGCCGTCGAAAGACCGATGCTAAGTGCTCACAGTGTTCCTGGTGATTCCCTAACCTAACCACCAAGTCATCAACATAACATTTAACGTGCTTGTGCATCATGTCTTGAAAGATATTTTGCATCGCCCTTTGATATGTTGCCCCAGCATTCTTAAGACCGAACGGCATCACCTTACAACAATAAATTTCCAGTTGCTTCTTCATCTTCGGGTGCCATCCTGATCTGATTATAACTAGCATAGCCATCCATGAAAGACATTATAGCATATTGCATCGTACGATCGATCAACAGTTCCATTATTGGAAGGGGAAAATTATCCTTCGGACAAGCTTCATTCAGATCCCTAAAATCTACGCACATCCTGATTTGTCCGCTTTTCTTTTTTACTGGGACAATATTCGATATCCACTTGGGATATTTCACCTCTTTGATAAATTCAACTTTGATCAGTATATTTACTTCTTCTTCTATCAGAGGGACCAGATCTGGATGAAATCGCCTTTGCGCTTGCTTAATCGATTTCCTGTCTTTAGAAATATTTAATCGATTTAGTGCCACTAAGGCTCCAAACCTAGCATTTCCGCATATGTCCAGGCGAAGACATCTTTATTTTCTTTCAATAATTAAATATACTTCTCAGATTCCTCTTTAGGAAGACCAGCGCTTATGAATGTATTCCTCGACTCTTCATCTGTGCCTAAATTTACCTCTCGCATACCGTCGATTGTTGGCTGCCTCCCGTCTTCTATCTGCTTTGGAGCTGTCTCAGGATGCTTGAATATTTTGGTATCTACCTCTGATGGCTGATCAACTGTGACCATATTTACTAAAGATTCTGCCCCTAGTCCTCGAAATCTTTCTCTCATCTTCTGGCCGACTCCAATAGGTACTTGAATTCCTTTCCCATAATTTAAACCATTCGGTTCTTCATCATCAAAACCCATCCTTTTCATTATTCTTCTGCTTGCTGGACTATATCTCTTGAGATCACAGGGTGTTAACTCATCGTGACATGCATTTTCCTCAGTCTTCATTTTTGTCGCCTCTTCCAAAGAGGCGTAAAACTCAATCGGCTCTAGATATTTTATATTAGCTTCCACACGAAATTTCCCTGGGACAGCCAGGAATGGTCTATTCCTCTCAGCATATGGCAATGGCACTGTATAATTCGACTGCAGGATTTTCAACTGTTTAGGAGATAGTAATGTTAATGGTGGTTGTCCTGGCTGCCTCAAATGTCTTGACACAAAATAAAATTTCTTCTTTACTTCTGGAGTTTCAGATGATCCTGCTTTCCAAACTCTCCTTTTATTGTTTTCACATGAGCATTTTTCTGAGTTTAACTTTTGTCATTCTTTTCCTCATCCCCTTCAGCAAATCTGTCATAGTAACTGACATCTGCGAAAATAGTAACTGGCATCTGCGAAAAAGGCCTCGGCTTCTGTATATGGTCTTGCATCAGCCATTACCTTATATTGTATTCCATCCCTACAGTATTTGAAGCATTAATGAAGAGTGGAGGGTATAATACCGTACTGAAGCATCCATGACCTTCCCAAGAGAAGATTATATGTCGTGACCGCACTGATCACGTGGCAAACAACATCAGTGGTTAAATCTTCTATTTCCAATGTCACCATAATTTTGCCGAGTGCACGCTACCAGTCTTGATTATAGCCCTGTATCATCATTCTGCTAGGGTGTAGTTCAGAACGTCGGTAACCTAATTTTTTTAACATTATTAACGGTAACAGGTTCACTGCCGATCCATTGTCGAGCATAATCCTTTTTACTTCCTTGCCGCAAATGTGGCTTATTATCATCAATGGCCGATCATGCCCTACATCACAAGCTAGATCGTCATTAGAGAAGGAGACTACTGGCATACAGTCTTCCCGTTCTTTGCTTCTCTCATGTTCCATTTCCACTAGCAATGTTTCTCTGACATTGTGGTCGGATAACGCTTGAATTAAACTTTGCTGAAAGTCTTTTGACAGCTTTAATGCATCGTAAACACTTAACCGAGCCGGTATACTCTTCAAATGATTCACGACATCATAAGTTACTTTCACTGTTTCATTCTTCTCTTCTCTCTTGTCACTATCGTGTTGATCCTTGACGATCTTTGTTCTTGTCGTTCCAATTTTCTGCCTTGGGGGACTTGCCATCCTTTTTCCTGATCGAAGTGTAATCACTATGACTTTTCTTGTCATCTCATAGCTTTCTTTCTCTTCTCTTTCATTAACATTGTCCCGAACTGTCAGCACATTCATTGTTGCCTTCATATTCCTTTCTTTTTCTTTTTCGATCACTATCTCGCCCCTGTTTATCATTCTCTATATTATGCACTTTAATGTATAGCAATTTTCTGTCAGATGACCTAACAGACGATGATAGCGGCAGAAATCTCTTTCTCTTGATCTTCCTGCATCTTCAAGGTGCTTAGACGCGGGTAATTCTATTGTTAGGAAGAACATCTTCTTTATCGAATGCAAATCCTTCATGAGAATTAACTGATCTAGGCCTTTTTCCTGTGAATCTGCTTCTAGGGTGACTTGATTCTTCCTTTCGTTCCGTCCCTTTTTTTCTTGAATCTCTTGTTTCTTGACTTCTTTTATTGTGGTCCACAATATTTGCAATTAATCGAATAGACCCCCTTCTGGCCGTTTCATAGTGAAACGCTGACATCTTTCGGGTCATCAGTTCTAGAGCATGAGCCTTAGTGGCTAAGTCACGGAAGTCTTAATATCGGCGCTAGTAAGACCGAACGCAATTCCCGTTTCCATGAAATTTAAGCACATCTTGACCCATTCTTTTTCTTCTAGTAACTGCCTGCATGAGGCTCCCATTGTCTTCCATTTGTCTATAAATTTCTCCACTAATTCACCCTCCCTTTGTCATACTGAAGCCAACTTTGTGATGCTGACATCACGCTCCGAAGAGAAGAAATTCGACATAAAGGCATCCTGCATCTGTTCCCACGTGCGTATTGATCCCAGAGCCAACTAGTATACCATCGAAATGCTTTGCTTGTCAAGGATGATCGGAACAAACGTAGGCAGTATTGCGGTATTGTGGAGAAATTCCCTATGTTGGTAATAATGTGCATCAAATGTTCTTCTGGCGACCCTTCTCCATTAAACTTATGAAAATCTGGATGTTTGAAGTTGGTCGGGAATGGGATATTTTCTACTTCCCCTGGATATGGTGTTAGATATCTGAATTGACCAACATTTTCGTGCTCCCTTTCTATCCTGATGGCTTCTTCAACAACTTGTCGTACTTTTTCTTGAGTTATAGTCCGTACGGCTGGATTAGATTCGAGCGACCCTACTCCCTGTGGTTGGAAACCTTCGAGTCGATGTTCTTGCCCATTCATTGTGCCCATCATCGGAGGAGCCACTATCTGGGATACATTATGTGCGAGAGTTGCCAGGGCCTCTCTGAGGTTTTTACATTCTTCCATCAACGTTTGCTGTGCCTGCGCCATTTCATTCATGCGGTCTTCTATGGTCGGCATAGTCCCTTGACCTATTCCCGCCATGTGTACTATAGCTTCCCCATTTTCTGATGAAGCTGTGGCCGGGGTGGGGTGAGAGTACGTCGATGAAATGGGACTTACTAGGAGGGGAGTCCTGTCTGATTTTCCCACACTTCCACTGTAGCTGATTGACTGCGATGATACAATAGCGGGTGATCCCACGAGTAATGCTTTCCCCTTTTGTTCTTTTGTCCATCGAGCTCTTGCAACAATTAGAGCTGGGAAGTCACGTGATGCTGATTGTGGAACCGTATGTCTAGGATATATGGTAAGAGAAGCCAATTCGGTATTCTTTCTGGTAGCGTTCCGTGTTATCGGTTCCCTGGTTCGTGATGAAGGCAGACTCGTTCTAAGGCTTCTTGCATTTCGAGCCCTGTTTCTCCGAGATGTCACGATAGTCCAATTCTCGTCTTCTTCTACTACTTGAGGTGAAGCAAATACGACTTCCACCATCGTTCGAGTTGAATCATTTTTGTCTACAAGAGACTGAGTCTTACACTTCGATGGCTGGTCCAGCGCATATTCTACTGTAAATCCAGTCGCGGCGAAATAGAAATTTATCTTCATTGCTGAGTTTACCATTTGATCATAGTTCGCAACCTTATCTTTTTACCTTCAATATGAGACACAACAATTGTAATCATTATTTGGATAATCAATATAATCTATCTAAGGGATGAAGGGGAGGATGTTTCCACTGAGAGTTGCCATTTTGGCGTCCGAAAGACGCCAAACTACAATAAAAGTTCTATAACTATCTCAATGTTAACATTAAATAAGATAAAATCCCCAGTGGAGTCACCATTTTGTTTCAAACAAGAAACAAATACATTCGATTTGGGAGATTATCTTATTCAAATGTAATAGAGAAAGAGTCTATTAAGAACAATCATCATATTATTAATACTGAGTTCATTTACATCCTCGAGTATCCCTTGATTCTAAGATAGATTATTTAGAAACACAGAAATTAACAGAGTTCAAATGTCCAAGCTAGATGTCAAATTCAGTAGCACTTCGACTCGTGATTTGATCATCTTGTTAAGAGGAATGTGATGTAGATCCCATTAATTGATTTCTCTTCTTAGAACTTGGATAAGAAAATCTGGAGACTAATCATTCTGTTAGAATTTCATCTTCTCTTCATTATAGACTGTAAGGCAGTCTGGTTGCGCGGGCTCGGTCCGGGCAAACCATCGGCTTCTCCTCACTCCTACCTTTAGTCTTCTTTGCTGCTCTGCTTCTTCTCCAAAATCTTCAATCCTCTAAATGAGGGGGGTAGGGGGTATTTATAGGCCCCCGCACGTGTGACACCTCTATCTTGGTGTCATAGGACCCACCTTTCATCAATTCCGACCGTTCATAGAAATCATGTTCTGAAATCAGTTGTATGAACCCGCGCAACTAGTATTTTGGGTTGCGCGGACCCGCGCAATCAATATTGTTTGTGCAGACCCGCGCAAACTACCCCAAAGACACTTGTTCTTCTTCTTTTTCCATTTCCTTTCTCATTTTTTATGCCTCAACAAGCACCCCAAAAGTATTCCCTTATAGAATTATCTGAACATGCCTTCTTCATGTTTCCAAGTATAAGATGAGCACAATATCCATGGATCGCATGTGGGAACATGTTAGGGACTTCACTAACCAACCCTTTGTGATGATCTGACACTATCACTAGTCCTGAAAGATTCTCGATTGACTTGGATAAAATCCCAAGGAACCACCTCCAGCTACTATTATTCTCAGATTCTCCGATCCCATTTGCCACAGGGAGGATGTGATTATTTCCATCCAATGCAGTAGCCATGAAAAGAACACCCTTGTACCTTCCTGTCAAATGTGCAACATTAACACACAACACCCTTCGAACATGTAAATTTAGGCTTCTGATGCACTATCCAATCGCAATAAAGCATCGTTCAAAACTATTTGTCCCCTCATTTACCTGTAAATCCATCACAGTCCCTAAATTGGCCTTTTTCAACTCGTGAAAATAGGCTCGGAGCGCCTTACAAGAACCCTCGTAGGATCCCAAGACTTGTTTGGTTGCAATCTCTTTACCCTTCCATGCTTTCTTATAACTGATCTTAACACTGTACATCTTGCTCATAAGATATTAAATTTCCTTTACCATGCAAGTCAGTCCCATACTCATACTACCGACGCCAAATTCACTACTAATCAAACTGGTGGCTTGGCGATGATCTCTTCCCTTCCTCTTTGAGATTACTATATCAGTACGATCATCCACGATCGTTGTCTCAGAATGGCATATCGCTTCAAACGACATGGTACAGGTATGCTTCGAGTTGTAAATCTTGATCTTGAACATCCCTGTGCCATTAAGCTTTGAAGCATGCATCCTCCAACTACAATTTTCTATAATATGGCCAATTGTATATATCAGCTTGTTAGACTTCAATACCTTATGCTTGGAACTTACGGCGCATCACATATTTACATAGACAATATTGTAGTCGACCTTTGTCCTTGAACACTTACCCGACAGATATTTCATTTGGATCCTCCACAAATTCCAGGTATCCTTGATGATCTGAATTGACAAAAGCATCATCAGATGGATCAACAGACGCATCATTGATGGATGGGGTTTGGAGATCGCACTGGTCAGCTTTTCCTTGATCATGATATCCAGGTATGTCGCACTCATCATTCCCCAAATCATGATGTGTATCGCTGGCTGAAGGGCCGCCTATATCACAGTCATTGAGTTCCTGATCGTGATATCCATCACTACTAGATGAACCAGGTATGTCGCAGTCATCATTCCCCAAATCATGATGTGTATCGTTGGCTGAAGGGCTGCCTATATCGCAATTATCGAGTTCTCGATCATGATATCTTTCACTACTTGATGAGCCAGGTATATCGCATTCGTTACTCAGTCTTGATATCTATCATTACTTACAGGGCCAGGTATATCGGAATCATCAACTATCCGATCATTGCTTGAAGGCTGCGAAGGAAGAGACGATGGGTTTGAATGTAAGGTATAATCTCTGATGTAATCCTCGACGTCAGGATAATGCCTCACTTTCTCCACATACAATGGTATTTGTGTTAAAAGAGTCTGTCCACAGAATAACATGTATGCTTCGAGATCTTCATTGTCTTTGATTTTGTGTGGGCATAGGAATCCACGAATTGCATCACCATACACAACTTTAATTATCAAATCGAATTCATCCGACGCAGTCTTCATAATCTGATGCATTTTATCTAGCAACTGTCGATAAGTGATATCATCACTCACAACAAATCCCTTTGAGTCTCCATCGTCGTAGGTAAACATTCCCTTGTCATACACACTCTCTCCATCGTAATAGCATAATATAGCCCTACGACCTTATTCTGTAAAAAATGAATGGGTTCAACTTGTGAGTAATGCAAGATATTGGTTGTCAGCTTAAATGGGGCATGGTTATCATCCACATTGGTTCGTGATTGTAATCCACAATGGGTCGTGGTTGACGACAACGACCCACTGTGAATGACAACAATGAACCACTCGAAGGGTCATGGTTTTGACCTAATGATAACAACAAATCACTCGACGGGTCGTGGTTTGACCCACAATGGGTCGTGGTTGTGTTGTTATAAGGATTGTGCCTTTCACTGGACTGTGCAACGCACAAATATTTGTTGGGGCATTTCATCATGTTATATGGCTCATGGTTTTTAAGATAGAGGGGTCATGGTTGTCAGCTGATGAGGGTCGTGATTCTCACGTTACATGGATCATGGTTGTCACGGTATATGGATCGTGGTTGTCAACCATGTTTAACGACCCATTGCAACACCTTAATCATTCATGGATTTCATTGCTCTTATAATCAAGATAATGGAGAAGATATTCAATGAAGGGTTCGAGTCCTTCCCGCGTTCTTCCTTTATGGCAACCACATTCAACGACCGATATACAACTCTGATCTATTGTTCATCGTAATCACGATCCACATTTTATGGCAACAATGGTCAATTGTGCATGTGAACCACGATCACACGTCAGGGTCATGGTTGTTACGTTAGAGGGGTCGTGATTGTCAGCTGATATGGGTCATGGTTCTCATGTTACATAGGTCGTAGTTTTCACAGATGTTATATGGGTCGGGGTTGACATGTTATATGGGTCGTGGTTCACAGTTATGTAGGTGTCGTGATTTACACTTAGGAACCACTCAAAGGGTCATGGTTTTCAACCAAAATGAGTCGTGCCTCACAGGGCAGTGAAAAGCACGACCCTTATAACATGATGACTACCACCCACCTGGCATGACAACCACGACCCATAACATCTGCCAACCACGACCCATGTAACATGATCCAATGTGCATGGGAATCCGATCCTTATAGCGTGACAACCAAGATCATTATAATGTGACAACCAAGATCCAATGTGCATGGGAATACGGTACCACGATCCTTCACATGGAAGTGGATTGGCTACTCCCCCTGACACTAGCCCCGTGGCTGGTGGTCGGTGCTCTGTGGGCCCCACCATGATGTATGTATTTCATCCATTATGTTCATCCATTTTTAAAGATCATTTTAGGGATTTTTTCAAAAAATGATAGGTATATAAATCTCAAGTGGACCACACCACATGAAAACAATAGTGATTAGATATCCATCATTAAAATCCTCCTAAGGCCCATTGTACTGTTTATTTGACATCCAATTTGTTTATTAGGTCATACATGCCTAGATGAAGGGGAAAAACAAAAATCATCTTGATCCACTACTTTTATGGCCCCCAAAATGTTTTTAATGGTTGACGCTTGTTCAACACTGTTTCCGGTAATGTGGTCCATTTTAGATTGGGATATACCTCATTTTTGGTCTCATGTCGTAAAATGATCTTAAAAAATAGATGGATGGCATGGATGAAACACATACATCATAGTGGGGCCCACAGAGCACCTGACACTAGCATTGGCTAGTGTCAGGGGGAGTAGCCAATCTGTTCCCCCTTCACATGGGAACCTTCTCGACTCTACCTTGACCTTAGCAAACTGACCTCCTAGTGGAAGAGGATTACAGACAATGACAAACAACATACCTCTTTGGCAATTGGGACCCCTGGATCTTATCTTTTCATCTTTTTCTATAAAAAATGAAAAAAGAAGAAGGTCTGTAAAAGTTGCATGTGAAAGGCTACATTCGGCCCTTCCAACGCTCATATATTCTTCCATATAATCCGCAGGATAACGGATTGGCTACTCCCCTGTAACCAGCCATGGGCCCAACCATGACGTATGTGTTACATCCATTTCGTTCATCTGCATCTACAGTGAAAGGCACGATCGTTCTTCTGTTTTTACAAATCATTTTTGGGCTTGATCCTAATAATGAGAGGGATCATTTTAATGGTCTACGACGGTCAATCATCATTGTTCCATGTAATGTTGTCCGCCTGTGATTGGAGTATCGTTCATTTTTGGACTCCAACCATTAAATGATCTGGAAAAATATATGGACTGCATAGATGAAACACATACGTGGTGGTGGGGCCCACAGAGCGCCGAGCACACCAGCCATTGGCCGGTGTCCTGGGGAGTAGCCGATCCGTCCGTGGCTCGAAGGCTGCAACAGCATGTACTTCTGCTTCACTTTAGGTTCGTACATCTCCTGAATTAAGGTCAGGGGCATTTTCGTCTGAAACAATCACAAAAAGGTGTCAGAAGGCCTTCATGTATGGACGAGGATTGCGTATTACCCCTGCCAGTCCCTAACTTCGAATGGGCAGTTCTGTGGGCAGGCCCACCATGATGTATCTGTACATTTAAGATGTTTATCCCTTTTCTCAGATTATTTTAAGGTATCAAAACAAAAATGAAGCAAATCTAACGGTCAAATGGATCACACCACAGATGACTCTTGCAATTAATGCAACTGACATTTAATGCTTTATGCATTTTAATGCAACCAAGCTTATTATTTGGTGTGGTCCACTTGAGTGTTGGATCTGCCTCATTTTTGTGCTCATGCCTTAAAATAATTTGAGAAAAGGGATTGACGGCTTGGGTGTACAGATACATCATGGTGGGCCCACCCACAGAACTGCCTGTTCGGAGCTTGGGACCGGCGGGGGTAGTACGCAATCCGCATCCATACATGTATGTATTTCATTCATGCCGTCCATATATATTTCCAAATCATTTTATGGTAACCATAAAAATGAGATATATCCCAATAGAAAGTGGACCACATCACAAGAAACAGTGATGAATGAGTGTCGTCAGTGATCCCTCTCATTTTTTGGATCAAGCCCTAAAATGTTCTGTCAAAATAGATGAATGATTGTGCCTGAGGAAAATGCCCCAGACCTCGGTTCAGGAGACGTACGGACCTAGAGTGAAGCAGAAGTTACCTTCGGTTTCAACCCTCGAGAAAGTGACGGATCGGCTACTCCCTGGGGCACCGGCCAATGGCTGGTGTTCGGCGGTCTGTGGGCCTCACCACCACGTATGTGTTTCATCCATATCGTCCATATATTTCTCCAGATCATTTAATGGTAGGAGTCCAAAAATGAACAATACTCTAATCACAGGCGGACAACATTACATGGAACAGTGATGATTGACCATTGTAGACCATTAAAATGATCCCTCTCATTTTTGAGATCAAGCCTAAAAATGATCTATAAAAACATACGAATGATCATGCCTTTCACTGTAGATGCAGATGAACGGAATGGATGTAACATATACGTCATGGTTGGGACCATGGCTGGTGACTGGGGCCATAATAGAAAACAATGGGGACAATGGAACCCACTGTTAGAAGTGGACATGTAACAACCGTGAACCATATAAAATGAAAACCACGACCCATATGGGCCCAAATTAAAGTATGATTAGTGTCAGTGTCACCCATTTGTTTATCTTGTGATTTTAGGGCTATGACCCATTTCACATTAGAACCACGATCCATTTAACATGACAATCACGATCCATATTACATGAAAACCACGATGCATATTACATTACAATCACAACCCATATTACATTGACAACAACGATGCATGTTACATTACCACCACGACCAATATTACATGATAACAACGACTCATAGTACATTATCACCACGACCGATGTTCACCACGACCCAAATAACGTGATAATTATGACCAATGACAACCACGACCCATATTTCATGATAACCATGACCCATAAAACATGACAACCACGACCCATAAAACATGACAACCATGACCATAATTAAAATACAATATGAAGAATTGTACTCTTCGAAGGGCACCAAGCGAGGTGAAAAACTCTTTTGAGCATGTCTTGTTTTAGCCTGACCAAAAACTCTGTTGAGAAGGTGAGGCTTAAGCAAGATACTCTCAAAAGTGCTTTGCAACTCACTGGGTGCCCTTTGAAGAGAATTGTTCTTCACATTGTATTTTAATTATGGTCATGGTTGTCATGTTCTATGATAGTAGTTATCATGAAATATGGGTTGTGGTATTTCTATGGTCATTCAGCGCGCTGGTCATTCAATGGTCAACGAGTTGATCCCACGGACGGCTGAGGATGGAGCACCATGAATAACATAGCAAGGTTATTCTCCCTCTCCCTCTGAAGGGGCAGATAGTTTTCTACCCACCTTCATATTTATAGAGAGGTTGGCTGAGAAATTATCTAATGAGCTAGGTTTGTATGGAAATGTGCCTATCCACGTATTTTGATCTATTCTCGTTGAAGTGTATGGAAATCTATCCATCAAAGTTAAGTTAGGACATGGCATACGTAGATATCGAAAATCCCATGTTATGGTCGTGGTGAACGTGCAATAAACGCGACCCATGTAACATGACAAACATGACTATATTACATGATAACCACAACCCATGTTACATGACAACCACAACCCATGACAACCGCACTCTCACTTCTCTGGTCAGAAAGTTGGATCGTGAACTTATTGTTGCCGTGAGAGTAGAGTTTGAGAGATCTGCAAAAAGAACACAGAATTAAGCGGGAGATAGTATGGGATGGAGACGTTTATCTTGAAATCACTGACGATAACTATAAGCCACGATTATGAAGAACAATTCTCTTCTAATGAGACCCAGGGAGCTGAAGACATCTGTTGAGAAGGAGTCACTGATCTTCCACGGGCACCAAACGGTCTTCAGAATTTCAGGTGGAGGCCGTTGATCTTTAGGAAGATCGTTAACATTCCTGAGGAAAGGGAAGGGATCACCCATAAATGAAGAACGCGAGAAGGACTTCTGGTTCGGATTGACTTCTGAAAAAATGTAACCCAAGTACCATTTTTATAGGCTGTTCAACCAGTGGTTAATGTGGGGGTGGTGATTCCAAAGGGTTGCTTTGATTCCGAAGGATTCCGGGTAGGTATCATCATTAATACGATATCCTGCAATTGAATGTGGCGTTGATTCTGAAGGGAAGGGTCGTGGATAGAACAAACGTTGGGTCATGGATGTTAACCACAACTCGACGTTGATAACAACAATGATCTCTATAGCATGACAATCACATTTGTAGTTGATAGCACGGTGGATTGTGGATCAGATGGTGGGTGGTCTTGACTTTCGACTTTGACCCAGCATAGATAACAACAACGAACCGTGTAGCATGACAACCACGATCCTTTAGAACTCATGATAACCTCGACCCTTTGTTGGTTACATCAGTGATCAACTATGTAGTATAACAACGATCATGTTAGATTTTACAAGAAATTCTTATTATTGATTAACAATCCACGACCATATTGGAATACAGGTTGAACAAGAACTCGTGATATTTCTATGGTCATTCAACATGTTAGTCATTAATGGTCAACGAGTTGATCCCACGGACGACTGAGGATGGAGCACCATGAAAAACATAGCATGGTTATTCTCCCTCTCCCTCTGAAGGGGTGGATAGTTTTCTACCCATTGTCGTATTTATAGAGAGGTTGGCTGAGAAATTATCTAATGAGCTAGAATTGTATGGAAATGTGCCCATCCACGTATTTTGATCTGTTCTCGTTGAAGTGTATGAAAATCTGCCCATCAAAGTTAGGACATGACATACGTAGATATCAAAAATCCCATGTATATATATGTGTGGTAGTTATGAACATGTGGAGAACATGTTCTTCGGTGAATTTATTGTTGCCGTGAGAGTAGTTTTTGAGAGATTTGCAAAAAGAATAACTGGATCGTTGGTCATGTTAATATTGGTCGTTGTTGTGTGTTTATAATTTCGTGGTTCATATATGCAATAGATCGTGGTTGTTATCCATGTTCAATCGTTGTTGACAACAACGGCCTTAAGAGAAACACGATTCATACATCATGGAAGCCACGATCTATATGTTATGGCAACTACAATCCCCATGTCATGGCAACCACGACCCGTTAAAGTGGTTATAAGGGTCGCGACTTCTTATAATATTGTAAACTTCATTGGAAGAAACTTGCAGAGTCTTGCGCATCACTGAGCTTCTTTTCTGGCAGTTATTGTGTTATATGAATCGTGGTTTTAATGTTATAAGGGTCGATGTTTTCATGTTACATTGTCATGATTGCAATGTTATATGGGTTGTAATTGCCATGCTATACGGATCATGGTTATCATGTAGCCTGGATCGTTGTTGTGGTGCGCAAGGCTCTGCAAGTTGAATTGGTCGTGGTTGTCGTCAACAATGGATCATGGACGTAACAACGGGTCGTGGTTCTAATGACATATGGATCGTGTTTTCCAAGTTGTATGGGTCGTGTTCCTCATACGCTCATGGTTTTTGAATACGATTCAACATGGACGAGGACCACGATCCATTACAACTATGAACCACAAAAAATTTAACATGAGAATACGACCCATATCAACTACGACCCATTCGTTACGTATATCACGACCCATATAACACAACAACAACGACCCATATATCATATCATTCAGGGTCCGTGTATCATGACAACCATGACCTATACATCCTTACAACCATAACCCATATATAATGACAGTCACGACCCATGTATCATGATAATCACGATCCAAATATTGATGATAATCACGAGCCTTTATGTATTTAAACCACGACCCAAATATGGAAATAGTGTATGTAACAATAGGTTGTGGTTTTCATGATTCATGGGTCGTGATTGTCATGTTAATGGGTCTTGATTTCTATTAGTGCCTTTTTTGAACCACGACCCAAACAATGACAATGACGATGCATTCTAAATGTCAACTACGACCCATGTAACACGCCAACCACGATCCGTATAACATGACAACCATATCGAATGACAACTGCGATCAATGCTTCACGTCAACCACGAACCATATAACATGACAACTATGATTTTTATTACACGAAAACCACGACTCATGTATGATTACATTCATGATCCATAATTCATAACAACCACAACCCATACAAAATTATTACCACAACCCATATTCAATGACAGTCACGACCCATATATCGTGTTTTGAGCGCGATCATAGGGCTTGTCTCTATCTGAGCCCGACCTTATAATCTGAATCTTCTCTCTCCGCTTTTCTGAGTTCCATGCTGATGTAAAAGCCTCATAAAAGAACTTGATATTTTGTCGACGAGCACTTACTCGCGTTGGGGGACCCAGTGTGTAATGGCTTCTTTAGAATTCCTTCTGGGTTTTAGGCTGACGTCAAAGCTCTACAAAAGAACTCCTTATTTTGTAGCATGACAACAACGATCCGTATAATACGACAACAACGATCCATAAAATATGAAAACCACGACCCATAGTAACCGACACCACGACCCTTCGTATATGACAACCACGATCCATATATCATAATAACCACCATTAAATTTACATGAAAAGCACGATAAATAAAAACTATACACAACGATCCTTTGTCTGGGTCATGTTTTGACAACGTGAAGGATCGTGGTTGTCATGTACGAAGGGTCGTGTTTATCGCTGTGGAAGGTTGAGATGACTTTGATCAAGGTGTGCCCTACAGTAAGCTCCCTTCACTTAACCACGAAAGCCCTCACCATACCATGTTTGATCTTCGTGATCCGTAACAAGTATCTATAAGAAGGTCTGATAAATAGATACACCCTCGTATAGGGAAACAATCCTTTTCCACTGGTAAATCCATTACATTACATTCCCTGTATGGGGAACGGTAGTTTTTCTTTTCCTTAAACATTCCAAGTATGGGGAAACGGTCATTTTATGACGGAGTTTGGGTCGTGGTTGTCATGCTAATGGGTTCATGGTTGTCATGTTAATTGGTCATGGTTGTCATGTTAATGGGCTCGTGGTTGTTGTGATAATGGATCATGGTTGTCATTTAATGGGTTCATGGTTGTTACATGACCTGTAATATCCCAAGTAAATTTTGGTGGTATAATTTATTTATTTATTTTTTTGGTTGTTCATTTTTTAAAAGAATTCTCCTATAAATATTAAAACTTGATACTAGTAACTATGATAGGATAACACTTTCCTTGGGTGAACCCTACATCACACTGTCATATATCCCTTATAACTTTTTAACCACTCATTCAATTGATAAGCTATCCGTACACTTACTTATTCATATTTTAAGGAACCTAACCACCTGTTTATTTTTTTCAATCTTAAATTCTAAATATTTATATATATATATAAATCAAGGGCCACAATTGCATAAGTCCACTTACCCGAATTCCTAACTTTCAGATTATGATATAATTTTCATAATTAAGATTCTTTTCAGGTTAGATTTCATTAAACGTGATCATACATATCACAGGACCAATACCATAATTATGATTCAAATGGTATATGTTAAAAACGACATATATCTTTTAAATATTTTGTCCGATCGTAAAACCCTTCTTACATTTACCTTGAAATCACTAGATATATATTACATTCCATCTATAGGATTTTTGGACATCTCTATCATACCAAACAAAACGTCATATGATCAGATCCACCCATTTTTGGGACCCGAATAAATAGTTCGACATGACTATTATGATTCTTATATTTTTCTATAGAAACCATACCAATGAATTAAGATTCTAACAACTACAACTCGATCAATTTGGGCGTCAAGTAATCCCAGGATAAATACCCACATGTATAGACCTTTCTCAAAAAGTACTTTCTAGAGGCCCTGTCAAAAAAAAAAAAAAAACCGCCTGGACATTTTGTAAATGGCTATATGAGAATTCCAATCATCTATTTTGTTTTCCAAAAATGTCCATCCATTGGGTACTTATTAAAATCTGACGGTAGAGATCACCCATGTTCAGTGACCCAATTACAAAATTGAAGTCATCATTACATAACGCTTAAAAACCCTTAACTGGGAATTCGTTCATTTAAGTTAAATCTTCAAAATGCAAGGTCCATCATCAATCCAAAACATCTAAGAGTGTAGATGCCCATGCACATAGACTATTCTTAAAACCATATTTGCACATGCCCATTTATATCCGAACTTATACCAAGACCTATTCACCTAATTTAAACCAAAATCTCTTATTTTCTACCCATAGATCCATTATCTCACCATCCATTGCAAATATGGATCATAATTCTCAAGTGGTCCATCTAAAAAACTAACATTAATGGTTCATCATGAAGATCTTGTTATGCCCAACGCTCTTATCGGTCGGTTCTGAGAAAATATCTCTTACGAGACAATTAGACCCACAAATCAATGGTGATCTAGGCTTAGAAAGTTAGTTCCGATTTTATATTTTAAAAGAATGTGTGTACACTTATATATATATATTATTTCACCATGTACATCACATAACAAACTCTTATACTTTTAACCATCCATGAAACCATCTGTACACAAACTTCGTCTCATGTCAAGGAACCTAGTGGACCATACACTTCTCATTTACAAAATCATCCAACCGCTCATCATTCATTTTTTGTTATTATCATAGATTGTCTTATCTATTCAATCGATCATCGAACCAACGGTACACATTATACAACTTCGAAAATCATAAAACCTTACCGGTTTAGTTTTAGCGTGAGGGGTCATATTCCATATCAAATATGCGGTTCATACCAAACTTTGGATAATTTTCAATATATATGAAATCCATAACTCACTTGTGTTTTATCCAGCAAAGGAAAAAAAAAACACGTGAAGATGAAAAATCACGTGTGAAACCTCCCATGCATTAACATAAAGTGGGACCCACCTTATAATATAAAATAGAAGAGGGGAGACGTAAGTGACATCTCACTACCAAGCAGAGAGAGAGAGAGAGAGAGAGAGAGAGAGAGAGAGAGAGAGAAATGAAGAAAGAAAAGGAGGAAAGAGAAAAAAGGAATATATATATATATACACTTTTTCTTTTTATAAAAAAGTGAGTATCTCTCACTTGATAATTATATAAAAAAATTATATATATTATATATATGCATATATTTGTTTATTCTTTTGTGCTTATAATTAATCTTTGTCATCTTTGATTATTTTTTTTAATGTAATTACTTACCATGCTTCCTAAAAATGATCTTTAATTTTTAGCTTTTTATTATATCGGTTGTCATTATTTTAATATGCCTTAATTCGAGTTTTATATTGTCTTATTATTAATCTTACATTAAAATTTTATTTTTACATTTTAACTTTGTTGTTAGAATTATTGCAAAAGTCTTGAGTTTATATATAAATTTCTAAATTCTTAGATGTAATAAAGCACGTTGCATGTTTATTATTATTATTTATTTTCTTTACGTAGAACTTTAATAAAGATCTAATATATTACATTAAATGTTTATTTTTTTTTGTAGAACTTTAATCATGTAAGGACAATTTACATTGATTGAAAATTTTATTTTTATTTCGATAAATTATATACACAAAGTATTATGGATTGATCGAAGAATAGAAACCATTGAAGATTTTTGAAATACTTGATTAATGCAATATTAAAATCATGCATCATTAAAATAGTTATGAAACACCAGAAAATAGGTGGGGCGATCAAGTCCTCTGGGTTGAAAATCCCTAAAGCGTAAATAGGTGGGGCAATCAAGACTCTTAGGTTGAAAGTCCCAGAAACCCAATTGGTACCTTTTGGAACCTCTACCGTACCCTTTGAGTGGGTGAGCATGTCAGGATTGCAAAAGGTTCCCACTGCCAGGTTCGGTAGAGTAGTAGTCTGACCAGCTAACATACAAATGGGTCCCTCACCAAGTGCCCTTTGGATGGGTGAGCATATTATGCAAGAGGTTCCCATTGCCAGGCTAGGTGTTGTATTGGCGCAGGTGTTGGCCAACCAATGTAAACTGGCCATGGTGTTTAAAAGAATAAACTGCACATGTTATTACGGAGTATAACATATGTTGATTTCATTCATCCATTTTTCTTTGAAATTTACATTGAAACATTTTGTTTATTAAATCTCCTCATTTGTTGTTTTGCCTAAATATGTATTGTATTTTTATATATTTTTATTCATATTACATGAGATTATTTTGAAACCTGTGTTGAGATTACTCACTAGGCTTTGCAGGTTACCCTGTTGGGATTTTAAAATTTCAGGATTGGGATCACATGAAGGAGCTTAAAGAGATTTTCTTTTATTTATTTTTATTTCTTTACCATTTTCTAAATAAGTGTAATGAACATTTAGTATGACAATATTACGATGACATGTGTTTGATGATAATCTTGAATTTCGGAACATAGACATTTTTCTTTAAATAAATATTTGATTATTCAATTTTTGGATTGTTATATTTTATGAATGAGGTTATTTTGTCAATATATGTGTGAAATAAGAAATGTAAACATACAAAATATAAGTCATGCCCGCGGATACGAAATCGGGGTTAAATATACCCATGTGCCAGATTTCGGGGCATGGCACGACCCATGTCATCTTACAATCATGACCCTTCTAACATGCAAACCACGACTCATATAACATGACATGAACGAGCCATATCTATTAGAACCCACGAACCATATTCCGTCACAACCACGACCTATGTTCAAGGGGTTGTGTTAAAGCCCAATTCTTTGGCCCACAACTTTGTATCATGGTTATTATGTTATATGGTCATGGTGTTAATGTTCGATAGGTCATAGTTGACATGATGATTTAGATCATGTTTTCATTGTATATGGCTCGCTGTAGTCATGATATATGGATCGTGTATTCAAATTTTATGGACCAATATGCTATTGACACGTAAAAAGATGTAATGATGAAAAGGTAAGGTCGGCGCGGGTGCGCTTTCTTACGAAAGCCTTTAACAGGAAGTTCCTTCGCTAGAATCCTAAGTGGGCCCCACCCTGATGTTTGTGAGAAATCTATCCCGTTCATCCATTTTTTGAGATTAATTTAGGGCTTGAGATAAAAAGTGAGCAGGATCCATGACTTAGGTGGACAGCATTAAAGGAAAATGTGGGTAGGGAAATTCCAACCGTTGAAACTTCCCTAGGGTCGACAGTTATGTTTACATGCTATTCATACCGTTCATAACGTAATTCCTAGTGACTAAAAACACAAATATTGTCCTGACTCAACACTTTGGTTGCCCCATAAAATTTTCAACTGTGGAAGTTCAATCCTCATCTTTTCAGCACATTTGAGTCTCAGATCTGGTTCATTTATGGTTCCAAGCCTTAAATTGAGCTCAAAAAGTAGATGGACGGAGTTGATTTCTCACAAAAACCACGGTGGGCCCCAACCCACATTTCTTAGTTTGTACCGAAAAAATATGTCGCATGTACATACATTAAAATGGCGTGTAAAAGGCATAAGGTTCGCTTACGATTCCCAACGCATAACATCAATCGTCGATCTTCTTAGTCAAGTCCATGGGTCCATCATAAATCGGATCTAATCCGTTGGAATAGTTCATGGCTGATGGATTCCTTCGATAAGTTTAATAGCGACACATATTGAGCCATCAGTGGCCCACACTGCATAAAGATGACAAATTATGGGATTTTACGAAACCTGTTGGTTTGAACTATTGTGGTCCATTGGATTTAAATATTTTGATCATTCTTTGGGTAATTCTATTTCTTGTCGTTACAAATAGAATGGACGGTGTGACTTAGAAACGTCTGAGCTTGGAAGATATACAGTGTAAAGCAATCGATTGTCTTCGTACGGAACACCGATTTTATATATTTATATATTTATCTTTCGCTTCTTCTCTGGGACCCCTTCACTTTTTATCCCTACCTCTTTTTTTTTTTACTGGTTTTGAATATTCTTCATTGGGCCCCTCCATCACCACTCAGCAAGTACATCTTTACAATTTGAGTGCAGCTTAGTTCTTATAAATGGTAAATCAATGTAATGGTTGACAGGGACAGTATATCATTGTTCACATGTTACGTGTGCAGTGGCTGTCAACCATGACCCAATGTATATGACTACAACGATATGTATAGTATGACAACAACAATCGTGGTTGATATGCCCAACGGATCGTGGTTAACATGCACAGTAGATCATTGCTACATGTTATTAGGGTCGGGGCTGTGAGTCATGGTAGTCATGCTATATGGGTCGTGGTTATGCCCACATAGATGACAACAACGAACCGTATAGCATGACAACCACGTTCGTGGTTGCGATTCATTGTAGATGACAACAACGATCTGTATAGCATGACAATCACATTCATGGTTGTGATTGTTGTTGATGTGCCCAGTGGATCGTGACTCACATGTTATGTGCGTCATAGATGTGAACCACAACTTAATGGATCGTGGTTGACTGGGACAGTTTATGTCGGTAGTGGATGTGAACCACGACCTAATGTATATGACTACAACGATATGTATAGCATGAAAATCATGATTGTGGTAAGTTGTGATCGTGGTTGATATGCCCAAATGGATCGTGTTGACACGATCGTGGGTGGGTGGTTATTTTGCCAATCGGATCGTGGTTGACAGCACGGTGGATTGTGGGTCACATTGTGGGTGGGTGGTCTTGACCATCGACCTTTTCCCAGAATAGATGACAATAATGAACTGTGCAGCATGACAACCCCGATCCTTTAGAACACATTATAACCACGACCCTTTGTTGGTTACATCAGCGATCAACTATGTAGTTCAATTACGATCGTGTTAGATTTTACAAGACCTTATTATTGATTGATTAACAGTCAATGACCATATTGGAATGCAGGTCAAAAGAAGCCAATGATGACCACGTGCTTAGACTTCGAAGAGGCACAGGTCTCTCCCAGGTGCTCCGTCAGTTTTTTGGAGTATATGATTGTAGATATGGAGAAGAATCCTGATAGACAGAATATATTTAGAGACAGCTGTTTTGGATTTCTTCTTCACTTTCCATTGACTGGGTGGAGGGCACACTCCCAGATCATGCATTGCCTAATGCAAAGGCATGTTGGTGATCTGAAATTCAATGTTCAGGGCACTAAGATAAAATTTACTGAGCTCGACTTTGCTTTAATAATGGATCTTAAGTTTGGACCACTTAGGATAGATGGTGATGGTCGTGTCGAGGCCGGAAGAGTAGAGGGAGGAAGAGGTATTAGGGAGACCTACCTAAGAGCAGGTAATGTTAGTAAAAAAGAACTGAAAGAAGCCTATTTGTCACTCACCGATAAAGATGAACATATGGACGTGGTGAAGCTGGCTCTAATAATTTGCGTTGAGAGTCTATTAGTTGGCTCTCCGCAAAAGAACAACTGTGTTGATACGTTTATAAATATGGTTGATGACGTGAATTATTTTAATAACTACTCCTGGGGCAGTGTGGGGTATGATTATTTGAAGAAAGGGGTTAACATTGCGTCTGATTTTATTCGGGTGATTGGCTAGTACCCCAAATCATATAACATATGCGGATACGTGTTTGCCCTGCAAGTATGTTATTCTTATCCTAGTTCATAATCAAAGTTTGAATTTTTACTCCACACATGTCAATTAATATGTAATGCATGATAATTGATCTTAAGCAGATCTAGGCCTACAAACGGTTCCCAAAACTCACTGGCGATAGTAGGTGGGCAGATAGAAGACTGCCTATAATGATTCCTCGAATCCTAAATTGGAATATGAAGAAAGCAGGTAGATACTACCCCTTATCCACCATCTCACAACTTTACCAGTAAGAGTTATTTAGACAGTAGTGTATTTTAATTATGTAGTATGTTTATAATTAACAAATTAATTTTACCCATACAGGTAGTGCTAGTTTCAGAGCTTCAACCGATGGTCGAAGAAGCAAAGGCCGAGGTTGTGAGGAGTATAACCGATGAGATTTATACAAATGACAAGGGTCGGTGGGCAACACCCACGACAGTGACAACGGTGGTGGAGGAGGATGAAATAAGAAATAAAGTGGAGGCTAATCTTACAGCCTCCCTCTTGGAAATGAGAAATGAATTTGGAGCTGAAGTTAGAACCTCCGTCCAGGAAGATATTAGCAAGGTATTGAAAGATAATAAAAAATCAAGATCCGCAATAAAGAAATTTAATAAGTGGATTGAGTTCCTTATCACTAAAGTGGAAGGAAGATAGGATGAGTTTGGCGGAGAAATAAAGAACCTCAAGTCAGATAATGCTTCTTTACGTGAAGAAGTGAAGTCATTAAGAGATGATATTAATACAAAATACGTGCATGAAATTGCCCTGTTTTATTATTTGTTAATAGCTCTCTGTGAATGTATTGTCTTATATCATGATTTTAATATAGGCTAACAACACAACAACAACAACAACAACTGTTGATGATGGGATGGACCATCTTAAACATTTTGAAGATGGGATGAGCCATCTCAAAGATGATAGTGCTTCACTGCAGGAGCAGATGAATCAGCTAATAATTGAGTTTCAGTCAATGAAGGTAAATGAAAAATGGATCATAGCTATTATCCACATATGATCGTTGTTATCATCTAGAAAAGGTCGTGGCTGTCATGCACATTAGGTCATGGTTTCTGTGTAAAATGGTCGTAGTTTTTATGAACTATGGGTCGTGGTTATTATACATGGGAATACATAATAATATACTACTCCATTACAGGAATTCGTTGCTTCGATCAGCCCTCTTAAAGGAGAGAATGCTTCACTGTAAGAGCAGGTGAAGCAACTTAGAAAGGAGATTCAGGAAATGAGGGTACATGAAATTGAATTTATCAATTTATCCTGAATCTTATTTGGTCGTTGTTCTATCCCGTTTTGACTCATTTCTGGAATATGATTTTATTACAGGATAATGTCCCTTCGACCAGCCCTCTGAGCATAGAGCATGCTTCACTGCTGGAGCAGATGAAGCAGTTTAGGAAGGAGATACAGGGAATGAAGGTATATGAAGTTGAAGTTTTCCTAAATCTTAGTGGTCATTGTTATGTTCCTTTTTGGGTCGTGGTTTCTATGTAAAATGGGTCGTGGTTTCTATGAACTATGGGTCGTGGTTATTATACATGGGAATACATAATAATATACTACTCCATTACAGGAATTCTTTGCTTCGATCAGCCCTCTCGTAGGAGAGAATGCTTCACTGCAAGAGCAGGTGAAGCAACTTAGAAAGGAGATCCAGGCAATGAGGGTACATGAAATTGAATTTATCAATTTATCCTAAATCTTATTTGGTCGTTGTTCTGTCCCGTTTTGGCTCATTTCTAGTATATGATTTTATTACAGGACAATGTCCCTTCGACCAGCCCTCCGAGCGTAGAGAATGCTTTGCTGCTGGAGCAGATGAAGTAGTTTGGGAAGGAGATACAAGGAATGAAGGTATATGAAGTTGAAGTTTTCCTAAATCTTAGTGGTCGTTGTTGTGTTCCTCTTTGGGTTGTGGTTATGATACAGTGCAGGCCCATGTCCATTCAGTGGGCGATCTCAGGGAAGAGAATGCTTATATGAATGAGCAGATGAAGCATATTGAAGAGGAGATACAAGCAATAAAGGTATATGAAATTGAATTTTGGTCATAGTTGTGTTCCACCTTTGATCGTGGTTATTGTGAAGGTCAGATCTTTGTTATCATGTGTGATTGGTCGTGTTTATCGTCCATATGGGTTGTGGTTGACGCACGACCCAATGTTGACGATATAGGATATCACATGTAGAATATGTATGTGGTTTGCCTATGGATTAATATTTAACAAGTCACTATGATTCTAATGTCTTCTACTATACAATTTTATAATAGGTCAACAACTCCACCGTTGAGGCTGGGATGAGCCAGCTCACTAGTGGATCATGGTTTCTAGCCACAGTGGGTCGTGGGTGGTTGGTGCACGACCCAATTTGGATGACAAACACGATCCAATGAGGACCGTGGTCATTGTCATCATTTCAGATCATTGTTATCATCTATTGATCATAGTTATCGTGTATAATTGGTCATGGATATCGCCCAGAGTAGATCGTGTATGAAAAACGACACACTATGGATGACAGATACGATTCACGAACCAGGTCAAATGTAAACCTCGACCTTATGTGGACAACAACCACGATCCACGTCACTGCATGGATGACAGCATTACTTCACTACATGATGTGTTGAAAGATGAAAATAAATAATAATATGCTTGTGTTATAGAAGAAAATCACTTCAGTACAAAGCAACGAAGAAGAAATTCTGAATCTGAAGGAGCTCCATGCTACGTTGAGCTAGGATATGAATCTACTAAAGGATGAAGCTAATAAGAAAATTGTACATGAAATTGCATTTGGATCATAGTTTTGAATGGACATTATGTTGTGAATTGCATAGATAATATATCATTTTATTATAGCTCAACATCGGTACTTCGCAAGTGTGTGAGGAAGGGAGACCACACCGCGATGCAGCGGAACCCCATCGAGCTCTACCTGTAAAGGAGAGTCGTCAGGGGGATCCTCACTGAGCTCTAACTGAAGCTGAAGACAACAAGTTGAGAGTTGTCAGAGTATCATCAGATTCACCTGTCTGACTGAAGAGCATCTATGACATAAAATCATGGGTTGACTCTAAGGTAAGTTTCTAAATATTGTCTTTCTTTATTTATTTAATATCGATGTATGAAAATTATATCACACAACTTCCTTGTTGTGTAGGCCATCGATATATACTAACGCTACCTATCAGTGCGTCAGGAAAAGAGACCACTACGTAGACAAGACTGTACATTCATCCCGTCACTATTTATGGTAATGTGAATTTGAGGACCATAGTTATCTTTAAAACATCATTAATTATTTATGTTTTTTACCCTTTCCAATATATCAATAGCAAATCATGGAAGTCCAACTTAACGATTTGCAAACTTATGGAGCTAGCAACCATAAGAATCGGCAGACCATCATCAAGAATGACACCTTGAATGAAATTCTTATAGAAATAGTCGACGGTCGAGGTAGATCGAAGCTTCTATGGAAGTATGAAGTGGTAAGAGCTTATTTTTACTTGCACATATACTTGAACTTACATGATATTATTCATTTTGGAAAGGCAAGTCTTTTAACTATTGTCATATTTCTTGTGCTTGACAGTTATACATCCCACTCAACATGAGGTGTCACGCCTCAAACCCAGAAATCGGATTCACAGGAAACCCGATCGCCGAATTCGGTGCCGACAGCCTCCGTAGTACCCCATTCTCGGCTCCTAGCGTCCATACGCCAGATTTCAATCCTGGGATCCTACAAGGAGATTTTTTTAAAAATGTACATTTAACTTGTAATAAGCATAACTATAAGATTACCCAATTCATAAAGGCAACATCAACAACACATATCCACTAATATAATCTTTTGAGCACAATGCTGAAAGAAAAATACATAAATCGAAAATCAAGCCCCAGAAGACCGGCATGCTCCAAGCTCAACACTGTTGCAACCTAACATCACCTGCACGCATATATTGTGCATAAGCTTATAGAAAGCTTAGAGGGTGGTGTAAGTGTGTGCACAAGATAAGTGCCAAATATTCAATACAATGTTATCATCATACAGTATCGGAAATACTGGTAATCCATCAATCGTACAATATCAGAATAAATAGAGATACTAACAAGATCATGAATCATATGATAATAGAGTAAGCGAAAATATGGACAAGTCCATGAGTCAATCAATATAAGAATACGCAATATAAGACAGCTATGCAAATGAGGAGTCGTAAAGAGCCAAATATTAGATGTCGTATCCAAACCATATAAATGCAGAAACACAGGTAACCCAAAATGCCACATGCCGCGGATGTAATGCAATATGCGGTGCAAATGGAATGACCATGCTGGAGTGTGAAGTCGGGATGATAGTACGTAGTATCGTAGGCTATAGGGTCCATCACAAGGGACTTTTATCCAAACCAGTCCCATACCTAAATTTGGATAGTCGGACTTAATGTGGTAAACTCCTGATCTCAAGTTAGTCGCGCACCCCAACCGAAATCTTGGCCATTGCGAAGATACATGTAACAAATAGTTGCGTACCACCAGCCCAAGTGGATAGTGAATGAATGAATGAATGAGTATGTAACTCCTACTCAATAAGTCCACATATCAGTATTGTTCATCTCTGGGATCATCACTGGGGTTTAGTACAGTCCAAATGGTACTCCCCCTCTTCCAGCAACACAATCCAAGTGAACGTAAGAAGCCTCATTATCCGCTGGCCAATAATTTACCAATATCTATCCGGCATGTCGATAGCAGACTCATTTACAAGCTGGTCAAACTCAGCCTAGCTATACCCCCTACCCTCAAGTGGGTAAGGCCACACCCCCTCCCAACCCATTATGACACTGTGGGAGACGCGACCTCCTAGTATTTGGCACTCGGGCGCTCTTGTATCCACTCGGTCTCGACGTTGGAGCATCCTCTGGTACCAAGAGGGTTTAAGTATTTTCACCCAGGGCCATCTATGGCAGCCCAATGCTAGTAACAGATTTTCGATGTCCCATCTGGCCATCCACGATATGCCTGTGGAGGCTACGACCCTGATGTCGATAGGGCGTACAGTAATCACAATGCAAGATACATGAGTCATACAATCCAGTCATGCATCAATCCTGTGCATATCGTGCGCTCATGTGAGATAACCTCCGCCTATTTAGGAGTCTCACAACAACCTGCCCAAGGTCGTATGCAATGGTCAACCACATCTCATAACAAACATGTAGAGATGTGTATGGGCATGTATCATGATGTTATGTTGTCACATACTCATAATCAGTATCAGTAACCGGCATCAATAATCGACCTCAACAATGTGGACATTTAACCAACATTGCCCCCAAGGAATGGCCCACATAGAGCCTAACATATAGTGGACCCATAGCATCACAAGAGGGCCAAA
Organism: Magnolia sinica; assembly: GCF_029962835.1. Classification (NCBI taxonomy): domain Eukaryota; kingdom Viridiplantae; phylum Streptophyta; class Magnoliopsida; order Magnoliales; family Magnoliaceae; genus Magnolia; species Magnolia sinica. The sequence continues at coordinate 36,222,891 of NC_080581.1, forward strand.
ATACAACACCATGGGCCTTACTTAAGAGCTTAATACACATCATGATGAGACTTTCACATGGGCCTAACATACATCACAATGGGCTCCATAGCCTAGCTCTTAAATACACCACAATGGGCCTCGTACAATCATAATAAGCTGCATCACATGAGCCTAATACACATCACATGGGCTGCATCACATGGGCCTATATCATCGGATGGGCCACATCCCATGGGCCCTGAATACATCATAATGGGCCACAACCCATAGGCCCCAAGTACATCGCAATGGGCCCCTCACACGGGTCCATTATCCATCACATCAAGGTAGGCCTCAATGGGTGGCCATAAATACGTCACATTGGGCTTGATATACATCAAGTGGGTTGCATCACATGGGCCATATATACATTACAATGGGCCTCTAACACGGGCCTAATATACATCAAGCGGGTCGCATCACATGGGCCACATATACATCACAATGGGCCTCTAACACGGGCCTAATATACATCAAGTGGGTTGCATCACATGGGCCATATATACAACACAATGGGCCTCTAACATGGGTCTAATATACATCAAGTGGGTCGCATCACATGGGCCACATATACATCATAATGGGCCTTTAACAAGGGCCTAATATACATTAGGTGTGTCGCATCACATGGGCCACATATACATCACAATGGGCCTCTAACACGGGCCTAATATACATCAACTGGGCTCCATAGCCTTATATACATTACATTAGGCCTCGACAATCGAAATCGACTTCGGTAATCACAATCGACCTCGATGATCGACCTCAACAATTGAAATCGGCCTCGACAATCGGAATCGATGATCAGCATTGACAATCGGCACCGACAATCAGCATTGATAATCGGCACCGATCATTAGTATATAAACAAGGCGGGATCCATAGATGAACAGCTGATCAACCATAATATAAAAATCAGCCCTCGGCCGTGGTTATATCAAATCCGATAGTGCGAAACCATCCGTTTAGGGCGAATGGGCCCACTTATCTGGGTTAACCCACGAGAGAATTATGAGAATGAGCCTAACAAGGCCTAAGGGAAGGTCATAATGTGGACATCCAACCATCATTACCTATCAATGTGGACATTTAACCAACATTGTTCCCAGGGAGTGGCCTACATATAGAGCCAGAACATATAATAAGCTCATGGCCTCACATAAGGGCCATATACACATTAAGTGGGCCGCAATGCATGGGCCACATAAACATCGCATCGGGCCTCATCATATGGCCACAATTACATCATAATGGGCTGCATCAATGGGCAACACTAATGGGCCGTAAATACATCACAATGGGCTGCACTAATGGGCCTCATACTCATCAAGTCGGCTACGTCAATGGGCCCCATGGATGACCCACAAATACATTGAGGTGGACCTCATGGATGGGCCATAAATACATCGAGGTGGGCCTCATAGTTTATCGCATTGGGCCTCATACAAGGGCCTCGTTGTAGGTGAGCCCTGCATAACCAGCAGGTGGGCCTGCACCATCCAAATAGGCCCCCCCAGATGAACAACATGGATGTACAACACATACATCTAAGGTGGACCCCTCCATAACGTTTATTTTCCATTCAATTTGTGCACAAGGTCACAAAGACTTGGATTAAGAGGAAAATAAATTTCATATTTATCCAAAACTTCTGTACTCCCAAAAGGGGATTTCAATGGTAGCCGTTCAATCCCGACTGTTTATTGCCATGTGGTCCACCTGATACTAGATCTATCTTATTTTTCTTCCCAAGCATTAGGATTGGCTCACCTAATGGATGGATAGTTGGATGAACCATATACATTTAGGGTGGGGTCCACGTACGTAACCCACCAGAGACATGAATCTGCTTCATTTTTAGTCTCAAGCTTATGAAAAGCTAACCAAATGGATGGACGGCTGGATGCAGCACGTCACATCAAGTGGTGGGTCCCACCTGTCCAGCATGCTGGACGGGTGTGACAAAACCCAAACATCACGGTGGCCCCACGTCCACGTACAGGTGGACGGTAGGGATACAACACAACATCATGGTGGGGTGTACCTGGCACGCCAAACCCACCATGATATTTATATAAAATATTATATTATATTATATAATAATATATATTATCATATGTAATATATATATATATATATATATATATATATATATATATATATATGTATATACGTGTGTGCGTGTGTGAGAGGGAGTGGGAGTGTCAGCGTTGTCATCTGATGGTGGGCCCCACATATATGGACGGTTGATGCAACACATACGTCATGGCCCATGTCCAGGGGATGGACGACTTGGGTAAAACACCCACATCGTGTGTGGTCCACGTCCGCCCCATGGAAACATTACATTAAGGTGGGCTTCATCAGAGGGCCTCATACATCATCAATGGGCCCCATCGGATGAGTAGCATGGAGGTACAATACATGCAGCAGATGGGCCACAGCTGGACGGTTAGCCCACTGCTTCCTACGGTGTGGATCTCTTGAGACATGGATCAGTCCCATTTCCCAGCCCATGGCCTAAAATGACATGGAAATTGGATGGATGGTCTGGATACTACACATACATTGTGTGGGAGCCCCCATGCATCAATAATGGCCTCACAATCAATGGTCAACATGGTTTTACAACACATGCAGCAAGGTGGGCCGTTTGCTGGACGGTCAGTCCACTTGCTGCTCGCCTTGATATTGATCAACGTGGCCATCCAGTTGCCACTGATCTAAGCTGGGGTCCACGCCAGAAAACGGACGGACGGTGTAGATTACATGTACACATCATGTGGACCCCACTGTCTAAAGGGCCCACTGCAGAAAATAGGGAAATGTAAGTGTACGGCTAGGTAAAACACTGCATCACGGTGATGCCAGGGAGGCTCCAGCGATAGCCATTCCTTCTCTACTATCCCAGGAAACGGTGGTGTCCACTGGAGCTATGAAACAACTGATATTTGTGGCTTCTCATCAACCAGGTCACACGTGACCTACTCCCACGTTAGAAAGCAAATGAATATCATGGTGGGCCTCAGGAAGATTCCAACGTGACTTACTCCCACGTCGGATAGCAAATGAATATCAGGGTGGGCCTCAGGAAGATTCCAACGATAGGCTGCCCATCACCATTGTTTGCTTATTTGGTCCTCAGCTGGATGGTCTGGATGAAGCACACCATGGTGCATCCCATGTTGCTGGATGGTGGGTACAACACATATACAAGGTGGGGTCCACGTGAGTGGGCCACCCCACTAGAACCAAGGTGATATTTGTGGTTTCCCTTGAAACAGGGCCTGCCCAAAACGGATAATAAGGTGGCTCTGTTGGGCGGGTAGCATGGATAAAATACATGTACATGGTGGGTCCCAGCTGTAGACGGTCCACCAGGAGGGTGGGACCTATCCAAATGGCCACAAAAGGGATGGATGGAGTGGATTTAAACATAAACATCACAGCAAGGGCTGCGGCTGACAGAATCCCGGCCACTGGATCTGTCTATGTCTTGGACCCTGGCCTCAATGACCTCTCCAGGTGGACGGTGGTCATAAAGTACATACATCAAGATGGGGTCCACGTAGGTGGGCCACCCAGCTTGGAATCAAGTTGGTATTTGAGTTTTACCAGTGTCTAGGCCTGATGGACGGGGTGGACAGTAGACGTCCAGCAGGTCCTTGCACACCTGGGCGTTGGATCTGGACAGTGTGGATGTGCCACACACATACATGCATAACTGGGTGGGGTCCATGTCAGTGTGGCCCACCAGATCTAACAGATAAAAATGATATTTGTGATTTCCTTCATCATTAATGCCTGTTGCTAATCGGTAGCACGTCCAGCTGGGTGTGGCCCACCTGATCCACGTCTGGATGATCAGGGGAGGGTGTGGACGGCGAAGATGTAACCTATACATCACAGTAGGGTCCATGTGGGGCCCACACGGCTGGAGATCAAGCTGATATTGGTGTTTTCCCCACTATCCAGGCTTATCCAAAAGGCATCAAGGTGGCCCTGGATGGTCCAGCAAGACTGTCCCATTGTGGACAGCGTGGATCTCATATATACATCCATGATAGGCCTTCAAACCAGGGAAAGAGAGAGAGAGAGAGAGAGAGAGAGAGAGAGAGAGAGAGAGAGAGAGGAACACCCACCTCAAGGCTCTAGATCTCCTTCTTCTTCCACCTTCAGTCTTCTTAGCTTCAAGGGAGGGATTTTAATGGTGGAGATGGGGTTTGGAGGGTTGGATCAGGAGGGACTAAAGCTTGAAGTTGCTGGATTTAGGAGCTTTCATGGACGGTTGGAGATTGCAAGGAATAGAAATGGAGAAGGAGAGAGAGAGAGAGAGGGGTAAGAGAGAGATATGTAATGATGGCTTTATAAGGCCATTATTAATGGTAAGGAGGCATGCCATAATGAGATGTAAGACAATCATTGCTTTGACTAAAAAGCAATGATGACTTTGGGTGATGTCCCCCAGTTGAGAATGGTGCCATGTGATAAGTGGGTCCCGCAACATGCGGTCCACGACCTTTATAGTGCGCGGGTCACAACTTATGATCTAGACATCGGATTGGCGCACAAGACATGGCGTTGAAACTGTGGTGACGACGCGGTCGCAATGGTGCAGGTCAAGGACTAAATCGCTTCGGGTTTACAGGATGGAACTCAAGGTCACGTGCAAATAAAATTTAAGGGTCATAAGTCACTAAAATTTGACCGGAAGGACTGCAGGATCTTACGAAATAAGATGGACACTAAGACACGGGCTTGACATGAGGGGCCAGCACTATTTCTTGGCTGTTGTTAATTTGAAGAAGAGAGATATCACTTTGTACGATAGCCTGAGTACCGAGTTGAAAGAGAACAACGAGTTGATTGTCGCGCAGATAACGGACGGACTGAGATGGCTATTCCATATTCTTGATAATGGATCTAAGAACTGGGAGAAGCCATGGAGTTTGAAGACAATCAGAGACAGACCTGGGTAAGACAACTTGGATGATTGTGGCGTATTCATGCTAAAATATATAGACTTCTTGAGTAGCATGCGTAAAATTGACTTCACGAAGGTCAGTGTATATTCGTCTACGTTAAATCTTGATTGTTGTCCTTAGATTTAATATTAGTTTGTTCTTTTTCCATAGGAAGACATTCCTAAATTTCAAAAGACAATTGCATACGACTGTCTGCAGTTCACAAAGTCAGAAGATGAGGCTGCTTACCCAAAAAAACAAGAAGAGACGATGTGTAGACCACCGAAGAGAGTCAAATATTGACTAATAGTTAAATGATGCATGGATTGGTGTATTTGATGTTTCTTCTAAATATTTTCTATTATGGTGTAGTGAATGAGATGGGTCGTGGATATGATGACCAATGTATCGTGATTAACATCCACAATGGATCGTGGTTGGAAACCATCACCAAGTTTATATGACAACAACGACCCCATTCTGTGATCGTGACTCAGATGCACATTGGATCATGCTTGTCAGGCAGGTTGGTTGACATCCACAATCGATCGTTGTTGTATATGGGTGGTTGAACGTGGATGCAAGCACGATCCATATATCGTGACAATCACGACCCATGTAGCATTAGAACCACGACCCATGCCAACCACAACAAACTCAAATGTTCATGGATGTGACGAACATTGGGTGGTGATGTAATGCACAATGGATAGTTGTTGAAAAATACAATCCATTGTGTATGTCAACCATGACCCTGTCGTTGGATCGTGCGGTACATAGGAACAACGAACTGTGGTTTTCGTCCACGTTGGAACGTGGTTGTCATTCACACTGGATCGTTGTTCACAACTACAACCCTATCGTTGGATCGCGTGGTACACAAGAACAATGGATTATGGTTTTCATCCACGCTGGAGCGTGGTTATCATCCACACTAGATCTTTGTTCACAACTACGACCATGTGGTTGGATCTCATAGACAAGCACAATGGATCGTCGTTGTGAATATATATGGGAATTAGTTATTATCACATGGTGAGCTGCCAAAGATAAGGTAGTTAATCCTGTTATTCAACAACATTTTTCTACTGGCTAGGTGCCAGTTGAAATTGTCGTGTTACCGGAGCTCAGAAATTGTCTTCAAAACTTCCTGTGGAGGCAGTTGAGCTTCGTGGAGATCGTTAACGAAAGAGAAGGGATCACCCGTGAAGGAAGAAAGTGAGATGGACTCGTTGCCTTCTTTGAATATCTCCTTCATTATTTCGATTTAAAGAGCAAAGCAATTTGAAAAAATGCTTTAGGTGTTGCAATAAGACAGGGTTTTGATAGTAGTTTTATACATAGTGGATCGTGGTTTTATCCAGTTGGATCGTGGTTGTCATCCAACCTTGGATCGTGGATTGTAGTAAAGAGGAATGGCAACCACAACGCATATAAGACGAGAACCATCGCTCATTTATATGGGTCGTATTTATTATGTTATATGGGTCATTTTCTGGTGTTATATGGTAGTTGTTGTCATGGTATGTGGGTCGTGGTTGTTACATTACATTTCCTTGGTTGTCGACAGATTTCCTGTGGTGTGACCAACATATAAGGTGTAACACACCACATGAAATCAGCAGACAGCACCGACCCATGTAGGGTAACAAACCAACCCACATAACATGGCAAGCACAACCAATATAACACATTAACCATGACCCATATAGGCTGGTCACACCACACAAAATAAGCAGACAACCACGATCCATGTCATGTTCACGACCCTTCTGCCATTCAAACCACAACCAATATCGGCTGACAACCACGATCTTTATAATTTCATAACATTATTAGTGTGTACTGCCATGTAAAATTACAAATAAGGACCAATATAACATGAAAATCATGACTAGTATAACATTAAAAGAACAATCCATAACAAGTACAATCCATATAACACAATTACTACCAGAAGACGAGCTCAGTGATGCACAAGACTCTTCCACATAAGCTTGCACATGGGGATATTATCACCATCCTCACTCTCATTATCACTAGTAAATAAGTACGACATTCCCTTTGGATTCAACGCGACCCTTCCCTTCAGATTCAGTACGACCATTCGGAATAAATGCCACATGCAACATGCAACCACGACCCATTTAACATGGTAAATGAATCATTGAACTACTTCCTTTCCAGGATGACAACCAAGATAGATTTAACATGACAACCATGACCATATTCACATTAACGATACGAAGAGTAGAACTCTTCAACGGGTACCCAATCAACGGAAAAACTCTGTCGAGAATGTCTTGTTTTAGCCTGATCTAAAACTCTGTTGAGAAGGTCAGGCTTAAACAAGACATTTTCACTAGTGTTTTTCAACTCGCTGGGTCCCATTGAAGAGATTGTACTTTCTATTATGTTGTGATTATGGTCCTGATTGTCATGTTATAGCGATCATGGTTGTCATGTTGCATGGGATACAGTTATTATCATGTGGTGCGTTGATTACAAAGGGTCGAAAGATCTGCAAAGATCATCTTCAGAGCTTCTTATGGAGGCAGTTGAGCTGCAAGAAAATCATCAAATCCCTAAGGAAAGAGATGAAATCACCATTAAAGGAAGGAGGCGATAGGGAATTGATGGCTTCTTCGACTTTCTCCATTATTATGAATGAAAGAGAAAATATAATACATTAATGCGAAAGGTGTTGTAATAAAGTTCAGATTGATTTATGGAAGAAGTACTGTTCTTATAGGGTGGTCATTCAATGGTCAAGGCGCCAATTCTGAAGGGTCGCACTGATTCTAAATGGTCGCGCGGATTTCGAAGGATCGCGCTTGGGGCCCAGCGGATTGCGGGGAAGTAGCGAGTCATTCAATGGTCAAGGCCCTGATTTTGAAGGGTCGTGCTGATTCGGAACGGTTGTGCGGATTCCTAAGGATCATGCTCGATGCCTAGCAGATTGCGGGGAAGTAACGAGTCATTCAATAGTCAAGGCGCTGATTTCGAAGGGTCGCGCGGATTTCGAAGGATCGCGCTTGTTGCCCAACAGATTATGGGGAAGTAGCGAGTTAATGTCCTCATTTGTAAAAAGTAGAATGTGGCGCTGTTTTCAGAGGATCGCGCTCAATCTAAAGGGAATGGTCATGGTTATGACCAATATTTGGTCATGGTTATCTTCCATGTTGGATCGTGATTCACATGCACACCGGATTGAGTTTTTTATCCACGTTGGGTCGTGGATCATTGAAAAAAGGAATGGCAACGACGACTCATATAACATTCTAACCATGACCAATATAACACAAGAATCACGAACCATGTTATATGGGTCATGGTTGATACTTTATATGTGTCATGGATTTATGTTATGACATCCCCGACCCATATAACGTAACAACCATGATCCATATAACTAGCCACAACCGCCCTAGCCATTTCAGGAAATCGTATTAATGTTGTTTCCTCCACGCAATCCATCGGGAACATAGCGCGAGCCTTCCGAATCCATGCGACCATTCAGATTCAGCGTGACTCTTCGAAATCAGTGCCTTGACCATTGAATGGCCAGCTTATAAAAGTGGTACTTGGGCTATATATTACTTCCACAAGCCAATTCGAACAAGAATCCTTATTTATTGCATCACCTTACACACTCATGGATTTCTTTGCTCTTTCATTCAAAATAATGGAAGAGGTATTCGAAGAAGCCATTGAGTCCCTCTCACGTTCTTCCTTTATTAGTGATCCGTTCTCTTTCCTTGGGAATGTTGACGATCTTCCAGAAGCTCAATGGCCTTCACAGAAAGTTCCAAAGACAATTTTTGGAAACTCCAGCAACTCGACAATTTTAACAGGCACCCAGCTAGCAGAAAAATGTTGTTATAGAATAGTTCTCTGTAATGATATGGGACTACTTACCTTCTCTTCTACTTAGCTTCTCTTTGAAATCAGTGTGCCGCATGATAAATTTTATCATGGTGCCTTGAACATCGAGTGGGTCGTGGCTTGCATGCTGCATGTGGCGCTAATTTCGAAGGGTCACATTGAATCCGAAGTGGAAGGAATAAAGTATGATAATGTCCTCATTTGCAAACTTAAGTGAAAGAAACTTGCAGAGTCTTGTGCATCACTGAGCTTCTCTTCTAGCAGTTACTGTGTTAAATAGGTCGTGGTTTCAATTTTGTAAAGGTTGCGGTTTTCATGTTATATGGGTCGTGACTGTAATGCTATATGGTTTGTAGTTGCCATGTTATATGGATCGTGGTTGTCTTGTTTTCTTGATCGTGGTTGTAGTTTTTAACGTGTTCTCTTCTTGTTCTACCAAACCCTTCGAACCGATTCATCCACCTTGTCGACTATCTTGTTGTGGCACCAAAAAGTCCTTACTTGGGCAGTATCCACTTTTATCCACCCTGTCACCACTTATTAATAACTATGACACATATATACATAGGATTTTTGAAATCTACGTATACCATAACCTAACTTGCATGGGTCGTTATCCATATAACTGCACAACCATAACCTAAATTTTATGATTGTTATGTCATGTCTGTCAAGGTTGTTACGTTACATGGGTCGTGGAAGAAGTACCGCTCTTATAGGGTGGTCATTCAATGGTCAAGGCACCAATTCCGAAGGGTCGCGCTGATTCTGAACGGTCGCTCGGATTTCGAAGGATCGCGCTCGTGCCCAAAGGATTGCGGGGAAGTAACGAGTTTTAATGTCCTCTCTTGATAAAGTAGAGTGTGTGGTGCTATTTCCAGAGGATCACGCTAAATCTTAAGTGACGGGTCATGGATATGACCGAGAATTTGTCGTGGTTATCTACACATTGGATCATGGTTCACATGCACACTGGATCGTGATTTTTATCCACGTTGCATCGTTGTTGTGATCCAACGTGAGATCGTGGACCATTAGAAAAAGATATGGCAACCACGACCCATATAACATTCTAACAATGGCCAATACAACACGAGAACCACGACCCTTATTATATGGACCTTCTCAGCAGTGTTTGTCAGCTCGCTGGGTTCCTGTTGAAGTGACCCATTATTCATATTGTATTGTAATAATGGTCATGGTTGTCATTTATACGGGTCATGGTTGTTATTTTATGTGCCATGGTTTTATGTTATGACACTATCAACCCATATAGCATAACAACCATGATCCATATGACATAACAACCACGACCCCTGTAACGCAACAGCCACAACCGCCACATTCTTTTCAGGAAATCGCATTAATGTCGCTTCCTCCACACAATCCGTTGGGAACCAGCGACCGTTCAGAATCATGCACGACCCTTCGAAATCATATCCTTGACCATTGAATGATAAGACATAGATGTGGTAATTGGATTTCGAGCCAATTCAGACCAAAAACCGAACGATCGTGTTTCACATGCACACTGGATAGTGGTTTTTATCCACGTTGCATCGTCATTGTCATCCAACGCTTGATCGTGGATCGTTGAAAAAAGAAATGGCAATCACAACCCATATAACATTATAACAATGACCAATATAACACAAGAACCACGAGCCATGTTTTATGGATCGTGGTTGTTACTTTATATGTATCTTATTTTATGTTATGACATCCCCGACTCATATAACGTAACAACCATGATCCATATAAAATAACAATAACGACCTTGTAACAAAGTAGCCACAACCGCCACAATCATTTAAGGAAGTCGTATTAATGTCTCTTCCTCCACACAATCCATTGGGAACCGAGCGCGACCCTTCGAAATCGGCATGTTAATCATTGAATGACTAGCCTATAAAAGTGGTACTTGGGTTTCAAAGAGCTTTTTTAAAAAATAATGAAGGAGATATTCAAAGAAGGCATCGAGTCCTTGCGTTCTTCATTTACGTGTGATCACTTCCCTTTCCTCAGGGATGTTTACGATCTTCCTGATGCTTAACGGCCTCCACAGGAAGTTTTGAAGACATTTTCCAAACTCCGGCATCTCGACAATATCAACGGGCACCTAGCCAGCGAAAAAGAAACCATTTCCTTTGGAGATATGCAGAGAGGGAAAATGAAGCTTCACTGAATAAAATTCTTCATTGGATTTAAAAAGTGAGCAACTAAAAGTGGAGCTTCCATACACTTCTTGCTCATAAGATAATTTCTCAGCTAAGCCTTTTGTAAATACGATGTCGGGGGAGGAAATTATACCAGAAACAGACATTGGATATGAAAAGTGAGCAAGGCAACCTAGAACATACGGTTCCTGGTTTCATGTTATATGTGTTGTAGTTCTCATGTATCATGGTTATCATGTTACAGGGGTTGTGGTTCTTACCTAATTTTATGCATTACTATCCTATGAATGAGTAGTGTAATATATACAAATTTACCTTCGTTACTATTATATGTATGTGCACGTTACATTTGCTGATTTGTATAATATGGTTCGGGGTATATGTGAAGCATTGGTGTGGTCGATATGGGTCATGGTTGTCATGTTAAAATTGTCGTGGTTCACAGTTGTAATGGATTGTGGTTGTCATCCATGTTAGGTCGTTTTTGACAACCACGACCTTAAGAGAAGCAACCACTATCGTGGTTGTCATGCTATACGGTTTGTTATTGTGATCTATGTTGGCATAAGCACGACCCATATAACATTACTACCATGATTCACAGCCACGACCCACATGAGATGTGAGCAACGATATATTGTGCATGTCAACCACGTTCCATATTTACATAACTACCATGATCGTGATTGTCATGATATACATATCGTTGTAGTCATATACATCGGGTCGTGGTTCACAACCACTACCCACATGATGTGGATCATGATAGACTGTGTCTGTCAACTACAATCCATTAGGCAAACCAACGACGATCAAATTGAGCCGAGTTCGAGTAGGTTTTCGAGCCGAGTAACGAGTTATGAGTTCGAGCTTTGAGACGAGTTCGAGTTATAAATTGAGATTCATTTGAATTTCAATTCGATTGTCAATTGGAATTCGAAGTTGAACAAAGCGATAAAATATATAAAATACATAATTTATGATTAAAAAACTTTGATAATTACATAATTACATTGTTCAAAATAACAAATTACAACTAATAAACTCCATAAGAGGAGTGCCTTCCTGTATTCTCATCTGATCCATCAGAACTGCTATCTATTTTTTTATATACATATTGGTTCACTTCCTCTGAGTCAGAAGGTGGAGAGATATTTCCTTCATACTCTTTTACACTTTGAACTAGATTTTTCAAACTTGTTTTATGTGAAGAATTGTATGTAGTACCCAATACCCTATAAAATTCACCGAGACAGGTCAGGAATTTGAATTTGTTACTCTTTTTCTTCTTCTTGTTTGTTGTACTCGATCCTACTTCAACATCGTGTTGTCTTTGACTTGAATATTGCTGAAGTTTAGAAACTTTTTTCATACTGCGTTTTAAGGCGAGTTAGAATTATTCTTCCTCCAAATCTTTTAACCTGGCTTCCTCCTCTACATCTTTTGTGGATGTCATTCATGTACTAGATCCAAAAGCAGATGGTTTAGATGGAGTGGAAGGTTTTCTATTCGAATCTAATAGGGCTTGGAAAAGATTTTGGACATCCTTGGGGGCATTGGGGTATGGTTTTGCATCACCACTTCGTCATGACAAGTGTAACCGAAACCGATTAGTATTGTTCACAAACTTTGCGCCACACAAACCACACTTAATCTTTATTTTTCTAGACCTTGGTGGTGATTCAACAAGGGAAGCGTAGTCCCAAATGTCTGACGATGGGTAAGATGACGACATATCTACACTCAATTTATAATAAAAAAATTAGAATATTGATAAATAATTACAACAATGATATTGTGGTTGTTATTGTGATCTATGTTGGCATAATCACGACCCATATAGCATTTTTATCATAATTCGCAGCCACGACCCACAGAAGATAGGACAACACCCAAATGCACTAGATGCAAATGAATAGGTCACAATCGGCATCGATGCACTTTCATCTCTGCTGGTTGAGGCCAAGGCTGATAATGACTTAATATGTTGGTTTATATTTTTATTGTTTGTGATAATGTAATTTGAACTGTAATATATATACTTATTGATTCATGAACCTTGGTGCATGTTAACCACGATCCACGAACTCTTGTGCATTTGAACCATGACCCATAGAGGAAATGGTGAGCTTAACAACGGGTTGTGACACTCATGACAAGTGGACCGTGGTTGTGGTGTTCTATGGGTCGTGTTTCTCATAAGATCGTGGTTGTTTGCAATGATCCAACATGGACGGCAACCATGAACACTTATAACTGCGAACCACGACCAATTTAACCTGACAACCACAATCCAGATCAATTACGACCATTGCTTCACGTATAGCACGACCAAAATAAAATGACAACGATGACCTATGTATCAATCCATTTCAAGATCCATGTATTATGACAACCAAGACCTATCCAGTGACAGTCACGACCCATGTTTCATATCAACCACGACCCAACATGGATGATAATCATGGGCCTTTATGCATCTGAGCCACAAACAGAAAGATGAAAATAATATACACAACAATAGGTCGTGGTTTTCATCATATAATGATCATGATTGTAAATGGATAGTGCAGAAAATTAGTGCAAGAAACTAAGATCTTACCATATCAAATGACAACTACGATCAATGTTTCACATCAATTACGAACCATATTACACGACAACCATGATCAGTATAACAAGACAACCATGACTCTTTAATTCTTACATGTAGGATCCAAATATCATAACAACCAAGACATATACAACACTACAACAACGACCCATACCAAACGATACCACGACCCATGAAACTTTGATTAATAAAGGGTCGTGATTGTCCATTGCATTGTGTCATGGTTATAATGAATAGTGGATCATTCTTGTCAAATGAGAACAATGACCCATATGCCGTGATAGTAACGACCCATTATTCATGTGAACCACGACCCATGTCATCTTCACAACCAATCTGCCATGCAAACCATGACCAAACCTCGCTGGGTGCACGTTGAAAAGAATTGTTTATAGTAAGACAGCCACGACCGATTTAACAAATAAACTACGAACATTGTAAGACAGCCACGATCGATTTAACTGAAAATCACTCTCATATTCGGTGATTAAAAACTACGACCCTTTCCTTTGGATTCATAACGAGCGTCCGGAATAAGCTCCACATGTAGCATGCAAGCCACAAACCATTTAACATACAATGGGGAACATAATGCCATTTTTCTAATTTTTGTTACATAAACAAAAGCCATGACCCAGTTAACGTTTTTCCGCTGGCTGGGTACCCGTTGAAATTGTCGAGTTGGCAGAGTTCGGAAATTGTCTTCAGAACTTCCTGTGAAGGCCATTGAGCTTCAGGAAGATCGTGAACGTCCCTGAGGAAAGAGAAGGGATCACGAATAAAGGAACAACGCGATAGGGGCTCTATAGTTTCTTTGAAGAATATCTGCTTCATTATTTTGAATGAAAGAGCAAAGAATGCATGAATTGGCTTGTGGAAGTATCACCAATGTCCCACTCTTATAGGCTGGTCATTAAATGGTCAAGGCACCGATTCCAAAGGGTCTCTCTGATTGGGTGCGGTCACACAGATAACGAAGGGTCGTGCATGGTGCCCAATGGATTATGGGGAAGTAGCGACTTTAGTGTGATTTCGTGAAGAAGAAGAATGTGGCGTTGTTTCCGGAGGGTTGCACTGAATTCTAAGGGAATGGTCGTGGATGGGACGAACAAAGGGTCGTGGTTGTCTTCCACATTGATAGTGGTTGGGAATCACAACCGAATGTGTATGAAACAACAATCGTTCCGTGTCATCGTGATTGTGTTACATGGATCGTGATTGTAAGAAGAACACCAGGCATTAAGCGGTGGGTCATGGGTTTTATGTTATATGCCTTGTGATTTTTCATGTTATATGGGTCGTGGATTGCTTGGGTCATAGTCTCATGTTGCATGGAACGTGTTTGTCATGTTATATGGGTCGTGATTGTAATGTTATATGGGTTGTATTTGCCATGTTATACGAATCGTGTTTGTCATGTTACTTGGATCGCTATTGTTGTTTCAACATGTATGGCAGGGCATGGATTATGTACGCCATGAATGAAACACATAAGCACGATCCATATGAGTCATGTCGTGTACACATATCATGTAGGCTTTCTAGGGGACCGAATTAGGGTCGTGGTTGTGAACCAAGAACCAACGTGGATATTAACTACGATCTAACATGCATGTGAACGACGGGATCAGATCACATGACAGTTTCGTGGTTCTCATACAGACTGTGTCGTTGTTGTTATGGACCGTAGTTTTCGTTTCAGTCGGGTCGTGGTTATGATGTTAGACGGATCGTGGTTGTAAGATGATATATATTGTTGTTTTAGTGTTACAGGGGTCGTGGTTGTCACGATATATGGATCGTGTTTGCCATCCACATTCAACTACACATACAACAATGATCCATTGTGCATGTCAACAAACGTGGCTGACAGCTACGAGCCTAAGTGCAATACAACTTCGAATTGTTCACGGACAATTACGACCCATCTCATTCACCAACCCATTATAGATGATAATAAGCAGAAGAAACATCAAATACACCAATCCATTCATTATTCAACAACAAATCAGTGTTTGGCTTTCTTCACTGGTCTACTCGACGCCTCTTCTATCAACTACGATCCATTATGCAACAAACCATGATTACGACCATGATCGTGCTTGTCATACCATAAATATCATTGATGTCATCTACATTGAGTCATGGTTCACAGCCACAACCCTAATAACATATGGGCCACGATACACTGACCCTGTCAACCATGATTCATTTGGCATATCAACACCGATCACAACCACGATGGTGATTGTCATGCTATACATTTCGTTATAGTCATATGCATTGGGTTATGATTCATAGCCACGACCCACCTAACATAATAACCACCATACACCGTCCCTATCAACCATTACCTTGCTTTGCCATTTATATTAACTGAGATGTACTGAACTTGTCGATGTGCTTACTGAGTAGTGATGGAGGGGCCCAGCGAGGAAGATTCAAAACCTGTATAAAAAAAAATAAGGGTTAGGGATAAAAAGTCAAGGGGTCCCAGAGGAGAAGCTCCAAGATATAGCTGGTGTTCCATATGGGGTGAAATCGTAAGCGTCCAAGATATAGTCGGCGTTCTGTAAGTCACACGAACTGCAGATATTCTCTGATCCGCACCATCCATTTTATTTGTAACATCAAGAAACTCAAAGAATGGTCAAAATATTCGAATCCAATGGACCATAACAATTCAACAAATAGTTTCCGTAAAAGCCCAAAATTTGTCATCTTTACGCAATATGGGCCACTGATGGCTCGATACGTGTCACTAAATTTTTTTTCGAAGGAATCCATCATTCATGAACAATTCTAACGGATTAGATTTGATTTATGATGGGCCCATAGACTTGAACCAAATGATCGACAATTGATCTTCTGCCTTTGGAATCATAAGCGAACTTCCCACCTTTAGCATGCCATCTTTAATGAGACGTGGATTGCGTCCTACCCCCGGACGGTAATCCGTCCGGGCAGGGCTCTGTGGGGCCCATCATGTTGTAAGTGTTTTATCCACGCCATTAAACGCTCGATAATTTTAATAATGAACCAAAAAATGAGGCAAGTCTAAGGCTTAAGTGGACTACAAAGTGGGGATTGAACATCCACCATTAAAAACTTCTCAGAAGTTGGAGAAGTTTTGGATCAAGCTGATATTTGTGTTTTCACTTCATCCACGTCTACATGACCTTATGAATAGGTTGTATGGTAAAAAAAACATCATGTTGGCCCTTAGAAAGGTTTTAACAGTGGGTGTCATTATCCGTGCAGCTTCCTTTGGAGTGGTCCACTTAAGACTTAGACCTGCCTCATTTTTTAGTTCACATATTAAAATTATTGAAAAAAAGCATTTAATGGTGTGGATAAAACACTTACAACGTAGTGAGCCCCACAGAGCCCTACCCAGACGGATTACCGTCCAGGCGGGGGTAGGAAGCAATCCGCACCCTCTTTAATGTATCTACATGCGACATATTAAGGTTATTCAGTGCAGACTAAGATATATGGGGTCCACAGTGATATATATGTCATTTAAACTGACCATCGTATGTAATGAACGTGTATAAAGGCATAACATAAAAATAAATAAGTTTTATCAGGTGGATGTACAGCCCAAGTTGTTCTCAACACCTTATAACCGTTTATTTCGGTGTAGATTGAAATTTTACATAAGATCTGTCCCACAGCTAAGAGATAACCAAAATCTTATGAGACATACAAGCACATCACAAATATGGCGCCGACCTCACCTTTCATCATTACCTCTTTCTATGTGTCGAGGGCATACTAGTCCGTAAAGTTTGAATACAATG
The DNA here is from genome assembly GCF_029962835.1 of Magnolia sinica. NCBI lineage: Eukaryota > Viridiplantae > Streptophyta > Magnoliopsida > Magnoliales > Magnoliaceae > Magnolia > Magnolia sinica. The sequence goes on from NC_080581.1 coordinate 36,240,358, forward strand.
ATCCATAGCTGCAGCGATCCATATACAATGAAAACCATAATATATATCGTCGTATCAACTATGACCCATATAACATTAACACCACGACCCGTATAATATAATAACCACGATACATAGTTGTGGGCCAAAGACTTGGGCTTCAAACTGGATATGGTGAGGGCTTTCGTTGTCACAACTTGATCAAAGTCATCTCTACCTTGCATAATATTGGTCATTGCGAAAGTACACATAACAATTAGTTACACACCACTAACCCGAGTGGATAGTGAATGAATGAATGAATGAATATAATGTTGAATATACAACTCCTGCTCCATAAATAAGTACTGTACATCTCTGAGATCATCACCGAGGTCTAGTACACTCCAAGCTGGCTACTGCCCCTGCTGGCCGCGAGCTCAACGAGTGAAAAAGACCTCACTACCCGCCTACCAGTAGTATACCAATGCCTACCCAGCTTATCGATAGCGGACCCATTTGGGAGCTGGTCAAACTCAACCTAACTTATAGCCCCCTCACTTGGGCGAATAAGGCCACACCCCCTCCCAACAGACCAGACACAGTGGGAGACATGGCCTACTGGTATTCGGCACTCGGGCACTCATGTATCCACTCGGTCTAGATATTGGGATGTCTCCTGGCCTCGGAGGTTTAGGGACTTTCACCCACGGACATCCGAAGTGCCCAGATGCTCTAACCAAAAATTTTCGGTGTCTCATCTGGCTCTCCACGACATGCCTATGGAGGTCACAGCCCTAATGTCACTAGGGCGTATAGTAATCACAATCATACAATGCAAGATACATGAGTCATGTAACTCAATCGTACATCAATCCTGCGCATACCGTATGCTCATGTGGGATAACTCTACCTATCAGGGAGTCCTATAAACCATCTGTGCTATGGCAAATGCAATAGTTAATCTCATCTCATAATAAACATGCAGATGATGTGTATGAGCATGTATCATGATGCTATGCTGTCACATGCTCATAATCGGTATTAATAACTACATCAACAATCGGCCTCGACAATGTGGATATTTAACCAACATTGCCCCCAAGGAATGGCCCACATAGAGCCTAATATATAGTGGACCTATAGCCTCATACAAGGACCTAATATATAACATCATAGGCCTCACTCAAGAGCTTAATACACATCATTATGGGCCTCTCACATGGGCCTAATATACATCACAACGGTCTCATCGCCTGGCCCTTAAATGCACCACAATGGGCCTCATCACATAGGCCTCATCTACATCACATTGGGCCATAAACACGGGCTGAATACACATCACAATGGGCCTCAAATACGGGCCACATATACATCACATTAAGCCTCGACAATTGGCCTTAATATTCAGCCTTGACAATCGGCCTCGACAATTGACTTCGACAATCGGAATCGGCCTTGATAATCGGCCTCGACAAATCAGAATCAATCTCAACAATTAGCCTCGACAAATGAGAAATGGCCTCGATAATTGGCCTCGACAATCGGAATCGGCCTCGATAATTGGCCTATACAATCGGCCTCAACAATCGAAATTATCCTCGACAATCGGAATCAGCCTCGACAATCAGAATCGGCCTCAACTATCGAAATCAACCTCAACAAATCACAATCGGCCTCGACAAATCAGAATTGGCCTTGACAAATCGAAATCGGCCTTGACAATTAGCCTCGACAATCGGAATTGGCCTTGACAATCGGAATTGGCCTCGATAATCGGAATCGGCCTGGCCTCGATAATCGGAATCGGCCTCGATGATTGGCCTCGATAATCAGAATTAGCCTCAATAATCAGTATCGGCCTAGATGATTGACCTCAACAATCGGAATTAGCCTCGACAATCGGAGTCAGCCTCGATAATCGAAATCGGCCTTGATAATCGAAATCGATCATTGAGGTCGATACTGATAATCGGAATCGGCCTTGATAATTAGCCTCGACAATCAGAATCGGGCTCAACAATTGGCCTCGACAATCGGAATCGGCCTCAATAATTGGAATCGGTAATCGATCTCAATGTAAGGCGGGGTCCATAGATGGATGGCCAATGATGGACCAAGCAATATCAACAGGGCCCAATAATTTGGGTTAACCCAGTAGAGAAAGATGAGAATGGGCCTAACCAGGCTTAAAGGAAGGTCACAATGTGGACCTTTAACCACCATTGCCCATCAATGTGGTCATTTAACCAACATTGCTCCCAAGAAGTGGTCCACATAGGGCCAAACATATAGTGGGTCCATGGCCTCACACAATAGCCTAATGTACATCATCGTGGGCCTCACTTAAGGGCCTAATGCACATCACGACGGGCCTCACTCGTGGGCCTAATATACATCACCATGAGCCACGACCCATGGCTCAAATGCATCATAATGGGCTATGACCCATGGGCCTCAATATATATTAAGTGGGTCACATCAATGGCTGCACCAATGGTCCTCATATACAATGAGTGGGCTGCATTAATGGGCTGCACCAATGGGCCTCATATACACAACAAGTTGGCCCTACTCATGGGCCTTAAATACATAACATGTGGGCCCTACTCATGGGTCTCATATGCATCAAATGGGCCACGTATCTAGGCCTCAAATACATCAAATGGGCCACACATCATGGGCGTAATACATATCACAATGGGCTGCACCAATGGGCCGCACTAATGGTCGTTCATAGATGGGCTATAAATTTATCAAGGTGAGCCTAACAAATGGGCCACAAAATACATCAAGGTGGGTGTAACGCCCTGAAATTCGGGGGTCGAGCATAACTCAGCTTCCGAGTTCCAAAACATCACTTATGCAACATATTTAATGATGGATGTATGTTGACTGTATTAGTGCATAAAACATGGAATAGATTAAGCCAAAACACAGATATGATTCAGGGATAAGTGAATAAAGCAAGCGGAAGACTTATAGCAAAATATGTGTACAAGTGTAAACCCCTGAATTACATATACAAGCCAGATCGTATGCAAGTATTATTTAACAAAATTTAAGTATCAATTTACATCATTTCAATTCCAAAAATATAATCCCAGAGATCCCGCGTAACAGACCGAGGCTCGCTAGAACCCGTTTGAAAACTGCATATAGGAGAAGGCAGCCTCGTCGTCATCCAGCTCTCGCTCTGCCTCAGACGTCGCATCCACATCTGCAACATCAGGGCCTAAGACAGAGTCTGGTGGGTGTGTAACACCGCCCCAGAAACGTGGGAGTGAGTGATCAACTCAGTGGAACAATAAGGCACTGGTTAACATGTTATCAGTTCAATCAAATAGTAATGATAAAGCAGGACAATTAAATAAATCCTAAGTACTCTTGTTAATGCAAGAATGAATGCAATATGATGCGTGCCCTCACGCGTACACCCTCAGCGTCTTCATCTTACGTTATGCATGACATCGCCTCAAAGTGCGCCACATCTACAAAGCACATGCAAATGCGGTGCATGGATATGATTACCAAGTTGTTATTAGTCCAATTCACACAGCAGGATTGGGAAGCTAAGATACCTTCCTCATGTCACCATCCAAACAGTAATCCATACTAAGGTCGTCAATCCTAGACATCTCATACGATCATACATTTGAGGTCGTAGCAAAGGGCTCGTCACCAATCAATGCACGCCTTTCATGCCTTTACTACCACAATTTGGCTCGTCACCTCCTTGCGGTATCCAGGTATGCTCGAGGTCACTACAAAGGGCTCGTCACCAATCAATGTAGGCCGACAGCACGAATATAGTGTCCCATACCACCATAATCGGCTCACGAGTTTAGTTGCTCATTGGTCACTACGGGGAGGCTCGTCACCCCAGCATAGGCCGATAGCTCGACCACGGTGTCCCATACCACCATGTCCGGCCATGAGTCTTAGCGGATCAAGTACCATAGTTAATAGGATGTCACTGGTAAGTTCGGTACCCTAGATTCAAGCAGTAGCGTCCATACATGGTTAACATACAACGGACAATCGGGTTACTTGACGAACTCGACTAGCACGAGCGCACGTTGAATTGAACGACATAGAGTGCGCAAACACTCTGCGTGGCCAAACCACTGCCGCCAACTCTAATACGGCTCGGGTTCGTCTAATACGTCCTACGTAGCGAAAGCAATCTCAACCACGAATATAGGGTCAATTACCGACTTCCTGGACTAAGGCATAGTCCCAAACACTTTACACTACTACAGATATTCATATGGAACGTAAGACAGAAATGGAACAACAACTCAAATCATGGTACATACACATCTGAAGAATATCAACTTAACATAAATGTAAGCATAGGAGATGCTTGAATTTAAATAACATGGAATGTAACTGCATAAAGGAAATCATGCGCATCAATAGGAGTATTGAGAATCACTTCTCAATGCCCGCAATAAGTGTAATAAGTTACACTTAGATCATTCATGCATTTCTACAAACACTTAGCATACATGGAAACAACATACATGACGTATGTTGGAATACATGCACTTAGACAATTCCTTTTACCAAGGAGTTGTCATACATGCATCTAGCATACATACATGACAAATAATCATGACAAACACAAGTGCATATTTTATACGTATACGGTAGTTTATAAATACACCTAGAATACACAAATCTCAATATAGCACATGCATATCAGGAAAGCAATGTAAACATAACATTTGGCATGTGAAATCTCATCCATAGCAAGAATAAATCACTAACTGGGATTGAAAGCCTTGAAAACCATAACCTATACACTTAAAGTCCTCACCTTAAGCAAAGAAAGAACCGCCGAGCTGATTTAGACGAGTTGTCTTCGTCAATGGCGCTAGAATACCCTAAAATAAGGATAGAAATGAGATACAACAACACCAAGTCTAGTCTAAGCTCTAACACAGGTTAGGGTTAGGTTAACTTACCCCAAAAGAACTCAGAACCGTCAGAAGAACGATTCAAAGTGAAGGTTCGAAGATGAAGAAGAACAAGGAAGAAACCAAGATGATTCACCAACTTATCTCTCTCACTTTCTCTCTCTTTTCCACTCTCTTTCCAAGCTAGGGTTAGAGAAAAATCGTATGGAAATGAGAGCTAGGGTTTAAGGGCTATATATAGGCCTTAGAATGATGGAAATAACCCCAGGGTCAAGGTATACTTAGGTTATAACCAAAGTAAGCCTTTCTCGATCCAACGAAGCACTTCTGGTGGGCCTATAACCACAAAAGGTCGGACTTAAGCTCCTTGACCATGGATTTAAGTCAAGCAGAGTTTTCATACCGACCGGCTCTTCAGATCAGTCGTGGCGGACCACACTCAATTCAACGGTCACGGAATCTCGATCAGGTCCACAGCACTATAATATGCCTGGGCCAACTATCCTGATCAGAGGGTGAAATTGGGTCAGAATCCAACGGTCAGATAGCTTAAAATCGTCGCGCAAGCGACACGACTCAGATTTCAATAAAAGCTTAATAAATTCCAACCGTTCTCACACTCTTCACTCTGAACTCAAGCAAATCGACCCAGAACATCAGATCGACTCGATTTTCGAGGTGAAGATCAAGCCCAACTCAGTGACAGCAACAGCCTAAGATCATCGCCATCGGACTTTCGATACGCGGTCTAGGTCCGATCCAGATCTTCCAAAAATTCTCCAGAATAACTAGATTTAGCGATGGATCCCAGATTTCAGAGTAACGTAGCGCTCACTAATCTACACGTTTAGAGCCATGCAGATACAATTTAAAGTGATTGATGCGGATTTCACAAGCAATCGAGTAAAGCGCTAATTACCCCAAAACAACTACTTAAGGAAAGATTAGCATAAAAAATTCCAAGGTCATTACAGTGGGCCTCACAGATGGGAGCTTGCATTACATCTAAAATCATTTCAATAGTTGTAGGTACAACATGTGTATCACTGTACACATCATTCTATGGGGCACATGACTCTCTAATGATGATCGGCACTGCCCAAACATTGTCCATGTAAATCAGCACTGCCCAAACATTGCCCAGCACCGTCCAGCACAATCTGGACGGTGTGGATTACAAAACATACATCACGGTGGGTCCTAGCAGTACCGTCCAAATAGTCCAGCACCGTCCAACACATCTGGAGGGTGTGGATGACACAAATACATCACGGTGTGGCCCACATGGCAATACAGATGGACGGCTTGGAGGAATACATATATCATGGTGGACCCTCGAGCTGCTGCTGCATGTGCAGCAGCTACAGGCAGCGGCTGCTGGCCACCATCAAACAGATGGATGGTGGGGATTTAGGACACATCCATCAAGGTCGGTGCCGCAGGACCACATGGATATAAAACAAACATCATAGTGGCCCCACACGTGGGGTGTGGATCCAAAACATACATCAAGGTGGGGGTCCCACCGTCCAGTGGCCTGGACAGTGCGGATCAAAACCACACATCATGGTGGCCCACCCAGCACACGTCAGATGGACGGTGCGGGTGCAGAGCATGGTGCAGTCCACAGCACACGTCCAAATGGACAGTGTGGATATACAACAAGGTGGGTCCCACGGAAACTCGTTGACGTCAACAGCTATATAGCTGGTGAGAAGGTACTCCAGCCAATCCATTTACACGGAGGTGGGTCCCACGGAAACTCGTTGACGTCAACAGCTATATAGCTGGTGAGAAGGTACTCCAGCCAATCCATATACACAGAGGTGGGTCCCACGTGGGGCCCGCCATATAATACTATATTATATATGTGTGTGTGTGTATAAAACTAACGTCCAGCGTCCAGCCAATCACCGTCCAGAGATTGGACGGTGATGGTGCAATACATAGGGGTGGGTCCCACCCGTCCAAGGTGTTGGATGGTATGGATTTAACACATACAACATGGTAGGGCCCAGAGATGGATGGTGGCGTGGATACAAAGTTTAACGTGGGCCCCACCAGGAACAGTTAAGGTATAATACATACCTCAACAGGGACTCATAGCTGCTGACGTGCAGGGCAGCAGCAGCTGCCTGCTGCACGGGACCCAACAGGTGAACGACTTGCATCAAAACCCATTAAAGGTGGGTCCACGATGGACAAACGGTGTGGATGATACCCATACAATCAAGGTGGGACCCACAAACCCTGCTGACGGTGTGGATTGAATCCATAAATCACGGTGGATCCTACCGTCCCTGATGGACGATGAGGATACAACAGATACATCAGGGTTGGGTCCCACATTGCCCGCGGCCCACCAGCTAGATAGTTGTGCTGATCTTGTAACTACCATCCAGGTGATGGATAGTAGGATGAAACACATCCATCATGTGACGTCCCACATGGATGGGGTCCACCGAGCTTGCTGGCGTCCTACAGAAGCTACCTACTGCTCGTCCAACAGGTGGACGAGGTGGATGGGAGGCATACATCTCCATCAGGTCCACCATCCAACTGGGGCTAGATAAATTACATGCATCAGGTGGGCTCCACCGTCCCAGCTGGATGACTGAATGAAACACATCCATCATGTGGGTCTCACCATTTATCAGTTGGGCCATATAAAAAAATAGAGAAAAGAGAGAGGGAGAGAGAGATGGAGAGACCGTGAGAAGGGGAGGGACCCTGCCATTACGGGCCCTCCCTATACAATGCATACATCAAGATGGGTCCCACCATATGTGGGCCCTCAAATCGTTAAATCCAAATAAAAAATCACCCACCTCAAGTACCCTTCTTTCTTCTTCCATCAACGCATTTTATAACTCCAAAGAATGTGATCCAACGGTTGAGATGAGGCTTGGAGGGTGGAGATGTGAGGTAGGAAGGTGGGCCACACCTAGCTCTCTCATGGAGCTTGGACGTGGGTTGCTTGGGAGGAAATGAGAGAGAGGTGTAAGAGAGAGATATGAGAGATGTGAGTGATGGGTGAGTGAGTGATGAGAGTACTTGTATAAGAGAGAGAGTTGACTTTAGGGGAGGGGTGGTTGTACTTGGGGATGGGTGAGTGATGGGAGTGATGTATACTTGATTGATATGATTGATGGGATTAATGTGATGGATTCTCTTCGGCTTTACAAAGTGCGACGTGTTCCTTTAACTGAACGTGGGCCCACATCTCCTGGCCCAGGTATCGCCTCGGCGCGCGAGGCGCGGCGTCGGAACCGCAGCGATGACGCGGTCGTAAGGGTACAAGTTTTGAGTTGAGCTGACTCAGATATATGGGACACGACTCGGGATCGCACGCAAACGCCGATAACAGATTGCGGGTCACCGGAATTCGACTGGAAGGACTACGGAAGCCTAAGAAACGGTACGATCTAAGATACGGGCCTTACAACAATCCTTCACATTGGCAAGACACGACCCAGGTAGAGGATCATTTTTGACTCTTTCTGTTTTTTATCATGGTTTTCATGTAAAATGAATTGTGGTTGTTATGATATGTGGATCGTGGTTGTCAACGTTACATAGGTTGTGGTGTTGGTTGCTATGGGTCGTGGTTTTCATGTTTTATGGATAGTTGTTCTCATATTATACGGATCGTTGTTTTCATGCTATAAAATGACGAGTTCTTTTGTAGAGCTTTTACTTCAGGCTAGAACCTGGAAGAAGCTAGGTTACATCAGCCTAGAATCCCGAAGAAGCCATTACAAACCAAGTTTGCCAACTCTGAGTAGGTGCTCATCGACAAAATATCAAGTTCTTTTGTAGGGCTTTTACATCAGCGTGGAACTCAGAAAAGCTAGGACGGAAGGATTCAGATTATAAGGTTGTGGTCAGACAGAGATAAGCTCTATGATCGCGCTCGAGACACGATACATGGGTCGTGACTATCATTGTATATGGATCGTGGTTGTAATGTTGTATATGTCATGGTTGTCATGAAATATGGATCCTGAATGTAATGATATATGGGTCGGGGTTGTCATGTATTAAAAATCGTGGTTGATGTCTTAAATGGTTTGTGGTTGACGTGAAGCATTGGTCATAGTTATCTTTCGATATGGGTTCGTGGCTGTCATGTTATATAGGTCGTAGTTGTCATGATGATTGGGTCGTGATTTATTTTTTTAATGTTTGCGATCATGTAAATTGAACTGTAATATATATACTTATTGATTCATGAACCTTGGTACCTGTTAACCATGATGCAATGTGGATGATAACCACGAATTCTTGTACATTTGAACCACGACCCATAAAGGAAATGGTGAGCTTAGCAACGGGTCGTGGCAACCATGATAGGTGGATCGTGGTTGTCATATTGCCTGGGTCGTGTTTCTCTGAAGATCGTCGTGTTTGCGACAACCACGAACCATTACGACTGTGAAGCACGACCATTTTAACACAACAAACACGACCCAGATCAACTACAACCAATGCTTCACGTATACCATGACCAACATAAAACAACAACAATGACTTACGTATCAATCCATTTTAGGTTCCATGTATCATGACAACTAATACCTATCTAATGTCAATCACGATCCATGTTTCACGTCAACCACAACCTAACGTGGATGATAATAATGAGCCTTTATGCATCTGAGCAACGAACACAGATGAAAATAGTGTACATACAATAGGTCGTGGTTTTCATTATATAATAATTGTGGTTGTCATGTAAATGGGTATTGCAAAAAATCAATATCGTGGTTGTTAACAACGACACATAAAACAAGTCAACAACGACCATGCAAAACGATTAACACAAATCCATTTCAAAACAACAACTACGATCAATTCTTCACATCAACTACGAATTATATTACACGAAAACCACGATCCGCATAACAGGACAAGCACGACCCTTTAATAATTACATTAAGGATCCAAATTTCATCGTAACCAAGACCTATACAACATTACAACCACGACCCATATCAAATGATACAACGACCCATGAAACTTTGATCAATGGTGGGTTGTGATTGTGCATTGCGTTGTGTCGTGGTAATTATGAATAGTGGATCGTTGATGTTATATGAGAACCATGACCCATATGCCGTGACAAACACGACCCATTGTTCTTGTGAACCACGACCCATGTCATCTTCACGACTAACTTGCCATGCAAACCACGACCAAACCTCGCTGGGGCCCATCGAAGAATATTATTATTCATATGACATGACAAATACATCCCATATTGCATTACAAACCACGACCCCCATTGGGATCGAAGAAATTTTCATCCAACTATCATATGTCTCTCCTAGTCGATTGGGTGACAAATCAATCGCCAATACTCTTACTCGCCTTCCCGAGTCATTCATCAACAACTATGCCTCGGTCTATTATACGGTAAGCTCTCAACCTTACTTGATTTGTTTGCTTTAATTGTCGTTTTATACTTTGTAACTCTTTTCTTTCTCAGGCATTGCCGTGTTTCTGTTGATTCGGGAGAGGCTAAAGGCGATGATTAAGATTGAAAGGAGAAGGCCGAGCTGGAAGAGCTCCTGAAGACTTCTGCCGATGAACAGGAGAAGCTGAAGGGCTTGGTAGGAGAAGGCCAATTAAGGGAGCTGATGGTCTAGGGGGAGATCAACGGGCTTCAGTCTCATGTGGACTCGACTGAGTCCGAACTGATAAGCACAAAGGCTCATCTTGAATGGGTGGAGGAGGATAATACGTGGCTGGCGGCTAAGCTTGACCCATATAACCTAAAAATCACGATCCATTGTAAAATTAAACAAACGATCCATGACAACTACAATCCATGCAACATGACAACCACGACCCATATAATACAGTGACTTTCAGAAGAGAAGCTTGGCATGCAAGCTAAGACTCTGCAAGTTTCTTCCACCTAAGTTTGCAAATGGGGATATTATCATCCTCCTCACTCTCATCTTTGGTAGTTAAAAACTACGAACCTTTCCTTTGGGTTCAAAGCGACCGTCCGGAATAAGCGCTACATGCAGCATGCAAGCCACGACCCATTTAACAAAATAAACATCGTAAATGCATCTTGGCCTCCTTTCCAGCATGCAAGCCATGTCACATGCATCTTGGCCTTCTTTTGTTACACTCCCTTTCACGTGACAACCGGAACCCTCGACTTCTCGACTCTATCCTTCCTTTACCTTGGCAAATGCCACCTACAGTTGAAACCAAATAAAATACTAACCTCGTAGTGGAAGAGGCTTTAAAGTAAGAGAAACGACAAGGAGAAACAACATCGCTCTTTGGCTGTTGGTCCCTAGATCTTCGCTTCTTTAGGAAAACAAAAGAAGAAGAAAAAGAGGGTCTTTCAAAGGTAAATAAATGTGACATTTGCCCCTTCCGAAGCTCGTGGTGCTGGTGATCGGTGGTCTGTGGGCCCCACCATGATGTATGTGCTTCGTCCATGTCGTTCATCAAGTTTAAAATATCATTTTATGGCTTGAACCAAAAAACGAGAGTGATATAACTCTCCGGTGGACCACACTGCAGGAAAATTATAATTATTGGATATCCACCATTAAAATACTCATAAGGCCCACCGTGATTGGATTATGCTCATTTTTGGACTCCTACCATAAATGATCTGTAGAAATATATGGACGACATGGATGAAACACGTACGTGGTGGTGGGGCCCACAGAGCGCCGAGCACCAGCCATTGGCCGGTGTCCCGAGGAGTAGCCGATCCGTCCGTTTCTCGGGGGTTGCAACAGCGGATGACTTTTTGTCACGCCCCAGACTCGGTAACCGGACTCACAAGGAACCCGATGGCCGGTTCTAGTCGCAACAGCCTCCTTAGTACCCCATTCTCGGCTCCTGAGGTAGGTTCCGATCCTGAGATCCTACAAGGATGATTTTCATAACAGTATAATCACTTCTAATGTGAGCATACCCAAGATCACAACAAGTACATCTAAGAATAACAAAGGCACACATCACAAAATTCACTAAAAATTTGAACTTTTACAATCATCCAAAAGGTCCAAAAGGACATACATGAGAATAAAAGGAAAAGAGAGAAATTAGCAACACTGGAGTCCTCACTGCTCAACTCTACTCCACGCTCTACTGCTACGGCGCCTACCTAGAGTCTCCTGCACGCATCAATCGTGCATAAGCTTATAGAAGCTTAGAGGGTGGTGTAAGTGTGTGACAATGGTGCACAGAAGAATAGTAGAAGGTATAAGGAGAGAAGCATAATCAATGAATATATCATTAGTCTTACCAAGGCTTACCATGAATACGATGTAATAAGTAATGAGTTCTATACCAAGGTAATGTATGAAAGGGGGGCTTGTACAGCCAATGCTAATGCGATGCAAGTAATGTCAGTGCTCATATCCAAACCATAAGACAAGTACATTTTCAATCATAAGAAAATTACCGGAGTCCATTACACTGTTGAATGACTGCCGCTCTGCAGACCCCGCACAGTCAAACGAGCGTAAGAGACCTCACTACCCGCCTGTGGACAACCAATCACCAACAAGGCCTGAAGGTAGCGGACCTATTTACGAGCTGGTCAGACTCAGCCTAGCAATGCCTCCTCACACCAGGCAGGTAAGGCCACACCCCTATTCAACCGACTACACGACAGTGGGAGTCGCGGCCTAACGGTATAAGGCCCTCGTGCGCTCATGTATTCCACCCGGTCACGGCATTGGAGCAGATCCTTGGTACCATGAAAGTTTTGGAAATTTCATCCATGGGCATCCTATGCACCCGGTATGCTCAACTAATATTTTCGGTGTCCAGACATACGACCATCTACGAATACCCCTGTGGAGGTAAGGCCCTGATGAAGTAAGGGTGGATATTCACAAGCTATGCAATGCCAGATATATGAATCACACAATCACCCATGCATCAATTCCAAGCATCCATCTCTTGGGGAGATAGCAACATGTCCTACACAATGACACAGCCATGGCCAATCATACCTCAACCAAGCATGCATATGATGCGTATGGGAGTGGGCCATGAAGATGAATAGGGGTGCCGATGAGGTGAAGATGAACTCTTTACCTAACTATGAAGGGTCTAGGTACTTAACCAATTCCTCATAAGGAATACAACCTCTAGTGGGGGCCCATATACCTGGGGTAGCCCACAAGACTAAGGACCACGAGACTAATGGTATAAGCCTAAATAGATGAAACGGGCCTAGCAAGGGTCTATGGTGGGCCTTTAACCACCTATAGAAGCCCATGGGCCTACCTTAGGGCTACCAATGTGGACATCCAACCACAATTGGTCCCCAAGAGTTAGCCCATCTCTAATTGAACATGGATCAAGGCCCAAGGCCCACGCAACATCAGAAATAAGAAACGGGCAGCCATAATCATATCACAAATACTCATGTTGGGCTTCAGAAAGGCGACCCAAGGCCTATCTACAACATGGGTCTAAGGGAAACACACATAGCCCAACCCATATATATCGCTATGGGCCCATAGGGGAAAGGTTAGGGCCCAACATAAAGGCCACTAATCTCATATATTGTGGTGGCCTAGTGGGCAGCCCATTGCTCAAATCACATGGGCAAATGTCATGCTCTTAGTCAAGTAAGTTATGCTTACAACCCGGCCCAAGTATTAAAGTTGATTTGGTGGGCAACCAAGGGCCCATCACTTGTGTAATCCAGCCCACTAACTCAACACAATAGTATGATAAAAATGGCCCAAGAGTTCAATGGGCCTATCTGGAAAGTTCTAGCCCAATTGGGCCTAGAGAGTTCAACAACCAGCTACATTCATGGACCCGATTAAATTCAACTGTGGTGGGCCTCAAAAGTGCATTTATCAAGCCCAACATTTAAGGAACCAAAGGTATAAATTATTCTTTCTAAGATCTTCACAATGTGGTGGACCCCACTCCTCAAAATTTCAGCCCAAAGGCCAATCATAATTATAACAAGTTGCTGGATTTTTAACCCAACAGGTTTATGGGCTTATTGGAGTCCAGTAATTGTTTCATTTGATTAGGACATCAGCTCAAGTGGTCCAGCTATCAAGTTAGAGGGCCCCACCACATAGGGTTACATCATACTACACAAGGGAGTAGCTGGGCCACACTGCTAAACCAAAGTCCAGCAGGTAGCCTACATGGGGCGTCCCATATGGGCCTGGGTATTTGGCCCAAACTGACCCGAATTTGCAGGCCGCACCGCAGTCAGCTCGATTGTCCGTTGGGCCTAAAATTTTGTAGAGTGACACTTCTATAGGTGGGTCACATCCCCACAAAATTTTAGAATTTTTAAACACTTAAAAATATTTTAATTTATTTAAATGAAACAGACTATCCAGAAAATCGGACTGATTTGGACACCATATTTTAATGGGCCGGTCCAGCCACCACCATGGTGTGTACAGGTGTCCATTGGCCCCCAAATTTTGTAGGTGGGTCCTACCATGAGTGAATCACCTCTCTGCCAAATTTTATGATTTTTGGGTACTTATAAATATTTTAATTAAATTAAGAATTTCAATCTGTTCAGGAAGAGATGTTGTTGTCTATGCATTGTTTACCCAATAAGGTGGGCCCAACCTTCATCCAAGAGGGGGAAATGGAGGTGTAATATTTTCTTCATAAAATAAAGTAAGGTGGGGTCCATAAAAGTGGCCCATCCTTCAGAGAAACCAAGCTGAAGTATATGTTTTCCCTCCATACATGTGGGTTGGACAGCCCAACAAGGTGGACCGCCCACCCCTATGAGCCTCCTTTTTGGGTACCATATCATGGGCCATCTGAAGTATGACCCATCACACCTCATGGTGGGGTCCACACCTTCTCATTACACCCCATACTTATAAAGAAAATAATGGCAATCATGATCCAAAAATCCATGCCAAAGATTGAACATGAAAATCCATGCAACAGTCCAGGTTTTTGGACAACAATACATGGCTGGACACATCAGCCTATATTTCAATAATCTTAGCCATAAAAAGGGTGTGTGGCCTTCCTCAGTGAGCCCCACATAAGTCCAGATCACATACTAGGACTAGGACACTTGCATGCATTGATTAAGGTGTCCAATGGTCATGGAGTTGGCTGGTAAGGGCATCCCACCTTGCTGTTTGGGACATCCAAGGCCCACTAAATGGGCCACACACACATTATCATCCATACATTAGAGAAAAGAGAAGAAGAAAAGAGAGTAATCCGGCCATGGGGGTAGGGCCCCGCCACTAATGAGCCCTCCCAAGAGTGAATCATACCCATACAACTACATTGATTGTACATGCAACATTAAATCACTACATGCATGATCTATAATTGCTATGGATGGTTGGGATGCCATCCCAACATGATCCTTAGGGTCTAGATGACCTTAAGATGGAGTGGATCATTAAATACATCATGATGGGGTCCATGGAGAATGGCCCCATCATGGATCATGACATGCATGTAGGATGGGCCAAAGGGCCACATCCATGGGATCAAATAGGATCCCCACCATGGATTGGTGGGTCCCACATGATCCATCTAGGAAGAAAAATAAGATCAAATGGTAGAAAACAAGATTAGAAATTATAATCACCTACCTTAATGGATCCCACTCCAAAGTTACATCAATCTTCTCTTCATGCTCCAAGGGACATGTTTCAATGGGTGAGATGGATTATTGAAGATTAGATGGGAGGGGATTTGAGGGAGAAGGAGCTGGAGAAGAGGGGAAATGGGGCTGAATTTTTTTCTAAGAGAGAAAGAAAGAGAGAAGAGAGTAGAGAGAAATGAGAGGGAGAGTATGAAAATTTGCTAGAAAAGAGAGAGAGGAAAAGTAATCATCACTCTCTCTCCTAGATAAGAGAAAAATCATCATAGCCTATGGTGATATAAACTATGTTGCTAGGCTAGAGTAGGGATGGGTAGTGGATGGGTGATGGGTGGTGTAGGATTTGGGGGTTTAGGTAGTGTATGGGTAGTGTGTGTTGGAATTTGCACAAAAGAGGGTGGCCACCTTGAAAAATGTGCCCTCCACACTAGGTGGGCCACATGATCATGCTCAAAGGCTACAAATGAGATGCAGATAGCTTATGATCCACACATCGGATGGACACACAAGACGCATCGTTGGAACCGCGGCGACGATGCGGTCACAATGACATAGGTCTCAACTCGATCCGAGTTAGGTCTTCACAACTGGGCTCACGGATGACCGCAAACACTATCCAAGGGTTACGGGTCACCGGGATTCGACCGGTAGGATCCCGGGATCAAGATGGACGGAATGCATACTCACACATACATATGCACACCTGCGAACTCGGGTCGGGTCTCACACTTTTACTTCACTCTGGGACCGTACAAGTCCTGAACCAACGTCAGGGGCATTTTCATTTGAAACAAAGTCCAAAAGCTGTCAGAAGGCCCTTCTGGGAATATATGGAGTGTCGTAGCATTCTAGGTAATTTGCCCAAACTTCGAGGCGAGTACGGTCAATTTCCCTTTTAGAAACTAGACGATGGTAAGATTTCTCCCGCAGAACTTGGAGACTAAAAATAAGTGCAGACATGTCCCGATATGTAGTGTAAACCATCAGACCAGTCGGGGAACGTCTATGGATCGGAATGATGGTCAGTGTCTGATTTTCAGGCGGGTCATCCCGTGAATACAATGATAATTTCGATGGACGGTAAATCTTGTGATTTATATGTCAAAATTGAAGATATACAGTTCAATTCGGTCGGATGCACATTGGTTAAAGTTCCATCCCGATCAAACTCACAAAAGGTTTTCCAAGGAATGATGTATGGTAGGGAGATGTACACCATTGAAATCCTAACTGATCGGTGAATGCACCTCTAACGATTGGAATTGAAATTTAACAATAAGACAGGGTCGTGTAAGTGTAAGAATAGAGTGGGTGGTTTAGATTAATGGATGGACGAGTGTAAGTGTGGTTTGAATGTTCATTGATGAAAAAGTTTGATGAACATCAATTATCTCAATTCCAATGGCTAGAGGTGCACTCTTACCCTTAATTGATGCATACAGAACTTCTAATTACATCTCTTTACAATTGGTTTGATGAATGATTGAGTATACGGGCATATATGAAGGTTAATATATGAGTGACCTAGGATTAGTGATGAAATTAGAGGTTCTGTATGCATCGATTAAGGGCAAGAATTAAGAGATTAGTCCACCATCTCGGTTGAATTTTTGAATGACTAAGACTCATTATCACATGTCTAAGAGGGCCCATGTAAGTCATGGGCTCAACGATTACTGATTTAAGTCTAAGGTAAAGATCATATGTCAATCGAAGGGTTCACTAATGGTTATCATAGCTCAAGATTGTATGGTTCAGGATGAACTGATTTGATGCACAAATGGAAAATCTATTTAGGAAAATTTTTTATGTAAATGTAGTGTCCTAATTGAGTGGTCTTGATTAATGGGTCCTGGGTAATAATCGGGTTAAGTTAGGGTATGTCCAACTGTTAGACTTGAACCAGTTTATAGATAAGTGAGTAGTATTTTAAGTATGAGTGGTGAGAGTGCGAGTGTACATGTACGTGTGTGTGTGTGTGTACACGCAAAATTATTTGACTAATAATTAAATGAGTTAATGGTTCACATTAAACAGATCAATCACACATATCAATAGGCACAACTTGCAAAGATTGATGGATGGATGTATGCATGGGCATATGGATGGATGCGTATATGCTTAGATGAATGCAAGTGTACACTCGTGCATGTGTATGCATGCGTATCAAAATCCTGGGTCATTACAAGTTGGACATCTTAAGTGGGCCCCACCATGGTGTTGATGTCAAACCAACCTAGAAACTAGGAGTTAATTAATGTTAAGAAATATATCCCAGTAGAGTTTACTTTGAAAATGGGTGGCAGCTTAAGCAGGCCCAAACATGGTGTTGATGTGAAACCCGTATCATCAAGTGTGTCACACACTTTTAGGCCCAGGGCCCAAAAATTGATCCCATCTATGATTTTGGTGGACTACATGATTGGAACAATGTACAGAGCAAACCTCACCCTACAAACTTTTTCCCTCCATGTGCCCATTTAATAGGCCTGATTTTTGGTCATCTGCCTAAGTTTTAGAATGGCATCTAATGGTAGAGCGGATTTAATATAATCATCAACGTGGGCCTGTAAAAATCAAGGATGGATGTCTCTCTCCCAACTATTTCCCTTACTATGGCCCACTCAAATCACATGTTAACCTGATTTTTTTAGCTCTAACCCCAACATGAGATTACACATCTAATGGTTGGAGTGGATTTCACATACGCATCATGGCAGGTCATGTCACAAAAAACATGGGTGGGCATGGTCGGCAATTTTTCTTTTCTAAACGAGGTCTGAAGTCCAACCTGCTGGACAGCAAGGTCTAGCTATAGATAACTTTCAACCTTTCATGTGCATGCAATATCCAAGCCATCTTATAGGCTGAACCATCATGATCACAATCTTTTGAAAAGCTTGGTAACAGCCACTTATTGAGTGGACCACACTTGTATTTTGTTATTAATTAATGTCTAGACGTTGTTTTAAATGTGAGGCCCATTTGATGTGTAGATAGGAATGACCACTACAATAGGAGATCCTCATTGGGGGGGCAACCTGTTGGAAGGGTTGGATTTCATGCGCACTTAATACTTCGGACATAGAAACTCCTGAATAAATGCCAGAATAGGTGGGAGAGAGAAGCCACTCTTGATTTTTGAAGGGGTCCACCATGATATGTATATGAGATCCGTTCCGACCCTTTAATGAGTAATCCCATGTTAGGCCTAGATCCAAAATATGGTGTTGACATGTGATTCTGGTGGGCCACAACAATGAAAATAGTTGAGACAGATACGTCCACCCATGATTTTTACAGGGCCAACTGTGATTATTATATTCAATGCACTCTAACCATTAACTACTACACTAAAGCTCAGTCCTAAGGCTAAAAAATCAGGCCATTCAGTGATTTACGTTAGCCACACAAGGGAAATAGTTTGGAGGGTGAACTTCACTCTGTACACCGTTTCTAATGGTGTGGTCCACTTAATTAAGGATGGAATTGACTTTTGGTTCCTGTGCCTAATATGAGGTGACACATGATAGCTGGGGTGGATTTCACATATTCACCATAGTGGGATCTGCCGAGCTGGCAACCCCTTTTTCTTAATTGAACTATGCTTGGGTATATTTATTAATATTAAATCAACCATGTCTTCTAAAATGGTTGGGTTTGAAAGCTTCTTGGTCATTTATATATAATTATTAATATATCAAGTGCGGGTATATTGATTAATATTAATTAACCCCTGGGTTCTAAGATGGTTGAGCTTGAGAGTTTCTCAGTCATTCGTATCTAGCTATTATTATATCAAGTTGACTAAAGATGCAGTGGAAGACATCCTATTGTGATTAGAAATAACTCCAGTTATGAATTTTTTAAACAATGATATAGTCTCAATCCTAGTTTTAGTCCTAATCCAATAACACGCCTCGCCTTGGTTAAACTGCATATTCCATAGAGACCTATGGCTCAGATTATCAAGAAAATGCCACGGGTCGTCTCCTAGAGTGTCATGGAGACCTATGGCTCTGATAGTCGTGGTCTAATCTGATTTGCTTTCACACAATACTAATAATAATAATAATAATAATAATAACAATAACAATAACAATAACAATAACAATATCAACAATAATAAAATCACCCACCTTTCATTGATGACCTTACGGTGTTCCTTAGCATCGACAAACAGCTCCATCTACCACCTCAAAGCTATTCTCAATGAATTTCATAAGCATGCAGGCTTCAAAATTAATTATCATAAATCTACCATTTTCTTCTCTACCAAGCTGGAAGCAATGGAAGAAATCCTCAGCC
Organism: Magnolia sinica; assembly: GCF_029962835.1. Classification (NCBI taxonomy): domain Eukaryota; kingdom Viridiplantae; phylum Streptophyta; class Magnoliopsida; order Magnoliales; family Magnoliaceae; genus Magnolia; species Magnolia sinica. The sequence continues at coordinate 36,260,161 of NC_080581.1, forward strand.
CATGTCAAACGCAGAAGGGAGTTCTCCTTACCAAAATATTTAGGTATGCCTTGATTAGGCACACATATTGAAGCTTTCCAGTTACAACGCCCTCCTTGATTGGATCCTGACCAGCTTCATGGGATGGAAAGCTTCCCTGTTATCCTTCACTGGCAGCTTACGACTCATTAATTCTTCTCTCAGCTCTCTTGTGCTATTTTGGACTTCTCCAAAAATAATTGTCAGCTGATACAAGCACGTCCTTTCATACTATCTGCTGGGATAATATCTGTCAACAAAAGAAAGTCCAGAGCCTGGGTATAAAAAAACCTTTTAAGGCCCTCGAATGCAACATATGGCAAAGCAGCTCTGGAATTTTCTTGTGGAGCATTCTTCAGTTGGACAGATGGTTGCAGGCCAAATATCTCAATGACCATAGCATATGGAGAACAAAAATGAATAAAGTTGATTTACTGATAGACACTGACACATTGGTTATGCAAGCTGAGCAAAAATGAGTTAGAATGGTTTTCATTTGTCTTCCTAATGTTCAATGACTGTTTTCAAACGAATAAAACATTTATGGCTGCAAAAGGTGGTAGTTGTCCCACAAACTACATCTTCTGCAGATTGACCTTTCCCGGCATTAACATTAACAAATCTCTATACATATAGATGTGTGATTGCATTGTATTTTGTCATGTTAAATACAAATCCAATAACAATCTGTGTTAAATGATGGTAAATTGTTCTCATTTCTTGCAAGAGCAAGGGTAAAATCTTCTCATTGGTTACTCTGATGAATTACCCATTGAAGTTTTCTTGATAAATTGAAGTCCTCGCCACTTTTGGGCCCACTTAAATGATAAAGGAAAAAAAAAAAGAAGAATGCTTTAAAAAGCATATCGGTTCCTAGGCTAGATTCTGAAATAATGGATTCAAGAGTCTAATGAAGGCGAAGCAAGGCCAAGATCTGTCGTAAAGGGTGAGAGGCTGCACACCAAGATGGCACGAAAAATGTGCTCTGCTCATCAAGCAATGGAACACACCTTGTCTGTAAACAAGAGATAAATCATTAGTTATTACTATTACGATGTAATCAGTTCATTGAAGCATTAAAAGGAGAGAAGCATAAGATTTGTAATGAGATAAAACTACCAGATAATGTGAATACGGAAGGGAAAAACATCGGAAAAATGTATGACTGAGGAGGTTTTGCCTTCAGCTCGCTGTAGCAGGAAAGGGCATTCCTCCGCCTAATACCTGATATGTAGCAGGTGAGGTGTGGATCTAAACTGTCGAACTGGTGGGTCCTATCCTTGAACAGCACACAGATGAAAACCACATTAAATGGACCATCATAGTGAGACGAAAGGTGGCTTCAAGTGGACCACATGGCTGAAGGTGATACTCAACAAGAAATACCGAAGGCTAGGATAATCAGTTCAGTGTGATTTTCGACCACGCCAGCCACGGACAGGACCGACAAGATGGATGTTCTGGATCCACTACCCTACCTGCCACGTCAATTTATTTGCTTGCTGGGTGACAAATGTTACATCCTGATCTAGTGTTCCAGTCAGAATCTGCCTCCATGTCACCTACCTTGTCTAGAGCTGCTGCAGCAAAGAAGGTTGTCATCAACATAGGTAGCTTGAATCCCCATCATCCATGAACCTACTGATATGTCATCATGAGCATAGGTTTGCAGGGATGCACTGCACATACACAAACAATTAGAACTCTGTGCATAAAAGGTTAATAAAATAAAATAAAATCCACAGATTGATTTCTTTGCAGAATATGCAAGAACTGGGCTTCGCAATGCTCACTCGTGTGTACAAGGTTGGCTCACAATGTAATATGTGCCACCTTGGCACCTATGAGATCCAATTCAACCATCAATGTTGTATGTACTGGCTGAAGAACCAGGTCATTCCACTATCAGGTAAGCCGTAGTTCATGAAACTAATTTACGACTGCAGAAAACTGGCTCTAGTTTCTCTAAACCTCTTTATAAAACCGTGTCCCACATGAGTCCGACCAGCCTGATTTTCATGGTAGTATTGTTACTAGTGCATGGAAACTCTATAATTGAACCTTTATTGTCTATGGTAGTATTGTTACTAGTGTGCATATGTTGCATTTGGAATCAGGACAGTCTCAATATGGCAATGTTTTGCATAGTTCCAACAAAAGTATTCTAGTATTGTCATCTTGGTCAGCAACCAAATGTCAGGATACGAACCTTGCAACAATCAGTGCAGTTTCCACCAAATATTGTCATCTTTTTTTTCTTTTTTCTTTTTTTTTTTTTTCTGAAAGAAAAGGGTTGCAATAAAATACTGTAAGGTTCCACATCCTCATCATCATCTAAGCCTTATCCCAATTAATTGGGGTCAGCTACATGAATCCTCTTCTGCACTGTAGGTTCCACCTTTCTCTCAAATAAATGGTAATGTGCATAAAAGTATAAAAGCCGTTACCAAGTAGCAAGATGAACTTCTCTTTTTTAGCTTTCACGTCTGGCTTTACTTTTAGCCTAACCTTACAGACTCTGCCGACATGTACCACCCAGCATGTGCATGCCCATTGCTTCTTCCCTTCCCCCCTCTTGGAAAGCATTTTGAATTCTTGTTACATTTACTTTGGATGCTTAGTTCACACATAAACACACCAATGCTCTAAAGGCATGCAAAGAAGCTTCCACCTTGAATGTCTCAAAATACCGTGATGCATAAATGCCGAAGCATATCGTGCATGAGGCTTATGTGATGCAGGACAATTAACCACTTGCTCTAAAAGCTCGAACTGTTAGAGTATGGCGAATTAATCCCTTTATCTCATAGCCTAGGCCCCACATTGCATGGGTTAGGACCTCGGCCGAACCCCCTTCGTGGGCCCCAAATCACATGGGCCGCCCACCCCGAGTGTGTCCTCGCATCCCACGGGCTACCCCACTCGAGCCTGGTGTGAACTGCGCATTAATCACCTCCAATGAAGAGTCTCGAACACAAGACCTCCTCCGTGGGCCGCACCCACCCCGAGTGTGTCCTTGCATCCCACAAGCGACCCCACTCGAGCCCGGTGTGAAAATGCCCCTGCATTAATCACCCCCAGTGAGGAGTCTCGAACACGAGACCTCCTGCTCTGATACCAATTTGATGCAGGACAATTAGACACTTGCTCTAAAAGCTCGAACTGTTAGAGTATGGCGAGTTAATCCCTTTATCTCATAGCCCAGGCCCCACATCGCATGGGTTAGGACCTCGGCCGAACCCCCTTCGTGGGTCCCAAATCACATGGGCCGCCCACCCCGAGTGTGTCCCCACATCCCACGGGCTACCCCACTCGAGCTTGGTGTGAAATGCGCATTAATCACCCCCCGTGAGGAGTCTCGAACACGAGACCTCCTCCGTGGGCCACAGCCACCCCGAGTGTGCCCCTGCATCCCACAAGCGACCCCACTCGGGCCCGGTGTGAAAATGCCCCTACATTAATATGCCTCAAATAGTGAAGCATATGGTAAGTCTATGCCTCTAGTATGCTTTACACTTGTTAAGAGCAGAAATCATGAACTTTTTTGTTTATATTACTTCACCATTTTTTGCCCCTCTAAACATTATAACGGAATACTCAAGGAGTTGAATAAAACAAACTTTATATTCTTTAACTACATTTGAGAGTTGAGTCAATTACTTCTACCACTCTTTCCTATGTAATGGATGAATGAACCCTATAGATTTTATTCTGCTATCCTAAATATTCAATGATAATTGGTTTACCATTTACATCACCTTTTCCTCATCTGTTACTGGTAGGCATGACATGTGCAATATGCATGGAGAGAGAGGAAGTTGTTTGTGAGAAATAGTACAGTGGTAAAGAAAGGGTGTGAAAGGGGAGTTATTTTGGATGCTAGCAGAGTGTTATGGTGATACTCAAGCAATCAAGTTGTACACACGACATGCATTAACTCAACAAACCAAGTCATGGTACACACTATAGATAGGTCATTATTCAAAATTAAGCTACTAGCGTCCAACTGATGAGCATTCATTTGTGGAATTCAGACCGTGGACTCTTTGCATGTTGATAGTCCAATAAAATGTCCAACAATCAACCAGTTGGAAAACTAAATCAGTGTAGTTTTCAGTTTAGGAGCCATCTAAAGTACGACACACACTTTGGACGGTTTAGTTTGAGTTAATTATACACCATGTGTAAATTTGCTTAGTGCTTGCATATCAACCATCACCTTTGCCAAAGTATTTCTCATGGACAGATGACCTCTAACCAAACATGGTCACCTTGCAAATTACTTAAATGCCCTTTAATCTGGTTTAAGATCGCTCTCTTTCCCTTTAATAATGAATAGTTTAGTAATTTGGAAAACAACTGCCTGGAAATTTTTGCCTGGCTATTCTCATTATATATAGTAGAGATTCATGTTCTGGTCATGCATTTTTATTCAAAAATGTGTGTTATATTTTATATTTAAATGTAGTTCTAATGGAACAGGAAATACACAACAAATAATTCATATGAAATATGAAAGTATATTCCATACAATTTTTATATAATTTTTAGAATAAATTCTCAATTTACTATACTGTGTGTATTTTCATACTATTAGGAAACCATGCCACACACATGGAGCACATGCCGAGATTAATACATCACAATATATTACCATGTAGTACATTGCGACTTTAGCATTTGAATCTGGGATTATATTTCAACAATCCGAACTAATTATTTTTATTCAATAATGTGTTATATTTCGTATTTAAATGTAGTTCTAATGGAACAGGAAATACACAACAAATAAGTCATATGAAAATATGAAAGTATATTCCATACAATTTTTATATAATTTTTAGAATAAATTCTCAATTTACTCTACTGTCTGTATTTTCATACTATTAGGAAACCATGACACACGCATGGAGCACATGCCAAGATGAATACATCACAATATATTATCATGTAGTACATTGCGACTTCAGCATTTGAATCTCGGATTATATTTCAACAATCCAAACTAATTATTTGATGGCCATCACCATGGATGGGGGATAGGAAACAAATTTTAAAACTTTTAGACTTGAATATTTTCAACCTTTTGATCATTTGATCTCATCCTTTGCATATAGCTGCTCTACTTCATATTTTAATAATTAAAGACCTGAAATACTTCATTCTGAGAGTATCTTTTAGTATCCCCCATCCAAAGTGTGGCTCATCATATAAATAGTTTCGATCATTAAAAGGACCTCAATTACAACTATTAGTTCTAAAGTTTCTATGTGTTGTATTGCACAAAGTCATACACTAAATGTATTGTAGTAAACCTCATTGTGGTAAGTAGTAAGGGGGAGTTATATGATACCCAGGCAACCTATACGGCTTAATACCCAAGCACTTAAAAATTGTTAAACCAACTAAATTGTGGAACCGGATGTCCCTAAGAGGGCATTTGGATCGAAGTTACTTTACATAAATTACTTATGCCTCAAGTAGCTTATCTTAGCTTCTACTTATTTAGTAGATAAGTGTGTTTGGTAAACAACATACTTATCAGCCAAAAAGTAGAAAAATATGTTTGGTTTTTAACATCGCATAATTACTTATCCCTCAAGTTTATTTAATGCAAGGGAATTTTCACACCAAGTTCGAGTGAGGTGGCCTATGGGATGCGGGGGCACACCCCAGGTGGGCGGCCCGTGTGAGGCGGGTTACTCGTGGGAGGCGAGACCCATGTGATGTGGGGCCCACAAGGGGGGTTCGATTAAGGACCTAACTAATGGGAAGTGGGGCCTAGGCTATGAGATAAAGGGATTGATTCGCCACGCTCTATCGGTTTGAGCTTTTAGAGCAGGTGGTTAGTTATCCTGTATCAAAGTGGTATCAAAGCGGGAGGTCTCATGTTCGAGACTCCTCACCGGAGGTGATTAATGCAATGGCATTTTCACACCGGGTTCGAGTGGGGTGGCCTATGAGATGCAGGGGCACACTCGGAGTGGGCAGCCCGTGTGAGGCGAGTGGCTTGTGGGAGGCGAGACCCATGTATGCGGGGCCCACAAGGGGGTTTGGCCGAGGACAACCCATGGCAAGTGGGGCCTGGGCTATGAGATAAAGGGATTGATTCGCCATGCTCTATCAGTTCGAGCTTTTAGAGTAAGTGGTTAGTTGTTCTGCATCATTGTTCAATCCACCTTTAATATCCACCGTCCATCATATAGGCCCAACCTTTGATGTAGACGTTCAACCTTTGATGTGAGTTATCCATCATGTAGGGCCTACCTTTAATGTGGGCTATCCATCATTTGAGGCCCACCTTGGATGTGGGTTGTCCATCATGCGGGTCCACCTTTAATGTGGATTGTCCATCATGCAAGGCCCAACTTCGAAGTGAGTCATCCATCAAGTGAGGCCCGCCTTCAATGTGAGTCATTCATCATTAGGGGCCACCCTTCGATGTGAATTGTCCTCGTGTGGGACCCACCTTGATATGGGTCATCTATCATGTGGGGCCCACCATCAATGTTATTGGCCATCGTGTGGGGTCAACCTTTAGCATCCAGCTCCTGTCATGTGTAGCCCACCTTTGATGTGGATCGTCCATCATGTGAACCCCACCTTCAATGTGAGTTGTCCATCACGTGGGGCCCATCTTGGATGTGGGGCATTCATCATCAGTACCTTTGATGTCGATCGTCCATTATGTGGGGCCCACCTTGATATGGCTTATATGTGGGCCCACCATCAAAATAAATTATCCATCATGTGGGGTCCACCTTCAATGTCCATCGCCTAACATGTGGGACCCATCTTTGATGTGGACCATCCATCGTGTGAGCCCCATCTTTGATGTGGATCGTCCATCATGCGAGCATGCCTTGGATGTGGGTCATTCATCATTAGGGGCTGACCTTTGATGTGGATTGTCGATTATATGGGGCCCACCATGACGTGGGTCATCCATCATGTGGGGCCACCTATAATATCCATCACCCCTCATGTGGAGCCCACCTTTGATACACATTCTCTATGGGTCGTCCACCATGTGGGGCCCACTATAGATATGGGCCATTCATCATTAGCGGCCTACCTGTGATGTGCATAATCCATCTTGTGGGCCCACCTTGATGTGGGTCATCCATAATGTGGGGCCCACCTTTGATGTAGATCCCCCATCATGTGGGGCCCACCTTTGATGTGGACCGCCCATTGTGTGGGCCCCACCTTTAATGTGGGACCATCCATCATGTGGGGCATCCTTTGATATGGACCATCCATCACATGGGGAGAGAGAGAGAGAGAGATGTAGAAAAATTAAAAGTTAAAAGTTGAAAAGCAAAAATTAAAAACTTGGAATTAAGTAACTTTTATCACATAAGTTATTGTTACAATGGTGCATACCAAACTAAAGTTAAAAAGTAACTTATTAACTTAACATAAGTTAAAAAGTTACTAATTGGGTGGTATCCAAATGGGCCCTAAGTCACAGTACTGAAGTTAGAATGGTTGAATAATCTTAACCCCTGATTCATGCATACTTTTTTCTTAAGATTTCTTTTTTCTTTTTTTAAATTTTGAAAGATTAAATTCGTGGATACTTGTTTGTTGAAATAGCATTATTTGATGTTTTTTCATTTTTCACCATCCAATAAATATCTACCACTTCAAAAGTCAGATAATCAAATAAGTGTAATTTTTGGTTCATGCACATCTAAGATGGGAACCATAATTTGGATCATCTAACTGTATGCCATGGGTGCATTTGTCAATTAATTTCAAGGTGCCTGCATATCATCCATCACTCTGCAAAAGTATCAAAGTCTTTCTCTTTAATAACTCTCGTGTCAGTTGCAAAACCATCTTCTCTCTATTCTATCACAATTTTCACCAAAAAGAAATCCAAATAATAAAATAAAAGGGGTAGATCAAAGAGGTCTGCCACATAGGAGGGCCACTGTTTGAAGGACTTCTTTTTTAATGTATTTATAGATTTTGCATTAGATAGAAGGAACCTACAGAAGTGTTTCAAGAGGCTTATGCCTCGTGCCTTGTGGTTAACTCCTTGCCTCTCAGCAGACATGGACACCTCACAACTTGTTTAATGTATTTATAGATTTTACATTAGATAGAAAGAACCTACAGATGTGTTTCAAGAGGCTTATGCATCGTGCCTCAAGGTTAACTCCTCGCCTCTCAGCAGACATGGACACCTCAAACATTGTATTCAACTTTTAAAAACACTGATAGATATACATATATGCAGGTATACATGAATGTGTGAGTACAACCTTGCAAGTCAAGACTATGCAGCGTGTAGAATCTAACTCATTGACAAGTCTCATGCAATAAGTCATGAACTCCAGAGTACTTCACAGCATAACTAACAAGTAACAACATGATACTCACCTGTTTATGTTGATGTACTGAGCCAAATTTTTGGACAGTATAAGCAATGAACCAGCAGCATGTCGAAAGTATCTGTAAAAAAAGTTCTCAATGGTGAAATGGGGGATTAAATGCAAATATGATATAAAAATAAGAACTTCCACAGTAAAAGAAAGCTCTTTCATGCCTAGATATCCTCTGTACCATCGATATGCATTTCGTCAAGATTACCTGGTTGCTACCTCCTCCAATACATGGTTTGCTAGGATAGGATCATGTTGGTCGCTCTAATACATAGTACTAAGTGTATACACATGTTAACAAGTACAATTTGTTGGTAATATATGAAATGACCAATGGTATTATTATTAGACTGTGCATGCATAGTATCATGTCATATGCCTGATATTGCATAAACCAAAATACAAATCTATATATTCCATTTCAAGTTCAAACTGTCTTAAGAAATGACGAGTATAAACAATAATCGCAGGTTGGTGAAACTAGTGATACAGATTGCAAAATAACCATTTATCCTGATCGGCTAATTTGGAACGGAAAACATAAGGAGGTTGGAGATATAGGCAACATCTTTCTGCAAGATATGTTTCAACAAATAACTCATTGATTGTTGTTTGAATTATCTCCGATATTATCATCATCTCCAGCTTGGCGATACCGATAATACTGGTAGTGATACCGATAAAACCAGTAGTATTAGAAATTTTAGGCATCAACAATGTATCGCTAAGTATCGCCAACGTATCGATATCACCAATATTATCAATTGTGTAAATTCTAGGCGTCACTTATATTGCCAATGTATCAATATCGTCAATATTTTCAACTGCGTAAATTCTAGGTAACGCCTGCGTCACAAGTGCATCAGCGATATTTCAATCATATCACCATCATAGAGATATCACAGAAAGTTTGTTTATTTATAAATAAATAAATTTTTAAAAAAAATTCTATTTCATTTTTTTATGAGCACATTGTTTTATGCGATTTTCAATTTGTCATTGCTAATCTTGATAATATATCAATATTATCATTATCGCAACATGCGCGATATCAAGACCACAATCTTTCGTTTCCTTTCTAGTTGTTGATGATTTTTTGGTAAAATAGTTGCCAATATTTTGCAATATTAATGGATATTTGGTTGGAAGGTTGGATGGATGATTGGATGGTCGGACTGTTTCTTACGATGACACCTGCTTTTAAGCCTCCATTAAATGAAAACTTACATATATACATTCTTTTTGCAAATTTTTTATTCCTAACTATGCAAATATGTGTATTTTAGCATCTCCTAAAGTTTCACTAAAAATTCTACCATTGTCCCCATGTTTTCCCACATTTCCGGTTATCAGCGATATTATCAGCGATATCGATATTGTTTCTATATCCTCGGCCAGCGAAACTTGTAGCGATACCGACTTTGAACACTGAATCAACCTATATATTAGACTATTAGATAACACTTGATTGTTGTCAACTTACACAATAGTCAATTACATAGTCTGTGGGAGTTTTGTGCTCTCATTGCTAGTCCCAACACCCGATAAAGGAGGGTTGCATTAGGTTGGCAACTGGTGTCAAATTTATGCCATAACTTTCATCACGAACCCAAACAATATGGCATTCCAAACTCATGCCAGGGTGTAGTAAGAAATGGGAAAGGGTTGGCTAAGGCATTCCCCAAAAGTGACACATTGCAACAACACTCAGTTGCTATAAGAAGTGAGGGTCCCGGTGCCATTCTAGATGTGGGCAGGTAAAGAAGCTAGTACAGGAGAATAGGATTCGTCTTGCGACACGAAATATAAGAACATTGATGAGTATGGAGTTAGTAGGTATGATGAAACAAATGAGACTTGACATAGCTTGCATTAGGAGATTAAGTGGAAAGGGACCAAAGTAGAGAAATTAATGAATAAAACTTTGGAAAATAGGAAAAGGACAATAATAGAAAGGGGTTCGGGCTAAGGATACTAGTAGGTAAAGAATTTAAGGATAAAATTGTAGATGTGAGAGTAAGTGATAAGATTTTCTTAATAAAACTTGTATTAAGAGAGGAAATAATCGATGTTATTAGTGCACTTGTGCCACAGATAGGTTTAGAAGATAGAATCAAAAGACAATTTTGGGAGGATATGAATAAACTAATACAAAGAATTCCGAATGGAGAGGAGATATTTGTAGGAGTAGACTTAAATGATCACATAGGAAAAGAAAGTAGAGAATATGAGAGCATACATAGAGGATATGGTTTGGAAGATGAAATGAAATAGAGATGTTGTCCTTGATTTTTCTATGGCATACATTAAAAAGAGAGATGAACATTAATAACTTTCAAAAGTAGATCATATACAAGCCAAATAGATTTCTTTCTACTTAGGAAAACAAAACAATCAATATGTAAGGATTGCAAGGTTATACTAGGAGAGAGATTGACTGCGGAATATAGGTTAATGGTTATGGATGTTTACATTAAGAGATGGAATAGAGTGAAATTAATAGTCGTAAAAAAACTAGGTTATGGAATTTAAAATGAGAGAAAACAATGTTACTTAGAATAAATTGATGGAAGAAGGAAAGCAGGAAAAAGTAAATGTTATGTGGAATGAGATGGCAGAGTGCATTATCAAAGTGGCAAAAGATGTTTTAGGTGTATCTAAAGGGAAAAGCCAATCATATAAGTAAATTTGTGGTGGAATGACGATGTACAAAAAGCTATTCACGAGAATAATTCATATTTCAAAGCTTGACAAGGGACTAGAAATGGTGAAAATTTTGAACTACATAATAGTAACAAAAGACCACTAAGAAAATAGTAACGCTACATGTAAGGCTTATGATGATCTTTACAATAGATTGGAGACAAGAAAATGTCAAAAAGATGCTCAAACTTGCATAAATGAGAGAGAAGGGTGGGGACTAGATCATGTTAGATACATTAAGAGTAATAAAACAAAAAGGTACTAGATCATGTTAGATACATTAAGAGTAATAAAATAAAAAGGTACTAATAAAAGGCAATGAGATCAGCGAAAGGCAGAAAAGCTATTTTTTGATAGCTTGTTAAATGACAACCACTCTGATGAGGACATCGTGCACACGCACGCCCGCACACCACCACCCCTACGCACGTACGTACGCAGAAGGAGGACCCCCACCATCGATATGGCTCGATGACGACGTCCAGAGAGGGCTTCCTAGCTAGAAGTCAAGTTTTGGTTCAGAAAAAGTGGCCCGATAGTAAAGAAAAGCCCACCATGGGATCTCATGATCGTGGCCCACTCGTCGGATTGGTTTTATATTTTAGGTTTTGCTTATTGTTATCATTTAGAACATCGTGAACGCTTTCGATTTTCTTGTTTGGTTTTTATTTTAGTTTACTTCATCGCCAAGTAATAGGTGTTGCACATGGTGCGAGTTTTTGGGTATAGGGTTCTCCCTATAAATAGGCACCCCTTGTAGTTTTTTTGATTCATTGAAGTTAATAAAAAAATTCCTGCTTTATTTTTCTACTCTCTTCGTGAGTTGTGGAAGAATTCAAAAGTGGGTGCAAAGCCCTCCCTTTTCGAAGGGCTAACTACCGTGGTGCGAAGCCACATCAATCCCAATTCACCCCCATCTTCCATCATCTTTTTTTTCCATCTTCCCTCACCATCCGTACTTCAAATTTGTCCTTTTGTTGCATCAGATTTCTTCATTACAGCAGGTTTCCAGATTTCGGCCCGTAGGCGAGCTAAAACTTCGGCGGAACACCACGCACAAACCGTAGATCGGATCGAGCTGAGATTTGGGGGTTTTGGAGTCCATCCCTGGCCGACCAGGGCCAACGTGACCTTTTTCTGAATAGTGGGCCCCACACACGTGGGGCCGGGATCACAGGCACGTCCGTCTGGGCCATTGTTGCTGTGCACACGCGGGATCATCTTTTGGCTCAGGTTTTTATCATCTTTTATCCTCTCATAGCCGCTTTTCATGAATTCTAACCCTAGATTACATGATCCCTAATTGATTTGCCCTTTTTTATCACCTTAGGGTTCCTTGAATTGAAATTAGGGAATCCCTTGGATTAGGGACTGATTTTTATGCATGAGTAGTTGATTTTATTTCCCTTTGACATTGTTTGGTTTATAATTTTTATTGGTCCAGTCATAACCTGTGTCGGCTTGGACCCGCATAGATTCCCCTTTAATTGAATGTTTGGATTTTCATATGGGATGTGGAATTTGTGTGATTGTTTCTGAATTGGTGTGATCTAAGCCTGAAATCTTGCATATCATATTTAAATTCACGTCCTGCATCACACTCTTAGAGCATAGGAATAGAAGGAACCATAAACTCAAATAATGCTGGATACCATACATACTTTCATAGGATTATGATATCTGAATGAAGAAAGCTTTGAGAAAGATGAAAACAAGAGAGGCCCTTGGACAAGATGGTATACCAATAGAGTTTTGGAAGTGTATGGGAGATATAAGATAATTTTTGTTGAAAAACTTATTCAACAAGATTGTGAGCTCAAAGACAGAGAGTTGCACTAACTATCGTAGGATTAAACTTATGAGTCATTCTATGAAACTTTGAAAAAAAAAAAATCACACTATAAAACTCTTGGACAGAGATTGAGCAAAAACTAAGGCATGAGACAAAGGTATTAGAAAATTAGTTGGTTTCATGCTTGGGAGACTCTTAGGAGTTTCAACACCCTGTCAAGGGTTCGAGTATCCATAGGTGGTGAAATTCCACTACGGTGTGAGTGTGTGGTGGTGTGTGCGCGTGTAAAAAAAAAAAAAAAAAACCTGGGAGATCTACCACTAAAGTTATTTTCCTATTTAGACAATTGATGGAGAAATATAGGGAAAGGAGAATGGATAGGATTTCCACATGGTCTTTATTGATTTAGAGAAAGCATACGATAGGATCCCTAGATACTTAATCTAATGGGTGTTGGAAAATAAATGAGTCTCAAGCAAGGTATTCCATAATGCTAACAGTGGTCAAAACGGCCATCACCGTTATCTTTACGATACGGGCTATAGCAGCAATTACGGCTCCCGTAATGGTTGTTACGGTCTCTCTTTTTATTTTTATTTTTCAAAAAAAAAAAAAAAACCAAAAAACCTGTATCGACCCTATCATGGACTGTTACGGGGCCATTACAACCTTTACGGGTGGTGTAAAAGGTTGTCATGGGGTTTGTAACAGCCTATACGGGTCATTTTTTTCCGTAACAGCCATTATGACCTTTATGACCCCGTAACGTATAACAGTTCTCACCATTACCTTTACGCAATGGCCCTTACGGTCCCGTAACGACTGTTATGGCACACTATGGTTTTAAGAGGATATATTGACATTGTTAAGGAAATGTATGAGGGAGCAATTACAAATATCAGGACTACTAGTGCAGAGACAAGCGAGTTCCCAATTATTGTAGGCTTACACAGGGGTCGGCATTAAATTCGTCTTGTGATGCGAAACAACTCGAGTAGATTTATTAAAACACACCAATAAATAAATCCCCAAAAAATTGGGCAAAGAAAATGCTTTAAAAAAATTAAAAATTAAAAAAATTTGTGGACTTCTAAAACTTTTAGACTACTTTCGCATGCATCGCTAGTGTTGATTGCTACTTGTGAAATATCGCAAGTATCAATTGATACTAAGTATATAACATTAGACCCTTGCCAATATATCACAATATTATCAATACAAAGATATATCCAGAAGGGATCAATGATACTATTAGTGATACCATCTATGCTTGTTATTACACCCTATATATTGCTAACCAATGGTACTGATAATATCTTATTAATATATCGGCCATTAAATTGATAAATTGAATAGCATTGTTGTTATACGAATCTTATGGAAAGAAAGGAACAAAGGAATTTTTAAAAACAAAATATCACTATGGAAAGCTTTTTTGATGTCCAATATGGTGGAGCATAAGGCTGGAGTTTAGGAGGGGTCTCCAATGAGGAGATCTCATTCGAGATTGGAAGGGGAGATCGATGGGTTGGGGGAAAAAAAAAAAAGAGGCCCAAGCGAATGAAGGTTGGGAGCCCGCTCCACTGGGCCACATTAAGTTCAATTTCAGTGATTGTTTTATCATAAGTCCTACTTCTGGATGGAGTGGTGCATGATGACAGAGGTGCACCATGGTGGCTTTTACTGAGCCATGTCACGTGTTCAAGCAAAGGCGAAATCCTTGCTTTACAGGACAGTTTGCATATCGTCTAAACACACTTCAATGGTCCAATGATTATTGAAGGGAATTCTAGTATTGTTGTCAAGGTGGGTATCCTCTGAGGACTGAGATGCCATGCCCATGGAAATTGTTGTTCTATATTATTAAGATGGAAATGGAAGGGATAAAAGCATTCATGAAGACAATGATCCAATCCGTGATTCTTTAAATAAGTTGAATCACGCTCTTGAAGGTACTAGGACTAATACCAAGAAAATTCACCAAACAAACTTTGGGAATCATCATTGTATTAGTTCAAATAACAGCTTCATGTAAAAATGATAACAAAATAATGAAAATGATATATCTAGCATATCTAATGAATATAAAGAAAACTGTAATTACATAATATATAATGACATAATCCCCTAAAAACATTTTCAAATTGTGCACAGGGGACAACACTACATATTGTGAAGTTCTTCAACATTCAGATGTTCAAATGGAATGCTAATACTCTCTTCCAAGAAAACTCTTCAACATATTGTGAAGTTTTTTTTTTTTTATCCACTAATCAGCAGCCGAAGTATTTTTTATATTCATGAGAATACAAAAATGATCATTGGTAAGTTAATTCTCAATAATCAAAAAGCACACCAAGCAGAAACAAACACTCCAAAGAATCAAACTAAGTTGATTCACCAAATAGAAACCGAATATAAGCAGTATTGCATCATAACCACCAACACCCAGCTTTGTGACAGATACTTACGACTTTCCATCCCCAAACTTCCACCAGTCAGGTTCATACCATGCCTTTCCCCTGAAAATGTTATTAAAAGGTTGTGATGTTGAGAAGGCTAAGAGTAGATCATCTTAAATAATAAATGCTTCTAAAAGTAGCATAAAGGTGTTTCCTTACAAGTAAAGAACTATGAATTTTCAATAAAATGATACCAAAACTAATAGAGACATAAAAAAAAAAGAAAAAAAAAAAGACAATCTCATTAAACAAAAAAGTCCGTATCAATTGTTGTTGTGTGAGGTGTTTCATGAAATTATTCTAGGAAAATACTACTGAAAGAATAATTGACAACAAGGTGAGTATCGGAAATCAAAACATGCCAACACAAACTCAAAAGCAATGCATTATATTTTTGAGATACATAAAAGTACATTATCAATATCAGTTAACAAAAACAAGATCACATTCTCGATGACCGACACTACATATAACGGAGACTAGTGTTCGAAGTATTGGTATTGCTACAAGTTTCGCTGGCCAGGGATACGGAAACAATAGCGATATTGCCAATAACCAGAAATGCAGAGAAACATACGAAAATTAGTGAATTTTTTTAGTGAAACTTCGGGAGATGCTAAAATACACATCTACATATTTAGGAATAAAAAATTTACAAAGAGAATGCTTACATAATAAGTTTCCATTTAATGGGGGATTAAAAGCATGTATTGCCGTAAGAAATTAGTCCAACCATCCCATTGATCTAGCCAACCATCCTATTTATCCATCCAACCATCCATCCAAACATCCATTGATATTTCAAATCATCGACAACACATGATATTTCGCTAAGAAATCGTCGACAACTAGAAAGGAAGTGAAAGATTATGGTCTCGATATCACCAATGTTGTTATTGTTGACAAATTGAACATTGCATACAACCATACGCCCATTAAAAAAAATAAATAAATAAATAAAATAAAATAAAATAAAATTTGTAATGAATTTTTTTAAATAAACAAGATTTTGGCAATATTATCAAAATATCACCAAATGCACTAGTGATACAAGTGACACCTGGAATTTACACTATCGAAAATATTGGCGATACATTAGTGATATCGATACATTGGCAATACAAGCAACACCTGGAATTTATGCAGTTGAAAATACTGGTGATACATTGGCGATACTCAGCAATACGTCATTGATACCTGGAATTTCTGATACTACCATGTTATCGGTATCACTACCAATGTTATCGGTATCACCAAGCTGGAGATACGGATAATATCAAGGACATTTCGATAATATCGGGAATACTTCGAACAATGGCTGTGAGAACGTTATTACAATGATTATGATGACCAAAGCCATATCTTTGCATGTGCTTGTGATGCAACCATGGAAAAAAAAAAAAAAGAAGAAGAAGAAGAATGAAGGGTGCACATGGAAATTATGTTTGAGTTATGCAACTCATATACCATTCAGTACAGTTTCAAGATTCCTGTCTCCATTGCTTCAGGGCCCCTTTTTCCCTTTGTTAGATAGTATAGTATACATGGAAGATCTGTCCGACTTATGCAACTCACATACCATTTTGTACATTTTCAAGATTCCCTCCTCTGTTGTTTCAAAGACACCATTTTGTTGGATCGTTATGAAGCCCATGCATAGCTCCATCTTGTAAAGGATAAAAAATATAGCTTGATTTAGTAAAATCTGGTATAGCTTCTGACAAACTCCATATTACCTTGTGAAGTGCTACCTATATACATCCATATGCTAAACCCACTTATGCCAAAATCCTAAAATCATGAGACACGAAATATATTATACATTGGATATTTCTAATAAATAATAATAATAATATATAGAAGACATTTGCTAAGCCAATACATGAACTACACATCTCATCCACACACCACCAAATGCGACGCCATGGTCCACAAGCATGAAATCCAAGCCATCCATCAGGTGGGTCCCATTGTTTTGATGCTTGGCATAGGCTGGTTAGATCAATAGGTGCACTACAATTTACAAAAGAAATCAACAGATGAAATTACTTCTAGAGAGTTTTTCTAAGCTGTCCGACTATTCTAACATAGTTGAGTACCTGACAAAAGGACCAGCCTGATTTCTAGAATAAGGGATATAAATGGTAGGGCTCATGTAATTGATGGTTTCAGTCTGATATGCCTGTGTATGCGGGCACATATGTTGGTGTGTACATGAACTACCTCATACAAGCACGTGGGCCAGAACAAAGGGAATGAGCTCGGATAGAACACCCACCCCCTGAATTTTACAGGGGCCCACCTGAGTCTAAAAACGGCGTGAAGTTTGGTCTGGCCCTTCATCCTGTAAGTGCTATAGTTTCTATCCCTGTTTGTTGTCAAATTTGTAGTGCCAAAATCACTATTATACTCTGTTATATATAACTTGCATAAGTGAAGCTCTCTCAAGGATCAACATTCATAAACAAGCTAAGCTCACAACAAGCAAAGCTCTCAAGTACAAGACTCAAGATCTTGAATGAAAGAACTGCTCACAAGACAAGACTCTTGAATGAAAAGAAAGTACAAGGCAAGACTCAAGCTGATCTCAAGACTCAAGTTGAGACTCAATCTGAAACTCAAGCTGAAACTCAAGCCACTTTCAAGATTGAGCTACTTCAAGGTTTAATCTACATCAAGATTTCAAGACTTCATGGCTCATACTTCAAGGTCACTTGTTCCTAATGCTTCAATGTCCATACTTCATGATTGAGGTTTGTTTGACCATAGGTTGACCTTAGAAGTAGGTCATTTCGGATACATAAGTCGAATGTTATTTTACATGTGATTGGTCTGTTCTTCGACTAGTCCTAGGCCTTCTTCGACTAGTCCTAGACTTGCTTCGACCAGTCTAAGAAATTCCTCGACCAGTCGTAAGTTTGTTACAAATTCCGGATAAAATCTGTTAGCCTTCGACTAGTCCTGGAATCTGTTCGACCAGTCATAGGAACAGTGTCGACTGATCTTCGACCAATCGTACATTCTTCGACTCGAAGTCCAGCGAAGATATTCAGGACCTACGACCAGTCGAAGGAAACCTACGACCAGTCGTAGAACGGTCAAAGCAAATCCCGTCGGATTTTTCAAATATCTATTAGAGCTTCGACTAGTCGAAGAGCACTCTAGACCAGTCGAAGACCCGATCTTCTTACCTATAAATAGTGCACGAATCTCAAAAGAAATCATCTATTTAATTAAAGTATTCAAGCCAATCTTCGTCGAACTTCTGAGAGATAATTCTGTGCTCCATCTAAGCTAAGTGTGCTTATTTAATATTCTTCTTTCCTTAGCTTTATTTTAATTGATTTTGTTTCTTATATTCCAATCCGATTTGAAAAGAGGAATTATTATTCCCTTTCTTTGGAATCAAAATCAATTAAGGCAAGCCCTATTTGGTTTAATTTAAAATCTATTAGAATTAGAACCATTGTAATCGAGTACTGGACATTGAACTTGGACATTCAATCATCTACTTTGATTTGGTTCTACCGGGCTGCTACAACGAAGGAGATTTTCAGGTATTTTACATATTGTAAATTCCTTTCTATTATTTTGGTTTTTTTCAAGATTTGCCAGAAAAATCTTGTTATATTGGTTATCTGAGGAGAGCCAGGAAAACTCAGAAGTGGGGTTTTTTTAATTGTGTAAGCCCACAGACAAAGACACAATTGTAAGGGTTTTGGGTGAACCTGGGAAAACCTATTTTTAGTGAACGCTAATATCCCGTGTGAGGATATTAGGAGCTTTTTGTATGGCTGTTGTATAACAGTTGGTGAACACACAGGCGAACCACTATAATCCCTTGAGTTGTGGTTGATTGATTTATTCTTTTAATCTTTTAATTTTTGTGGGATGTATGTATGGTGGTGAATGTTGTAATTATTTAATTCAAGCTTTGTGAGAATGTTGTAATAGCTTAGAATTTACTTTCTGCTATTCCTTTATAAGCTTGATTTTCAATTTCATTTGAAAGTTGTTCCAGCAAGGTTGCCCTGCCATTTTTATGGTGTATGGCTGTCCCTAGAACAATACATCTTTAATTACAAGTTATTTCAATTCAGTTTATATTTATTATTGTATTCCTCTTCGGTTTGAGACTTGATACAAAGACCTTTCTAGAAATAAGGTTGTCCTATCATAAACTCTGTTTTTGGTGTAAGGTTGTCCTTAGAACAACGTTTGTATCAACCTCTCAAGATCTGAATTTTGAGGTTGTTTTTCTTTCCTGCATTGTTATTTAATTTGGCTATCATTTTCTTTATTATTCCGCTGTTATAAGTTTTTATTTGGCATTGTCCTATTCACCCCCCCTCTAGGACATATAGCTTGGCCTTTTCACATCCATACTGGATGAAGAGTCTTAACGGCATCAATTATATATACACAAGGGGACCGTACCACCATATGCCTACAGCGGTGCATGTATCACTGGAGTTCCACACACTTGAATTTATAGGATTCCCAAATTCAACTAAAGAGTGTGTGTGTGCGTGTGTGTGAACTCACTTGAATTTTTTAGGACTCCCAAATTCAACTAAAGTGTGTGTGTGGGTGTGTGTGCATGGGCATGTGCGTGTGCATGCAAGCATGCACGCACGCGTGTGTCACCATATGCCTACAGTAGTACCTATACCATTGGAGTTCCACACACTTGAATTTATGGGACTCCCAAATTCAACTAAAATGTGTGTGTGATTGTGATAGGAAGCGCTCCACAGGTCAGTCAGACCACAAAAACGGCCACACAACTTTAACTATGACCCTAGAATCCAATCAGACCATTAATTGGACCATCCAACTAGATTTGTGGGCCCCATAGTCCAATCGGGCTACCGGTTGGTCCATCTAATTGGATTATTGGGCCCCACAATCCATCAGTATAGCCTTATGGCTCAATTCCTTCAATTGACTAGAAGGTGGGGCTCACACCTTTTCCTATGTTGTGTTTTAAATATCGACGATATCAAACAATATATCCCACCTATTCGATCTAGTGAGCATTTTTCAATTTTTTCTCCATGTTTTTGTTGTAAATCATGTTAAACCAGTGTCAAATGGTTACAAATCTATGATTGTTCATGTTTTCCATGAGAAATCATGGATTTGGAACTTCGATTTTGAGATTTAGGGGAGATGGGTCAAGTTGCAGAAAATTGAGAAAAATCGAAATTTCTCAATTTCTCGCAAATCAATTGCAATATTTGCATCCAAACACAAAATTCAACGTGTGTAACCTAATTTAGTGGTTCTTCTTTTGTTTTTGAATGGATTTCTTGTGTTTCCATACATGTCTTCTTACGTTTATAAATTATATGAATAGACTTTGAATATACTTGCATCAGCTCAATTGAAAAGCACATATATTAGGACCCCATACAAAGGAAACCCCTATTATGTGCACTTTTTTGTAATGTTTATTGATGTCTTTTTCAACAATCCGTGATGTTTCATTGAAAAAATCGACCAATTTCCCAATGTTCCCATGTTTCCCAACAATAGCGATACATTAAGCGGTACAACTAATATATCACATGCAATAACCGATGTGTTTCCTTATCCCAAGGGTGCGATACATTACACGATAAAGATATTTAAAACATTGTTCCTATGTGCAATGGTGGTTTGGATACATGACTAAAACTCGTGCTTAAAGATGCAAGATTCAAAGCCTTTCATGCACCATGCAGACAAAAGGCTCGAAGTTGAATCAAATAATGCTCACATGATTGGGTAAGCAAGAGGAAGCCCCGACAATGCTATTTGGTAATACAATGGGTATTAAGGTCAAACTTCCACCAAACTAACATTTATCATAGATGATATGAAGTTCAGAAATTTTTTATCAAATTTAGCTAAGTCAAGAAGTACATACTCTTCACTTATCACATCCCCGGACTTCATGCACCCCACATAGGCACCTTGTTGCCCACGATGATTTTCAAGGATTCCAATTAGCCCATCTGAAGGCCACACAAAAAAAAAAAAAAAAAAGTCATGACATTCAGGTGTGTTTGAAAAATTATTAACAGCAAGAAAATATGATCAGTAATTTTTAGAATCATAATTTGAGAAAAAAGGAATAAAGACTATACCCAGGTCAAGGTTGATGTTGTCATCAACCTTAACATAGAACTCTGCATCCCATGTTTCAACTGCAGTACTAAAGAAGAATTTTGCTTTCTTCGGTAACTCTTCTTGAGCTTCTTCATGACCTTCCTACAAGTTGAAGGACTATTAACTAGTAGAAAATCCACAAATCACATATTCTGCTTCCAAATGTAAGTCCAGAAAGGGGACTTGGTGTCAAATGATATCTATATTCATTTCAAATGATGTCATATCCAAAAATAAAGAAAAGAAAATGAAAATGAAAATGAATCATTGGTCGAATGAACTTGCTTACCTACTGATAGGTTATACCGGCATAGTTTAATGGAATAATACAAAGGCAAGCAGGCTAACAAATGAGAAATTAGATATCTGCAGGTAGAACTCAATTTTCATACCATGAATTCCTTGGAGTATTTCCATTTCAAAAGGCTACATTGGATTGTACTCAATTCCAACATAAAAACAGATCTTCGCACATGTAATTCTCTAAAGGTTGTAGAAAGCCTTATCAACATAACCCATTAGTACTACATCCAAAGTACTGGATATGATTAGTTCAGCAACTTGGAAGTCAGCTGAGTCAACTCTTTTTTTCCTTTGAAATTAAAGTATTGAAGTCGAAGCTCCAACTTTACGAAAAATTATGCAACGCAAATGATCAAGTTGATGGTGTTTTACAAAAATCAGTAACTTTTTCCTTGGAATGACTGAGTCAAACTTGAAAATCAGTTTCAACTTTCAACTCAATATTTCTCACTTTCAAATCAATATTTTTCACTGACTCTTTTAATATTTGTAAATGGTCTTTGGAAGTTAATGCAAACTATTATCTTTTAAATGAGATACCAATAGTAGTGTGACCAATGTCCAAGCTGAAGAAGGACAGGATTAGACACATAATAATATGGGCTTAAGAAAAGTACAATAAAACCAAGTATCAACTCATCCATTCTTGTGATGTTCTAAGTTTGAGAAGCTTTGTTGCACATCATTGGAATCATTTTCAGGAGTGAAATAGAAATATAGGCATGGTTATGGCAACCATTATCATGATGCTCTTGGGAAGTTATCATTATGGGAATTATTTGCATGTATGATTATAAACATAACAAAAATGGTGTTGCAATTGTACGTTGAAATGAATTGCATGCATCTTTCATTGGTGCCAATGCATCTAGAAAGTTGATCTTCATTTACTGCAACCATACATTGTGAATTTAAATTCCATTTTTCTTTTAGCTTCTCATATCTTATGGATAAGTACTACATAATCACTTTGTAATTGAAGAAGAGCATGGGCATCTTGCAATATTGGTTCATCTATGTAACTTCTCAAATTAGAGAAACCAAGTCAGATTGAATGTTTCTTCTTCTTTAGATTATCAGATATGCTTGTAGGCTAGGACTAGGAGTGTAGACAAATTTGGGTTCTTACTCTTTTCCTTCTTTCTTTTCCTTTTTTGATAAATGAATTTGGATTCTTACTATTTTGATCATCTCTTGTGAGGGCCTTGGATTCTTTCATGGTAATAAGCTTCAAGGTAGGAGCAAAAATTGGACTAGAAAGTAGAAACCTAGTGGAGATGAACTTAGAAGATCAAAAGGAAATCATAACAGAATGGTGGTGATCAGGTACTAGAAACTGTCAGGCAGCGATGTTAAAGATTGGGGGGGGACCCAAAAAACTACCATATGGTCATGGTAATTGGACTAGGAACCCTTGCGAATCAAGAGAGGTTTCAAGAAGAGATCTCATGCTGGCCACAAGGAGTTCTGGAGTGCCAGTTCATATCTACAAATTACAAGAACTTTACTTTTAAAGGACACATTATTAAAGGAAGATGTCAATGCAATTGTGAAAGTGGGTTCTCTGCTTCACATGTTGAAGACAATTGAGAATCTGAGATCTTTCTTTGGAATATTTTTGGCTCTTTGTCAGCCAGAGAGTATTGGGGAGTCTATTTTCAAGAGAATGAATCCCAAGAAGTTATTGGAAAAATTGGAGGCCAAATGCAACAGTATGGAGGAGGTTGAGAGTGAATCCACTTTTAATGTGCTGTGCGTTACTGGAGCCGAGGAACTGTGGAGACGAACATGGCTGGCTTTTTGAAACTGAGGAGAGTGATTTGATCACAGCATGAAACTTGAGGGGAAATTTTATTAGACAACTACAAGACCTGATATACTATTTGGGGCACAGTGTTCAAGCAATTAAGAGGCAACATGAGCAATGGATGAATGTGGCAGAAATGAGAATCATTGAAATGGATGTATGGGAAGGCTAGGAAGGATTAGTATTAAGATATGAGGTCATTAGAAACAAATGGAGAGTAGCCCCAATTGGAAATAAATATATCGAAAGCCGATTGAGATGGTTTGGCAATATGCTAAGAAAACAAGTGACCCCAGTAAGGGCATTTTGATTAAAAGAGCATGAACAGAGGACAAGAGGAAGACATAAAAGGACTTGAAGAGCAAAGGTGAGAAAGGGCGTGAAGGCTTTTTCACTGACCAAAAATAGAGCCCTAGGAATACAAAGGTTTTGCAAAACAGGATTCACAAATATGACCCCAAATAGCCGGGACAAATGCTATTATGATGATTAGGGGTGCACATGGAACTAGTAGAACCGGTAAATCGGACCGGAACCGACCAAACCGCACGGTTTGGTCCGGTTCTGAAGTGCACCGGTTCCAATTCCGGTTCCGAAAATCAAAGAACCGATTAGTTCAATTCGGTTCTCGGTTTGGGGTCTTGTAGAACCGAACCGAACCGAATTTGGAACCGGACCGTAGAACCGAACTTGGAACCGGACCGAGTTTACAATATATTTTAGTTGTCTATTTTCTTAGTTTACAATATATTTTAGTTGTCTATTTGACTCATGATTTATGGTTTACAATGCACCCTTTGATTGTTTCTATAAATGTCTTTTTGCACACCTTACACAATATCTAAACCAGTGTATCAAATAGCGTTCGTAGCGTAGCGGTAGCGTACGCTACATAGCGTAGCGTAGCGATTTCGCTACGTAGCGTTTGAAATAGCGTTTTTCCCCTGTAGCGTGCGCTACAAGGGTCGTAGCGTACGCTACGGATATGTAGCGTGTAGCGCAGGTAGCATACGCTACCTGTTTGGTATTTTATTTTATTTTTGTTTTTTCAGTGCAGGAAACAGTGGTGAACTCACACCACAAGCTAAACTTAAGTTAAAAAACAAAAAACCTAATTCTAAAGGGCTTTCACCCCCAAACCGCAACAGTCGATGCAGCTGCTCTCCCCACCCTTCCATTTGGAGACCCAAAATCTTCTCACAGGGCCAATCCAACGCTGCCAACACTGCTTCTCTCCCCACCCTTCAATGTTGTGGTCGAAAGTCAGCTGCCAGACGCAAACCGACGTTGCTCGTCTCCCCACTTTTCAATCGTGAGTTGGAAAAACTACTTCCAGAGGCAAACCGATCGCTGTGTAGCTTCAATATTTACAGTTTTCAGCGATTCAATCTCATCTTGAGACAAAAATAGGTATGCTCCTTCCTTTTTTTTGAATTTTTTCAATGTACAATGAAAATAACTTGGTATTTTCAATTTTTTCCTCAATTTTTTCCCTTTTAAAATGCTAGTTACTGTCGGTTTGGTGTTCTTTATACTTTTTTCTTTTTTTTTCTGTGGTATGGCCCACGTGGGCCCCGCTGAGGTGCGTGAAGGGGTGGGATGTGCATTATTTTCTATGGTGTGGCACACATGGGGCCCATTGAGGTGCGTAAAGGGGTGGGATGTGCATTATTTTCTATGGTGTGGCCCACGTGGGGCCCACTAAGGTGCGTGAAGGGGTGGATTTGCATTATTTTCTATGGTGGGCCCACTGTGGTGTGCGTATGTTTATTTTTGTGATTCACTGATTTATCTGTGACGTGTTTTTTTTTTGGGTCAAGTAGTGAACTAAAGAGAGAAGAATGTTTGAAGAAAAAGAGAGAGAGAAAGATTTTGCATGGAAATATGTGGCTGATAATCCACTTGGACAATCTCATAGAAATTATATGCTATGCAAATTTTGCGGTTAAAGATGTACGGGAGGCGTGACTCGCCTAAAGCATCATTTGGCCGGAACCCAAAATGGGATAAAGCTGTGCCCAAAAGTGACAGAAGAAGCCAAAGAGGAGTGTAGAAAGGCTTTAAAGGAATATCATGATGGAAAAAATAAAAGAAATGAGGTGTTTCGAGATATTGGGAGAGGGGGATCAACATATCTTTCTGGTTCTGGCTCTGCAAGTGATAGCGCTAGTGTGGGTAATGATGCTTTCATTGGCAGCCAACTTGGTAGTGGATCTTCTGGTAATCAACCAATGGCAAGAGCAAGGGGTCCTATGGATCAATTTGTTAGTAGTGAGCAACGTCAATCCACATTGAATTCAAGGTGGAAGAAGGAAGAAAGAAAAGAAGTATGCAAGGTGATTGGAAGATTTTTTTTTGGGAATGCTTTGTCATTCAACCTGTGTAATAGCCCATACTTTTCGGCAATGTGTGAGGCTATTGGCAAGTTTGGACCGGGATTGAAGCCACCAACCATGCATGAGATGAGAACATGGATACTAAAAGAGGAGGTTGTTAATACTGATAGTTTAATGAAAGCATATAAAGCTTCCTGGAAAACTTATGGATGTTCAATTATGTCTGATGGATGGACGGATGGAAAGAATAGAAGCATCATTAATTTTTTGATTAATTCTCCGATTGGAACAATGTTTTACAAGTCTATTGATGCTTCAGATTCAATAAAAGATGGGAATTTGTTATTCGAATATCTTGATGAAATTGTGGAAGAAATTGGGGAAGAAAATGTGGTCCAGGTTATCACGGATAACCATTCAAGCTATGTGAGTGCTGGGAAGAGGTTGATGGATAAGAGGAAAAGGATATATTGGACTCCGTGTGCTGCAAATTGCATAGATCTGATATTGGAGGATATTGGAAAAATGAAAATATATTCTGAAACGCTTGAAAAGGCAAGGACAATGACGAAGTTTATTTATGTGCATGGAATTGTATTGAGCATGATGAGAAGCTTCACGAATAACCATGAGCTTCTACGGCCGGCAGTAACACGCTTTGCAACATCATACCTCACCCTTCGAAGTATTTACAAGCAAAAGAATGGTCTTATAGCCATGTTTGCATCGGAACAATGGTGCTCATGTTCTTGGGCAAAAAAACCTGAAG
Source organism: Magnolia sinica (assembly GCF_029962835.1). NCBI lineage: Eukaryota > Viridiplantae > Streptophyta > Magnoliopsida > Magnoliales > Magnoliaceae > Magnolia > Magnolia sinica. The sequence goes on from NC_080581.1 coordinate 36,286,897, forward strand.
GAATAAAGGTACGGGTTATTATAATGTTTGATCCGAAGTTTTGGCCTCATGTTGCCTTATGTGTTAAGAGCACCATGCCATTGGTAAGCGTTTTAAGAGAAGTAGATTCGGAAGAGAGGCCAGCAATGGGGTTCATTTATGAATTGATGGACTCAGCGAAGGAGAAAATTGCATTTAATTGCAATAATGTAAAAAAGAGATGTGTTCCAATGTGGAACAAAATAGATGAAAGATGGACTCCTCAGCTTCATCGTCCTCTACATGCAGCCGGGTACTATCTGAATCCTCAAATACGGTACTCAGGTAAGTTCTCTACACACCCTGAGATAAAAAGGAGGTTGTTTGAGTGCAGGGATAGGATGATCCCCCATGAAGAGCATGCTGATGCTGATATTCAGTTGGATGAATATGACAAGAGAAGAGGGGATTTTGGCTCTCGCCTTGCACTCGAAACCATGACAAAGCGTTCCCCAAGTAATTTATAATTTTATATTTTGATATTTTCATTGTTATGTAAATTATATTTTTATAATTGATGTAAGTATTTAATTAATTTATGTAGCTGATTGGTGGGAACGCTTTGGAGATAGAACTCCACAGCTTACGAAGTTTGCAGTACGAGTTTTAAGCCTCACATGCAGTACTTCTGGCTATGAGAGAAATTGGAGTACTTTTGAGCAGGTGACTTTTGTACCATTCAATATTCTAAATTGGTTAATTTTTATTTAGTAGATTAGCAAGTCTTTGATAATTGACTGACATAGATCATCACATGATCAAATCCACACAAAGAAGAGAAATCGGCTAGAGCAACAAAAACTCAACTCTCTAGTATATGTGATGTATAATATGAAACTGAGAGAAAGAAGCATGAAGAGAAGGGCGGCAATGGATCCAATATTGGTGGACCACATTGAATCAGATGATGAATGGATTGTTGAGAAAGAAGGCCCTGTTCTCCCAACTGATTCATCGTGGCTCGAAGATCAAAATATGGCCTTTGATATTAGTGCCATTACAACTATTCCGGAGTCTAATGATCCAGTTGACAACAATGCACCATCAACATCTAATATTTCTGAAGGAGTTTGCCCCCCACCTTCCTCAAAGAAAAGGAAGACAACTACTTTAAGTGTTTATAGTTATAGACTAAGTTACATGAATATTTTTAACAAAGAAAGTAAAAGACCAATGAATCTCTTCTTTTTTTTCTTTTCTTTTTTTTATAATGTGTAGGTGGTCCCATGGGAAGATTTCTTACTACTATAAGAGAGGAAGGAGATATAGGAACGAGTGTTCATGGTGTGGATGATGTACATGCAGATGTAAATGCTGATGCTGATGATGAAAGGCCTAGACCTGGTGACGAAGTGAATGAGGATGAAGACAACGACGATGACCTATTAGATATAGATGACTGATGGCCTTTAGAGTTTAGACACTAGAGTCTAGAGACTAATTATTGAGAATTTGAGATGTTGATTTTGAGGAATGTGACATTTGTATTGTACTTAATGCTCTTAACTTTGGGATTTTTATTTTGAAGAATGTGACATTTATATATTTTGTTTTTTTCTTACTATTTAATATTTATCATATATATATATATATATAATAGAAGTATTGTGTAGCTTACGCTACACGCTACGCTATTTCGCTACACGCTACGAAGGGTTGAACGCTATGCAACACGCTACCGCTATTTAAAACACTGATCTAGACCATTCATCAAATAGACCACAACATGAATGGACATGAGCTGGATTATAATTTTTTTTTTTTTTTTAAAAAAAAAACATGCAATAGGGCTAGATATAAAAAGCCCAGATCCGTAGAACCGAACTTGTTTTTATGGTCCTGAACCGGCTCGGTTCTAGGGTGCAAACGGTTCGGTTCCGGTTCCGATTTTCCTGGAACTGTTAGGAACAGTTTGGTTCCGGTTTCACCCTAGAACCGCACCGAACCAACCCGTGTGTACCCCTAATGATGATGGCATTGTGGTGGTGGTGGTGAGGAAAGTGATCGAAAGACTGGTCCAAAAAGCTCTTATCTGAAGATGAGGAGCTTGAGAAGAATCAAGGTTCAGAAACAGAGATGCTTGGAGTAGGTTGGCATGATATGGAGAAAGTGTGGAAACATAAAAAAATCTTACGTCCAACACGTTTGTAAGTTAAGGCATCATGGATTTGGTAAGTTTCCTTTCCCATAATGACACCACATGTGATGGAAGTAACGTCCAGCTTTTGTCTCCACCAAATCCTAAAAGAGGTTTTTTAATTAGAAGTGTTGGTGGAAATATAGCATTAAAACTCAAATACTTGCCTTAACTCAAAAATCTCTCGATTAACTCGGTCAATTTTTTTCTCATCTTGAACACCAAGACTCAGTATTTATTTATTGTTTCTAATTTTAATCTTTGAATGTCAAGTCTTGTCAAGTTTTATCGAATTTATTCCAAGAATTGTGAAGTCGAATCGAGTCGAATCAACCGAGTCAAACACATGTTGAACTCTTAACCAAGTCGTGACCAAATTGAGTTCATTTCGAGTCTTGATGAAATCTTTTCTAATTCGAGTCGATTTTTATTTTATGAATTTTCAGACAAGGTGAAAAGGGAACAGTCAAATAGCATGTGATTATATATTTCAATTTTCAATAGATGCTAATTCACCTCATCTTGGTGACAAGCAAGGAGGAGTGAAGACCTCCAATTTCAGTGGGTTTTTCTTCGCTCAGAACTCCAGTTTCTGTTGTTGTTCAAAATATTTGAAAGGAGTGGAGAGTATGAAGGTAGTGAATTCTTAAGGTATTGAATTATTTCATTTTGGACTAAAGAAATGTCTAGAAATGAATAGAAGGTACCGAATAGCTTTTTTATCTGAATTTGGTGTGCAAGAGAATTCGAGCGAGAAAGGGAAACAGAAATTTAATAATAACCATTTGGCATGCAAATTTCTCCTAGTCAAAAGAAGAAGAAGAAGTCTTGGCATTTGAGATTGAAAAACCCACAACAAAGAAACGAATGGCCTGTTTGGAATGGTGTGCCGTAAAGGCTGTTATGGGGCCGTAAAGGTAACGGTGGCAACCGTTACACGTTACAGGGTCGTAACAGCCGTTATGGAAAAAATTGACCCGTACTTGCCATTAACAGCATGTAACATCCCCTATAAAGGCCATAATAGCCCCGTAATGGTCTATTACGGGACATATATAGGTTTTTCATACTTTTTAATCAACATTACGAGGCAAACACAGGTTTTTTTAGGGTTTTTTCAATAAATAAAAAATAAAAAAGAGAGACCGTAACGGCCGTTACGGGGCCATAACAGCCATTATGCCCCGTATCGTAAAGGCAACGGTGGTGGCCGTCACGGCCACTGTTACCGTTACAGAACACCTTGGTTTGGATTGAGAATTATGGTCGTAATGTATTGTAAAAGTGTAAATTACAATACCTCTCTCCTGGAAAACACCTAATTTGACCATAATAGGAGAAAATTCCCTGTCTCCTGTAATAAGAGACGATTTCCGTGTTTGGATAGGCGTAGTAAAATCATAATGATGATCCTTTTACACTACTGAAATGTCAAATCAATAGAAAAATAAACTGATGTGCCTGTTTGGATAGGAGATTTCCACTGCAATTCAATGTAAAGTTGTAATGATTACAAATTCCTTATCTCCTATTACATTTGCATCTAATTGCCAAATTATGTGTTGAACTGTGCGTGTTTAAACAAACGTTGTAAAATCGTGATGATGGCACTTTAAAATTACATTATGACCATAATTTACAATCCAAACAAGGCCCAAGATATCTTTCTCTTCGAGACTGCTCTCTCCATCGTAATTCTAAATTCAAATAGGTACAGATCAACATAAAGTAGTCAAAGATTCTTGTCTCTTTCCTTTGTTTGTTTTTTAGAGTAAATATATAGAAAGAAACTCAACATGGTATCTTTTTCTTTTGTTTTTTAATTACTCTAGGATACTTTTGATTCTAGATGACTCATTTTATTATTTTTTTAGCACAGTAGATGGTTGTAAGACCCCTTTATAATATAATATTCTATCAAAAACTCAAATTTTCTACTCTAAATTACCGCACTTAAACAAAAAAGAGAGAAAGGACAAAATTTACATACAAAGGAACATCCACTCTTAACATTTACCAATAGCTCAACCCTTTAGTTTAGGTAAATTGCCAATCAGTTGATAAGTTTCATGCCTGGTTTTACGGAGAAGTGTTGGAAAAGATAGAAGCATCAAGAAATCCATGAATAAGAAGAAGAGCTTCAAGTATAAGTATCATCAGATTACAATAACACGAATCAATCTTTTCTCATTAAACCCCAAAAGCCCAAAATATAAACAGCTTTCTGTGTTTAAGGAATAAAATTTACAGAACTTACAAGAATTAAGAAGTCCTTCGTCAGGCGATTTTCATCGTCGATATTACGATCTAAGCTATCACCACGATTTGCACTGCCAGTTACAAATATTCAAGAACTGATTTAAGGTTAACTAACTAGAAGTCTATCGTGATGCATAAAAAAAATAATAATAATAATTATTAAAAGAGAAGTAAAAACAAAAGGGAAAAAAAAAAACTAATAGTCCAACCAAAAATAAAGTTTTGAGTGTTTGAAAAAACCTCCGACCAATTACAAAACGTATGACCACACCCTTCTCCTCAAGTTTCCTCAATGCATCACCTGCAAGCCATGCTAATGGATATAATTCATCACTTGTATATGCAGAAATTCTTAGCATCATTCATAAGATAAGCCATGCTCTTAAAGTGTATGCCTAACTTAAGTCCCAAACAGAGGGCAATTAATGGCTGAGAGGTTTGCATTTTAAGGTATGGGACAAAAGATGAGGTGGAAGAAGTAATCGGAATAGATAATAGTAAGGTCTGTGGGGGAAGGGAGATACAGGTCAAGAAATCTAAGTATAAGTCAGTGCACAGCTGATAAGAGGAAACAGGCAGTTGGGAACACAGAGAGGCTGAATGCTCAAGGCCCAAGGGGTTCCAAAGCAGTTGATCGGATGCAAGAAGGGTTAGGGCCCAGAGCAGAGGATGATGGAAGCCAAAAAGGTGAGTGAGATTATGAGAATCTGCAGCCGAATAGATGCAGGGAGGAAGGCGAAGTCAGTAGCAGGTTTTAGGAAACTCTTTAATGGCTGACGATAGGACAAGTTAAAAGCTAACAACGAACAGGTTCGGAAGGTTTAGGGTTAGGATTAATGGGCTGGCTGTGTCCGTCCATGACAGCTCATAGGACAGTTCAGGGACAGATTGTTGTGGGTAGTCCCATAGACAGTAATGGACTGGTACAGGGCTGAGATTTGGGCTGGAATCTGGAAATTGACTGGGAGAGGTAGTTAAGAGCTGAAAGGGAGACTTTTAGGGTACAAATAGCAAACAGTTTGCGTATGGTGGTTATATAGGTTTTGGGATTAACTGGGGCTAGAAGTAAGGAAGGAAAGGAAAAGGGAAAAGAAACCAACCAAGGTACCAATATTGATGTACAAATATGAAGGAATTAACTAGAAGAAGAATCATAGCTATTTGATGGTTAGATCCTCCAAGATTTTGAGAAATAACTTCTTCACTTGCAACAGAAAATAAAATAGGAGCAAGAACGAATGTGAACTCACACCACAAGAAAACCCCTATGGAGTCAAAACAAGGTGATCTAGAAGCATCACACCACTATATTCTAGAAGAATCACTCCCCTAGGCATGAACCCAATCGCAGGAAACTAACAAAAGAAAGAGAGAAATAAAAACACCTTTCATTCAATCATTTCAATGATTAAGTATTATCATTGTTTATGTGTATGGCCTCCTGCCTTTAGGTAGCCTACAAATCCCACCAAGAATTATCTAGAAAGATATCACTAGAATGTTCAATGCATAATTCATGTTGGTCGACAATAATAAATACTTAATCCCTCTCAAACTCATAACAAAGGGAATGACAAGGAAACGAACTAGATCAACGACCATATTTGATCCTATGTTTAGAATTGATTAGCATTCAACCCAACAGTCAGATCTGAGCTGGTAATCCAGCAACTTCCAATTTGATCTTAAAGTCGTCCAGCTGTCTGATTAGTTCGAACTTTCAACCCAATAGTTAGATCTTCAAGATGGTGAGAAGAATAGCAAGTTCATTTTGAAATTTTATTTTATTTTATTTTATTTTATTTTATTTTTTAATTTTGCTGATGTTGATGATCTTCTCTCCTTTTTAGTATACATGAGTCAATCTGGGACATTTCCATGGCTTATGATTATTGTTGTTATACAATAATTCAGATGGGATGATGTTCAAAAGCTGAAGAATGAAGAATGTATAGGCATCAGGAAGATAAACAGGAAAAAGAAAACAGAAAACCGGGTTGTATTAGCAGGATGATGGTGAAGATCCAGCATAAAGCGCTCTTTTGAGAATGGTTATAGCTAGAAAGTATGGGGAGATGGAAAGGGGTTAGGGTGGGGGTTGTTATTGTTGTTGGTAGTTCATATGGAAGGACAACTTAGGAGATAAGTCAAGAGGAGTGGGATCTTTCACAAAAGGGCTAAGGTTTGAGACAGGGACAAGTGATAGAATTCACTTTTAAGAGGGATCTTTCGATTGGTGTCACAAAACACTGGGGCCACTTGCAAGATTATACTCCCATACAAAATATATATAGGGGAATGCTCACCTGCGCACCTTTGCACACGTGTCATGGGCACAGAATCTGTATGGTCCATGTGATGTGCGCACCTTTGCACACGTGTCATGGGTGTCTAATCTGAACGGTCCATGTGATGCAGAATCCCATGAAACCCCAAAACACAAATTTTCACCCTGATCTAAAATTCTCGTGGGCCATAGCAAAGAGAAACGCAAATCAAGGGAGGAAACTGTTTTCATTTTTCATAGCCCACCAAAGCTTTGGTTCAAAGTAAAACTTTGGGTCCAAGGATTTCATGAGGTGCTGCTTCACATGGACGGTTCAGATTTTGGATCCCCATCACGTATGATGGGTTCTCAAAAAAGTTTGCACCAGTTCCGTGCGAACTGGTGCACGGGTGAGCATTTTCCGTGTGAACTGGTGCACGGGTGAGCATTTCCCTATATATATATCTATATTCAAATCAAAGATTGTTGCGAAACATCAGAAAATAAAGTGGTGTGAAGCTTGACTTTCTAGAGAAATTTGTCGGACTTCAACCTTCAAGATTTGAAAATCTTCTCAAGTTGTTTGATGAGGTCCACCTTCCTACAAATAGGGTTGAGCAACGAATTTGGGCTCCGGCATTGATGTTTAGAACATGTGCCAATTCTAGCTTAAACTGCTACTTCCCTCATTTATTCAAATTATATCAGTGAAATTTAGCATGAGTTATGTCAGATAGCAAAGCATTGTAGAATTTTATATATATATATATATATATATATATATATATATATATATATATATTCAAATCAAAGATTGTTGCGAAACATCAGGAAATAGAGTGGTGTGAAGCTTGACTTTCTGGAGAAATTTGTCGGACTTCAACCTTCAAGATTTGAATATCTTCTCAAGTTTTTTGTTGAGGTCCACCTTCCTACAAATAGGGTTGAGCAACAAATTTGGGCTCCGGCATTGATGTTTAGAACATGTGCCAATTCTAGCTTAAACTGCTACTTCCCTCATTTATTCAAATTATATCAGTGAAATTTAGCATGAGTTATGTCAGATAGCAAAACATTGTAGAACCAATTATCCAATTAGTATCAATAAAAGGTCTAATGTTCCTTTACCTTTGCTTCACTCTGATTTGCAACGTCCATCTCCAATTGTCTTTGTTTAGTTTCAAGTATTTTATGTCCTTTATTGATGGTTGCACTTGAACCACTTTGATCATCTTATGAAATCTAAAGATGATGTTTTCAACTTCTTTAAAATCTTCATGTTAGTAGCTTCCATTCATTTTGATAGGAAAATCAAAGACTTATATTCTCATAAATGTGCAGAATATATTTCATTTAATTTCATTGTTAGTTCTACAGAGCTCCACTTAGGGTTGCAGTCTTTGTCTGGCTTGTGGGGTGTAAAAGGATTCTCATCGTGGACCATTGTTCAAAGTATCCCCGATATTATCCTTTTCTCCAGCTTGTCAATACCGATAATATTGGCAATGTATTGTTAAGTATTGCCAGTATTTTCGATTGTGTAAATTCCAAGTGTTGCTTGTATCGCCAATGTATCGATATCACCAATATTTTCGACTGTGTAGATTCCAGGTGTCGCTTATATTGGCGATATCTCAATAATATCACCAATGTATCGATATCACCAAAAATATGTTTGTTAAAAAACTTTTCATTTCAATTTTTTATGGGTGAATGGTTGTATCTAATGTTCAAATTGTAGATGATAATATCGATCATATAATAATTTATCACTATTGCAACATGGGCGATATAAGACCAAAGTCTTTCATTTCCTTTCCAGCTATCGACGATTTCTCAAAGAAATATCGTGTTGTCAATATTCTGAAATATTAATGGATATTTGGATGAAATGTTGGATGGATAGTTGGATGGGTAAATGGTATGGATGGGATGGTTGGACTAGTTTCTTACAATGGCACATGCTTTTAGGCCCCCATTAAATGGAAACTTATTATGTATGCATTCTTTTTGCAACTTTTTTTTTATTATTAAATATACAAATATGTGTATTTTAGTATCTCCTGAAGTTTCACTGAAAAAATCCATCATTTTCCCAATATTTCCGACATTTCCGGTTATCAATGATATTATCAGCAATATCGATATTGTTTCCGTATCCCTGGCTAGCAAAACTTGTAGTGATACCGATACTTTGAACACTGTTGTGGACAACCTCCAAAGGAGAGTTTTGATCCTCCCCAATATGTGTTTGATGTGTGAGGAGAATGAAGAGTCGATTGATCATTTGTTCTTGCATTTCTCTTTTGCTTCTAAAGTTTGAGCCCATTTCCTAGGCTTGCTTCATGTGGATTGGGTTATGCTGGAATCGGTTGAAAAATTCATGCGGGCTTGGCATGGAGGAGTAATCAAAGCTAAGAAAGGTAAGCGGAGATTGATTCTTATGGGGGGTTTTTGGGCTATATGGGAGGCTAGAAATGGTAGATGTTTTCGGAATGAAAGTATGTGGGTGGAGGAGGTTATTAGACTGATTAAAGGGTTTGTGTCAAGTTGGGCTGTGCATGTAAAGGCCTGTTTGCCCGGCAATCTTTTTGTTGCCTCTTAGTGTTGTGTGGGTTGTATTCTTTTCCCACTTCCGCAGGTTGTTTATAAAATCTTTGTTATTGTTGAATAGAAAAAAAAAAGTATATTTCATTTAATTTCTAAACCTACTTGTTGGACGATGTTATTGAATCTCGAACGAGTACCAATTGCTCATATACACCCCAACAGAATGATCTATCCAAGAAAACAAACTAACATCTCCTTGAAGCTGGGAAAAGTCCTACCCAAGTGCTCCAAATCTGTCATTGTTTTCTATATTAATTTCTATTTCTCCATAAATGTTTGGCTGTGGGTGTTTTGTTTATGTTTCTAGCATTGGGTATTCCAATTCCAAAAGAGGATATAAGTGCTATTATTAATTATCTTGGGTACGATGCAAGGCATTTATCTATATGGATGTGACTTTTCTCTAAAAGAGTAATGTTGGTGTGATTCAAGTGAATCACACGATTCAACTCCTGAAGAGGACAACTGTTTTCATTTTAAAAAGGGCGAACTCAACACCTATAGCTTGACTGCATGTTAACTTTCCATACAGCAGCAAGTTCTATGCCAACATGCCACTTGAATAAAACATCCATACCATGCGAACAGTGGACCACCAAATGAAGATCACATAAAACAAAAATTAGGCCAATAATATCGTCATATGGGCCATACATTTGGACTCAATGAACAAACTTTTGGTCAAAGGCATCTCCATTGTGGGACATTCATGACGAATGTGTTGGATCTTACACAAGTGTAACATGACAGCAGATGGATGGCATGCAGAAGTGATCCTTCATATATGTGTGTGAGCTTAGAAAACCTCTTTCCAATAAGAAAATTATTGCATACAGCCAGATCTATGTTAACTAGTCGTGCAGCCCCATCTTTCCCAGTAAAATTCCACCTCTCATTAATGATGACGAAATTTCATTAAATCTTAAAACAATACAAGGAAACAAGGCAGTTCAGAAGTGGCCTTCTCATCACTAGATCAGATAGTAACCAGCCATGGCTAGAGACTGGCAAACAACAGAAAACAAAAAGACACCCAAAAGGAATAATATCCCACAGCACCTCCCACTCCACACCCTCAAGATATCCTCTAAAGAACATCCACGAAATTCGTTCCTAGCCAACGCCCACCCAGTTGTCATGAAGGAAATGTCTTTCTCGATTGTGCTAGCTGGACAAGATTGTCTTCAATGATTCTTCTATTCCTCCTGCCACAAACTCTACAAGATGCCATACGGAAACATCTTCCACACTATATGCCTGATATCCTGAAATGGCCTGCATTTCAACTGTTAATTACCACTGAAAGAGAACCGCTAATAATCCAAGCAATGTTGAACATGCTGAAAAAGTAACACCATGTCTCTCACAAATTCACAGTGAAAGATCCACTATTTCTGTTTCCCGACTACATTTCACTCGTGTAGGAAATTTGTCCCATGCAAACAGTAGGCCCCACGATGACAATCAACTGGCTCAAGAATGGGGCTGATCCAATATTAGGTGACCTACACCTGTCGGTTGAGTCAGGCCACCAGTTTTACATAAGTCCAAATGTGTGGCCTAACTGATGAGATTGCCAACTTGATTTTATGCCATGCATGATCTTCATTGTGGAACCTACATTTATGCTATGGATGTCTTGACCACGTGGCATGTGGCAGAAAAGATTGCATTGTATGGACGGTTGGCATGCTACTGAGCTGCATGTACTTGATGCTTCTTTTCTAAAAAGGAAAGCCAAAACAAGTTACCTTCAGCAGGTGAACCGTCATTCAAGGGGCAATACACTCGAATATCGGTAGCATTACTCTTTTAAAAAATATTCCCCTTTATTCTTCACAGGGTGAGTATCTTACCCATGCTTCTTAGATTCAACAATAGTTTTCTACTGTTGATAGCATAACTCTTCCTATTCTTGAGCCTCTTGTTCAATCTTATGATAGTGAATCTCTGAGTCCTTCCCCATCTACTGTTACTTTACCTCCTCAACAAACTGAAATTCCAAAAGCATATGTTCAACCAAAGGACTGGAAAAGAAAAAGGAGGCTACCTCTCTCTTGGTGCCATTATTCCATCTGATATCCCAGATCCCAGTATTTTTTCTTCTGTTCCTAGCACTATTCCTCCAGACAGCGATCCAAGTGAACATCTGATATCCCAGATCCCAGTAATTTTTCTTCTGTTCCTAGCACTATTCCTCCAGACAGCGATCCAAGTGAACTTCACACATGTATTGTTCATCCAATTTCAAATTTCAATTTTATAAGCTGTCACTCTCTCCTTCTAATCGGGTATTTTTCTCCTGTTTCATACTTCCAAAATCGTCAAGCATTATGATATCCCAAGTAAAAAGAGGCTATGCTTAAAGAAATGTGAATTCTTGAAAACATAAAAAATCAGGCATGGGTATTTGTGAAGTTACCACAGGGAAAACGTGTTATGGGTTGCAAATGTGCATTTACATTGACGTACAAACCAAGCAGGAGTAATAGAGTGGTATAAAGCATGATTAGTGCCCCGTTTCATGGGGTTGATTTTCGTGAGACCTTTGCCCCAGTTGCAAAACTGAATTCTTTGCAGATATTAGTCCCTTGTTACAAATAATTCTTCGCCTATATATCAATTAGATGTCAAGAATGTATTCCTTCATGGAGATCTTCAGGAAGAAGCACATTCATCTTCATCCCTAGGATGTCACTCATTGATTCTGGTTGATACAGTTTGCAAGCTAAGAAGGCTATTTATGATCTAAGACAGTCTTGTTATACATGGTTTGAGTGTTTCAAAAATGCAATGTTGAAGTGTAGATACTCATGGATACATATCATACTTTATTCTCTAAGCAAAATGCCATAAACACGATTATGATTGTCTATGTTGATGGCATGGCTATTTCAGGAGATTTACTGAACTTCAACAAGAGTTTGACATCAAGGATCATTGTCCCTTGTGGTAATTTTTTGACAATTGAAGTCGCTCGGTCATGACAAGGAATAGTCATCTCTCAGCAAAGTATATCCTAAATCTACCAAGGAACTGCTTGGATTTGGAGATTTTATTTATTTATTTATTTATTTTTATTTTTTATTTGGAGGAAATTGGTGTTTTTGGGGAAACACCACTTCTAGAAAACAGTGAGAAATGAAAAACAGTTTCCTTTGATTTTTTTTCAACAACAATTTCTTTTTAAAAAATAAAAAATAAAAAATCTTCATTTACAAATCTATTTTTTGTAAGGAAAAAAAAAATCGTAAAATTTTTTACTCAAAGACATGACACTAGCACACATGGGACATTAGCACGTATGGGATGATTGAAGATGGATGGTGGCACATGTTGCACATATGGCAAGTTGACACATGCAGCACATGTCGAGTGCTTAAAGATGGATGGAAGCACATGGGGCATATGTGCCACAATAGCACATGGTAAACTTGCAAATGTGGGGTACTTTGAGTTGAGGGAGCACATGATGCAAATGTGACACATTGGGGCGTGATGCATGGATTAGAGTTGTGTGCCTTGAAAAGCCAATTTGATGACCTTGACTATTGAATTGATGAGTTTATATATCATGATGACCATGGATCTTGCGTGGACATTGTTATTAATGTCATAACTAATATGCAGGTATGTCTAAACCATATATAAACATGGGTTAAAGGAGAGGGTTTCCTCGATTCCCCTTGGGAACTTGAGTTTGAGCATAATGGCCACTAGTCAAGGGAGAGTTGTGCTCGATGGACCTCAGTACTCGGTTAGTCCATGACAATCAGGTTCTAAAACAAATCTTATAGTGATTCTTATGTGGTCATACTATTGAGAGAACCAATGACAAATTGGGCTGGTCTCCACCACCGGGCTCAACAACGAGTTTGAGGTCTTATCGGAAGCTGAGGCTGAAATGCTTCAAATCCCTTTCTCAATTGAAGAAGTTAAGAACGCCCTTGATAGTATGGCAGGGGATAAGGCCCCGGGGCCAAATGGTTTTCCTATCAATTTTTTTCAGCATTTTTGGGAAGTGATTCATCATGATGTTCTCGATTTTCTCTCAGCATTCCATAATCGTGGTAGGATATCCAAGAGCTTTGGTGCTTCGTTTATTGCTCTTATCCCTAAAGTGCCAGGAGCTGCCTCCTTGAAGGAATTTAGGCCTATTAGTTTATTGGGAAGCCCTTATAAAATCCTAGCTAAAGTTCTCGCTTCCCGTTTGAGTCGTGTTATAGGGAGGATAATTTCTGGCTCCTAGTGCACGTTCATTGCAGGCAGACAGATTGTGGATGTGGCTCTCATCGCTAACGAGTGTGTGGACTCTACCGTATCTTCTGGTAAGAAGTTAGTGATATGCAAGCTCGATATTGAAAAGGCGTACAACCACGTGCATTGGGATTTTCTTCTCTATCTCTTAAAGCAGATGGGTTTTGGATCGAAGTGGTGCAGATGGATCAAGGAATGCATCAGTTCGGCCTCCTTTTCTGTCCTTTTGAATGGCTCTCCAAAAGGTTTCTTTTAGAGTTCGAGGGGGCTCAGGCAAGGAGATCCCCTTTCTCCCTTCTTATTCATAATAGTAATGGAGGCCTTTTCCAGAATCCTTCTTAAAGGGCAGGCCGCAGGCGTAATCAGTGGGATTAACATCAAAGGGCTTCCGAATCCCATATCGATTATTCAATATGCAGACGACTCCTTGCTTTTTTCGGAAGCTGAGCCTGAGAAGGTTGAAAATATGCGCACAGCTATCCGTTGCTTTGAGGCAGTTCTGGCCTTAAAGTCGATTTAGCCAAATCCAAAATGTACGGCATAAACGTCGACAATGAGGATCTTGCGGTTTTGGCCAGCACACTCGGGTGTGAGTCAGCGTCGCTACCCTATTCCTTCATTGGGCTCCCTCTTTGCATCGATAGGCCTCCTAAAAGCATGTGGGGGAAAGTTATTTCCAGAGTCGAGAAGATTCTTGCGAAATGGAAGGGCCATTACTTATCTCTTAGCGGTCGTCTGACTCTTATAAAAGCTGCCCTTTCCAATCTTCCGATTTATTTCATGTCGCTGCTCAAGTGTCCCGCTTCAGTGTTGGCATCGGTGGAAAAGTGCAGACGTGATTTCCTATGGCACGGCAACGACATCGGAAAAAAATTCCACTTGATCAAATGGAAGGATGTGTGTAGAGGGACGGCAGATGGCGGGGCTGGATTAAGGGACCTTAAGGCTATGAATCAGGCCTTGTTAGGTAAATGGATCTAGAGATTGGGGGTAGAGAATGATAGCTTCTGGAACAAGGTTATCAAGCAAAAGTATGAGAAAGCGAGAGGCTGGTGGACGAAAGAATCCTCTATTTACAGATCGTCTGATATTTGGAAGGATATTCTTAAATCTAAAAGAGTGGTGACCTCCGGTATCAGTTTTGAGCTGGGAGATGGGGCAAAGATTCGGTTTTGGGAAGATAATCGGGCTCAAAGATAGATTTTGCAGATTTTTGCCCTGGCTCCAGTTAAATCAGTTCTCATGGTGGACTGCTATGAGTGAGTTGGCAACAAAATCGTGTGGAATGTCGTTTGCAGGCAGAATTTGCAAGACTGGGAAGTCAAGGAATTTGCAGAGCTTCTGGAATGCAACTCTGTTCTCTCCTTCCAACTGGTCTTTTGACAAGTTGGTTTGGAAGTACAGTAAGTCGAGAAGTTTCTCGATTTCGTCCTTTTTCAGTCTCATCTCATCCATCGGTATTGAATATCTGGATAGGGGGGAGTCGTTAGTCTGGAAGTATGCGGCCCCTCCCAAAATAGTGGCCTTTGGTTAGTTGCCGGGAAAAGAAAGATTCTCACGATCAACAATTTACAGAAAAAAGGGATGATTCTTCCAAATATTTGTTTGTGTTGCATGAGTCAGGAGGAAACAGTGGATCATTTACTGGTTCATTGTTCTTTCATCTGTCACATCTGGGTCGATTTTCTTCATTCTTTCAAGATCAGTTTCTGCTTTCCTGAGAGGACAAATTCAGTCCTGCAAGCGTGGAATGGTGTTCAGATGGGAAAGGAGAGAACAAAGATTTGGAGAATGTCGATTCTTGCTATTTGATGGTTTGTCTGGGAAGAACGAAATAACAGATGTTTTAGGGATGACGCTCATTCGGCTCAGTATGTTTCCTCAAAGGCGAAGAAGGCTTTGATTGAATGGGTTTCGCAGGTCAACCTGCTGAGGAATGTTGATTTGCTCTTCTTAGGAGCGTGATCTGCGTTGTTTTTGTTTCTGCTATCTCAGCAGATCTTTCTCAGTCCCAGTCTTTTGCTTTTTCTGTTGCTTTTTCTGTTCTTTTTCTGCTTTTGTTTTCTGTTTGTTCTTTTGGCTCGTTGAGCCCTCTCTGTTTTTGTTTCTATTTTCATATTAATGCATCTTCGTTCACTTTTCAAAAAAAAAAAACCAACTAGTTAATGCATTTTCCCTACCCCACATAGGACTATTAGTTTCCATGGATGTGGAATTTTGCTATTAGACTTGTTGCATACTTGCAATGAAGGATCGATTCAAGTCTCTTAATCAAGAGACCCATCGTTTTTGGTCTAGATAGATACTAGCTTTGACTAATCCTTAAACCTGATGACATTGGGAGTTCAAGTCCTTGATGTTATATGCTTTGGTTTGACTCATGAAGTTAATTGCAGTGGCTCGCATATGAGGCGTGATTGGTTGCATGCATTAGGATAAGGTTGAGGTCCAAATGATCCTGCAAGGGATCTACTGGTTGCCTAAAAACATTTTTATGGCTTAGATCTCATTGATCGGACAATCCAAGTGGTTTGTCACTGGGCCCAACACTCAAAAGGTTTTAAATGGTTTCATAAATGTTTTTAACTATCAATTTTTCTTAACCATTAAAAAAGTTTTAATCGCACTTGATGATTTCGATGGTTAAGATTTTGTGGTCCACCACTTGACTTGCATGGGTATTGGATCAAAGGTATCCCCATGATTAGTAGAAGGTTTAGATTAATTTGGGTACGTGCATAGGAGGATTACAGACCGTAGATGTAGTGGGAGATACAAAAGTCTGGAGGATGGTGGAGCACCATAATCACCCTAATTTATAAATAAATCATATGCCTAAGGAAATAAATAAAAAATTTAAATTTAAATATTAAAAAACAAAAAACAAAAAACAAATCCTTTGGATGTTGTCCCAACCCCTTGGGTGTCACTACATAGAGAGAGAGAGAGAGAGAGAGAGAGAGAGAGAACTCTCTCTCTCCACATCCATACATCCATGTGTGTTGTCCACCATTGGATGGCTCTCCTCCATTTCCCTAGCCTACTTTATGGCTTCATGTTGGCTAACAATCTCCTCCTCATCTAGAATAAATCTAGGAGAGAACCTTCTAGATTGAAGGTATGACATCACCGTTCTATGCAATTTTGTGGAGGTGGCGATCAAGAGGTAATCATATCCATAGATTTTGCTTTTCCTTTATAGATGCTTGATATAGAGATAGAAATCCTTAGAATAAGTTTTTTCTAATATGGATTATAAATAAGTTTAAATTTCGTTGCATTTCAAAAAATCCCAACAGCACATTGACACACTTGAAATGGGTAGTTGTACATGTTTCCCATGGCACAATGGTACATGTACAGTGCTTTAAGATAGATTGTGGCATATGTAGCACATTAGTATATGTGTGCCACTTGAAGGTGTTTGGTGGCAGATGTTGCATATGCCGCACACTAGCACAAGTCGCACATGTAAAGCACTTAAAGATGGGCAGCCATGTGGCATATGTTGCACAATAGCATATGAGGCACATGTAAGTCGTTTGACGATGAGGGTGGCACATGGGACATTGGGGTGTGTGGCACATTGAAACATAAGTAGTTCACTAAAAGATGGGAGATAGCACATGTCGCACGTGTGGCACAATGGAACATGTGTGGAGCTTTAAGATGGATGGTAGCACATGATGCACATGTGGGGCACTTGAAGACAAATGGTTGTATATGTAGGGTACATAGAAGATAGGTGGTGGCACATGTGACTTCCGTGTGGGGGCACTCTATAAAAAAAGGGGTCATTTCCCTCAATTTCTTGAGAGTAAAATTTCTTGAGTTTGGCCAAGAAAATAAAACCAAAACATTTTTAAAGAAAGAGAGGATATATGATAAAGAAATGGTGTTTCCAAGGAAAAAAAAAAAAAGCATGTTCATGGAAATGCATTTCCTAATTTTATATTTCACCGAATCCAAACAAATTAACTCTAGCTAGCTTAGTGCACACCCGTTAGATACCACAATTGAGCAGAATCACATACCACAATTAGACAATGGATACTTGTTACCAAATGTGTGAATATCAAGGTGTTATGTAACAGTAACGGTGGCCGTAACGGCCACCACCGTTACCTTTACGATACGGGTCATAACGGCTGTTACGGACCCCGTAACGGCCATTATGGTCTCTTTTTTTTATTGACAAAAAATACTGAGAAACCTATATTTGCCCCATAATGTTGATTAAAAAGTATGGAAAACCTGTATCTGCCCCATAACAGACAATTACGGGGCTGTTATGGGCTTTATAGGGGACGTAACGTGCCGTTAACAGCAATTACAAGTCATTTTTTCCATAGCGGCTGTTACGGCCATTACGACCCCGTAACGTGTAACGGTTGCCACTGTTACCTTTACGTAACGGCCTTTACGGCACACCGTGGTGAATATATCATAATTTGGTTGGTAAGCTCATCTATTTGAAAATCAAGAGGCTAGATATATCTTGAGCAATCATGAGCCAATTTAAGCATGTTTCACATTCATGTCATTACAGGCTGCCTTTTTTATCTTGCGGTACTTAAAAAGGTCTCCTAGTGGAGGTCTTTACGGCCTATGTGAGTAGGGTGACATCTGAACACGGATTTAGGAAACAGCCCACAAATCAATCAACGTGGAAAATAGTGCACAACTAGAAAGGGGACACATGTAAATGTATGTTATTTGTTTTCCACATTGATTTCAATAGCAATGAACTTGAGGTCAATAGTCAACAACGAGAGGTATCTCAAACAACTGTGGAGATGCCCATGGATTGGCTTTTTTAGAGGAAATCAAGACACTACTTTTCCACGGAAAAGTGTAATCACGAGTCACAACAATCAATTTCCACTAACCGTATCTGTGGAAAAAAAAAAAGAAAAACAATCGATTTCTTAAGGCAACCCCATTCCCAAACAGGACCTTATATTACAAGCATGGTCATCTAGATGTTAAGGCCAGTGTTTTAAGTATTAACGATATTGGCCAATATATCCCATGATATATCTTGTATCCCACCTGTGCGATGCGAAACGCACAAGTAGAGGAATATACCTCACATGTTCAATCCAGTGAGCATTTTCAAATTTTTATCCTTTTTTTTTGTAAATCATATTAAATTAGTGTCAAATTGGATTGGGGGCTTCGATTTCGAGATTTGGAGGAGATGGGTCGACTTGAGGAAAATTGAAAAAAATCAAAATTTTCCAATTTTTCCCAGATCAGTTGCAATCTTTGTGGCCAAACATAAAATTAAACATGTATGTAACTTGATCTAGTTATTCTTCTTTTTTTTTTTAATGGATTGCTTGTGTTTCCACACGTCTTCTTACATTTATAAATTATATGAATAAACTTTGAATATAATTGTATCAATTCAGCTAGACAGCTCATAGATTAGGACCTCATACAAAGAAAACCTATTATGTGACTTGTTTTTTGTAATTCTTTGATCTAGAAGTGTGTATTGATGTCTTTTTTAACAATCATGGAAGTTTCATTAAGAAATTCGACCAATTTCCCAATGTTTCCCCATGTTTCCAACAACACCGATACATTACGCGATACAACCGATATATCCCATGCGATAACCGCTACGTATCTGTATCCCAAGGGTGCGATACGTAACACGTTACCGATATTTTGAACACTGGTTAAGGCTTGCACATACATTCGTTGCGCTTCATCACATAAAGATTGAAGATCTACGACTAGCTATTGTACTCTAGTTGTTGGCAACCTTTTTATGTGGAAAAGTAAGAAACAACTGGCCGTTGCTTGATCAAGTGCCCAGGCGGAGTATTTTGCTATGACCCATGGAGTTTGAGAGCTCCTTTGATTAAAGACCTTGTGAACAAAGTTGGGAATTTTTGTTACTCTTTTGATGATGCTTCACTTTAATAAATTGGCTACCATATACATTAAATCCAATTTGATGTATCATGAGCATGCCAAAAACATCTGAAAATTATACAATCATTTTCTTCATGAGAAAGTCACTGCAGAGGAGATGAAAACATAGTATTAAAATTTGGACGATCAACTAGCAGTTTTTTTAACTAAAGGAATCGGTCGGCATCAACTGACATGTCACAAGCTAGGCACAATTGATATTCATTATCCAGCTTACGGGAGATTGAAAAAAGATATATAGTCATGCGAAGTACCATTGTGTTTTATACACTCTTCTCTTCTCATTTTTATTATTTAGTCATGAGCAAGGTGTTCCGTATCCATTACGATACGCCCGTAAAGGCCGATACGTATAGGTAACGACTATAACTGTTACGTGATACAGGGGTGAAACGGGACAGTTGGTTTTTTAAGACTTTATCAGCCGTTACGGTGGTCGTAAAGGCTGTTACGGGGCATAACGACCGTTACTCACATGAAAGTTGAAAAACGACCTTTTTTTCTATTTAAATAAAAATTTCTCATTTTCTCTTTTCTCATCCCAAAACCTCTCCTAAGTCATTTTATAACTAATTTCGACCACTCTTACTATAGTTTTTAATATTAAAACTGTAGATTAAAGTGATTTGAGTGAATAGAACCTTCGAGGGCCATTTTTAAATAATAAAAAAAATTGAAAAAGTAGTATTTATGCCTTTTTTCTGATTTCTAGTTCTAGTGCTTGATTGTGATGTGTAAACATTAGAGATTTATAATCATGTTCACAAATTCACTAGACAGCCCGATACAACACTCTCACCAAAGAGTGGACCGTTACAGTACCATAAACATGTTCAAAACAAAAAATGACTACATATTTGGAATATTTACATTATTCTGAATTTTCTAGATATTTTTTCAAAAATTTTCGAACAAATCTAAATTTTCAACTGTTACGAGGTCGTAACGGCCGTTACGCCTGGTCATGAGGAGTATCGTACTAGTCTCCTCTTTTATGTTGATAATAGTGTTAGTCAACTAACATATTCATCCCTAAAACTAATCTTTTTCTTTTATTTTCTTCTTTTCCTAGCCTCTGATTTTCCTTGCTAATCTCAATTCCTGACCTTTCCTTCCATCCACTTCCACTACGCAAATGTGAATGCAAGGGTAGACAGATTGTAAATCCGTGGCACAGGGAGATGGGATATCTAAATAGAGTATTATGTTCCCTAAGTTGTCCTTTTCAGCAAATTGTGTACCATTAACAATCATAATGTTCTTAAGTTTACAAAAGCCAGTTTTTAACAAGAACCTAATAAACAATTGAGTGAAATTTTCACGTAGATAATTTGCTTGAAATCCATGAGTTGCAAATGCTGGAACTGGATAGAAGTAGAATATTCTATAATGGGTTTGCTGGAGTAGGGTTGATGTCTTCTCAAAAAATTAATTAATAGAATTAAAAAAGCACATTCCAGAAGATGATAGGTAAAAAGCCTAAACATGCATTTTCCATGCATGAAACCTATCCTAGTTTTGTTAAAATGTCATGCCGGTGTGCGCACACACACGCACACACATCATGGTTCCCCACTAACCTTTTGGCATCCAGGAACTCCTGAATACATTTCGCTTCAAACGACCACCGAATCCAGTGTAAACTCCAATAACAGCAAGCAGGTTTTGATGTTGCATCTGATTCCTGAGGTAGCCCTGACTCTTTGCCTGCGTTAGTTCCATCTCAACTTCTGCTATCCTTTTTCCTAAATCTCTGAAAATCATTCAACAATGCATCAATTCCAGAACTAAAAGAAAGATAAAAAGAAGGAAATCTAACCCGCATGGATTGGCCAACCACAAAACACAAACACAACTCACAACTGTCTGCTGACATGGACTATTTTTATCTGGCATGCCCACTGTGGATGGGCCAAAGCCCAAAATTTCTCGCTGATCGGACTATCTTAACCAATGGATCATGGAAAACTAATTGAACAGCAGAAAGGAATATTAATGCAAGGATCCGTACCAACTGGATAAGAAGTCATCCAATTAGACAGCTAGGATTACCGGACTCAAGCAATCATGGATCATGGCCCATCAAGATCCAACTGGTACTTGATGTTTCTGATTTTTGTGGGCACAGGTGATATAGCACAAGATAGATAACTTCAATCGAAAATCCAGCATAGAATAAAAGACCAAATTCCATATAATAAAAAAAAATTTAAAAAAATAAAAATAAAAAAAATTACTTGCATCCAAGGGTGACTAGCTTGTCTTCAACAGAAAGGACTGTCGGCCTCTGCAATAAAATAACCAAGAACCAAGAAAAGGAAATTAAAAGATAAATAAATCAAGATCGAGAAGACAAAGTGAGAGAGAGAGAGAGAGAGAGAGAGAGAGAGAGAGAGAGAGATACCTGCCCTGAATTCTTCTTAAGAAAGTTAGACAACAGTAATCTGTTCTCAGCATCTTGCCACAATCTGACAATTATAAGATTGAAATTGGGGAATCAATGTTGGTGTTTGGATTGGAAAATCGGAGAAGGAAAGGAGAAAATCATCACCGGCCAGCGACGTAGAGCCACGCAAGGCAAGAGAAGAAGGCCATGATCAAGGATGACTTGTTAGATTTGGAGGACTGGGATTTCCACCGCCTGTCTTGCTTCATCACGCTCGCCAAGTTCTCTCGCAAGGGATAGCTGCTGCTGCTGCTGCTCTCCATCTACAGCAGGGTTTAAGACTGCGGCACAGAGAGATTTGGAGTGAACAGAAATGCGAGAGGAATAGGGGACATTGGGAATAACGGTTATTGGAAGAAGCTTCCGAGAGAAAGAAAGAAGGGGCCGTTTCGCCGTTGATTTTCAGGTGCTCTTTCTAGGCCCACGCGGCTCGGATTCGAAATATCCCTCCAGGTCCGACATCGCTGCTGTAAAAGCTCTGTGGGTCCATGATGTATATGTTTTATCTACGCCGTCCATCCATTGTGCCGGATCATTTTTTGTCGTGAGCCAAAAAATTAGGTAGATCCAACGCTCAAGTGGACCACACTACAGGAAGCAGTGGAGATAATGACGCCCACCGTGAAACCTTCCTTGATCTGGCAGGGGCCCTAAAATGATCCGGCAAAATGGATGGACGGTGTGGATAAAACACAGATGTCATGGTGGGACCACGTAACTTTTTCAGTATATCGGCATTGAAGGGGTCACTTCTGAATCGGAGTCGGCCTCACACGTGAACACACAAACCGCTGTCACTACCACCCACCGTATTTTAACCGTTTCGGGTCCAATTAGAAGTCATGTCCTGTTCGGGTCTCAGCGTTTTGGACCCTAACTAGGTTATAATAGGTCAGGACCAACGACTAGGTTATAATGGGTCAGGTCAGAGAGTCCTGCAAAAATTATCTTTTTGAATTACGGTCAATACTGTTTGTACGTTGAGGAGTTGTGTTGAGGGGATTTAGGGACAGTTTGATTTTCCATATCACCAATAAATACGATATAAATGAGTAATATTTATTTAATTAATGACCGCAGCGTTTTCAATGCAGACTGTGACGGCATACTTTTAAAGGCTAAAACTGGACATGGATTAGGTGGGTTGGAATCCACCGAGGTCCGTATGGGGCCCACTGTGATGTATGTGCCTTACATGTTGGTTGTCCATCCATTTGGACAGCTCATTTTAGAGCATGATCATAAAAATTAAGCAGATGTAAATCTTAAGTGGACCATATTATGTTGAACAGTTGTGATTGAATCCCCACAGTAAAAACTTCATGTGGGCCACAGGAATGTTTATTTAGTAATTACCATCTAACCTCTTGATAAATTTACAAAGACCTGGATAAAGAAACCACACAAATAATAGCTTGATCCAAAACTTTTGTGGCCCATGAGAAGTTTTTAATGGCCGATTATCACTATTTCTTATATTATGGTATACATGAGATTTGGATTTGCCTATGTTTTGGATCATGCCCTGTATTGGGTTTTTAAAATGGATGAATGGCATGGATATAAGTTGCATACATTGTGGTGGGCTCCATGGTCAAGGATCCCACCCACCTCAGTGGATACGGGGATTCAACGAAGCCGAGCCCCATTAAAACCAAGGAGGATGTGAAATAAATGTAGGGCCCACCATGATGTATGTGGCTCATCCATTCTGTCATTTGTTATTTATGCTAAATTTAGAGAAAGGATATATATATATATAGGGAATAAGTACGATGAGGTTGAGCTATGTGGCCCCATCGTGATATGGATCAGACATCCACCCCATCAATCAGATGCACCCTTTTGTGGTGGACCATGGGCCTAAAAATCAGGCCAATTCATGACTTAGGTGGGCCACACCACATGCAATAGTTGAGAGCGGATGCCCACCCATTAAAACCTTGCTAATCATATGTAGGCCCATTAACATGTGGCTCATGCATCCAACCCATCCATTATGTGTGTCCCACTTGGATGAGGGGTCACACCAAGTTTCAATTGTATCTAAAACTTAGGTGGGATGTACCAAGTACTTTTAAATGTTTTAGGCATGATTTTACATACTTTTAGATGGTATGGCCCACTTGAGCTTTGAATATGGCTGATTTTTAGGATATCCCATGGCCTATAGTAGACCCATCAAATGCATGGTGTGGATGTTCGATACACATCACGGCTGGGCCCACACAGCTCGACCTCATGAGAAACTCCATGAGGTCGACCTCGTAGTACTATTTCCCATAAGTTATATTTGGGTTGGATCCAAAATGAATGAAGAAATATAATTTTATAAATCAAGAATAAACCATGGATAAATCTAAGTGACCCTTTCCGTAAATCCAAGCTATATTTTCGTAGGCATTTCCCCTAATTTATGTCTCTAAACTCATCCATATTCCTCTTGAACAAAAAAAAAAAATGAGGTTTCAATATTATTCTTAATAGGCCTCTCTTTCTTATAGGGAAGTGGAGGCAGGCTCAGCTTCAAAGCTTATTATGAAAAAGGCACTCATACATTTTTCAGCTTCAAAACTATTATACGCATTGATGCATTTTACCTTAATAATGAAATTACGCATGATAGGCCCACAAGCTATATGTGAAGAAGCTTGGCGGAGTTATGGAATAAATGCTATGTCGTAAAGGAGAGTGATCAAGATCAAATAAAATTTTAGCTAATTAAGCCTAATTTTCAACTTTAACTAATATGTCATTCAAGCTAAGTAATTTAACACTAAGGCTTTCAAGCCATCTAATCACATAGACTATAAATGATATTCATATGAAGCAACTAGTATATAAACATAATGTGTACATGTGTGTGGGATGTATTAACTATTAAATACTACCATTCATCTAATCATGCATATATATATATATATATATATATAAATTCATCTATTTATCACATAAGCATAATTAAATAAATGCTTAAATAACAATTCCAAATATAAGTATGTATAGTAGTTCGGTTTCCCTACTCTACTCCCATCGGACATAGTCAACCCATGAGTATACCGGATTTCACTATCGAAGGTTTTTAATTACGTTCATATCTATTCTTTACAATCCTACACAAGAACCAACTCTATCGGAGACTTATATGATTTTCTATAGGCTCTCCACGAACATCGATCATACACAAGAACCTACACGTATATACCTGTGTTGGTAGCCTACACAAGGATTTGATTTAGATCCTATATAATAACTTAATCGAGTTTGGAAATCAAACTCTTACACTCAATCCTATATAAGGGAAGAGTGTATATGGACTCTATAAATGACAACAGTACTTGTCAAATTGAGTCACGTTGATGCGCTGATCTTGAATCACTTCTTCAAAGCTCTCTCATGCTTGAATCCGCTCCTTAAATGCTCCCCAGATCATGATGTCAATGCGTTGTCAATGCTTCAACTCAAAGATTAAACACCTTGTATGTGATGCTCCAATGCGATGACCAAGGTGATGAGAGGTTGGGAGAATCTCCTATTACTAATGGAAGGTTATGATCCTAGAAGATTCACCTAGATGGTTGTTCTAGAGGGTTTAAAAAAATATTTGACTATTAAATCAAGTTTAGTCTCTAGAACAAGGTGGAGATCAAATTTGTCTTCTTCATTAAGGTTGAAATCCTCTTTCAAGTAATGAATTACAAGAAAGATAACTTAGCTCTTATGGACTTAGGAGCTTAGGAAGATGGATATGATTATGTAATCACCTATGTTACTATTGCACCAAAAACTCATCCCAATACCTAAGAACTGAATGCCCTTTTATAAGAAACTGATTTGTAACGACTAGTTAACAGCTCTTTCGATGTGATCGAAAGACCTTCGATGAAATCGAACAATGCATCGATCCATCGAAAAAATTCAGGAATTTCTCTGATGGTTGCTAGACTCATTCTTCGATCTGATCGAGTGGCCCTTCGATTGGATCATGTCCCTATTCATCAACCCCAAGTGCAGGGTTGCGATGTAGTAATAACTCGGTGAGACCGAGGTCGAATCCACGGGGAATGCGGAACACAGTCTAGAACATTTAATCTAAGTCTAACGGTTTTTCTGGGTTTTTTATCAGCGATTTATGAAAGTTGTAAAATAATAAATAAAAGAATAAGGATCTAGGAAATCACTCATAGCAATTACGATATACAATTTACTAATTCAATGGATAACTCAATTGAAATCGAAGTCCTATCCTATCCAATTGCAAGATAATTTAATTAAACTATCATTCATGTGTCAAAACAGATTTAAGCTTCAATTGAATTGGTTTTCACATAAATCACTAACGTATTGATCACAGGGAATTCAAAACATCTACCATGCTTAGAGTCAATGATAGATTAATGGATTTTACAGATCAATTCATTGTAAAAGAGATAAGAAACTATTCTTAGCTTTCCTAAGCATCCATTATGCCCGGAGTCAACAGTGGATCAAAATAAACTAGGAATAAATTTTCATTCAAACCAAAACCCATAAATTGCTCAACATATAGATCAAATAACTTGAATCAAGATAAAGTAAACATTAAGAAAAACTACAAGCTTCATCCCTTAGCCTTAACTAAGAGATTATCTAGTTATAACTAACTCAAAAACAAAAGAAAAACTAAAATATTTACTAGAACTTGAAAAGGAGAGCTAAAGAAGTCCTAGAGGGGGGTGAATGGGACTATGCCAAATAATCGAATAGAGTCCTGAATATTTAAATAAATCAGAGTTCTCAATTTCCTAAGTATATATTGAAACGTTGATTCAAAATAATTCGTATAACAACCTTCACCTAAAAGTTTAGGCATGACAACCTTATTTCACAAATTTCTTTAAAATCAAAACTCCAAACCTTGTAAGAGATAAATAAAAATAAATATCACAACATTCACCACTTGAACTGAAAATAAATTACAACTATTCACCACATAAACCGTAAAAGCATTCACCACATAACATAGAGAATTATAGTGGTTCAGTGTGTCAACAACTGTTCTAAAACAGCCACACCTACTCCACTCCCAAAATTACTCTCCACGTAATCTTGGCTTTCACTATGAAAAAGGTTTTCTCAGGGTCACCTTAAAACTGATCCACTTGTGATTTTACTGGGCTATCACAATCAAACCCCTCATTGAGATTTTCAAGCTATTCAGACAAAACCTACACTGAAATTTTCTGACTATCTCAGAAAAACTAAATAAAGAATTGAAAGTATACTTATCTTCACCGTAAAAGACGTATCAGAACCTGTAGTAGAAAAACTGTTTTCTTGAATGTCGATTGTTTAATGTTCAGTCAGATAGAAAGATTCCAATGTTCTATTGATTTTACTTAAGTTCAAATCAATGGTTACTTAAGTTAATTATCTTAAATCTCAAAAAAAGAGTAGAATTTTACTGTAACGCCCTGAATTTTGAGAGTCGAGCAAAGGCTCAACTCCCTAGATTCGTTGTATCACTTATGCAACATATATAATGATGATTAAATATTGTCTGTAGTAGTACAATAAACATAAATAGGATTACACTAAAACAACATATCATACTCCAAAGATAATTGAATTAAGCAAGCGGAAGATTGTGATAGATATATAAAGTATATAAGTGGTTATAAACCCCCAGAATATGATCATGTCATCAGGCTGAATATATACATGTTTGTTCCAAAATATACAAAATGACAAAGTGTAATGTCCAACTAATTCGTATCCTTATAATTCTGTCGATCAGTACATGGTTTACGTAGACCCGCCTGATAGCTTTATATAGGAGAACTCCTCCTCATCGTCGTAAAAGTCAGGCTTCACTTCGTAAGCCTTGCCATCATCTGCAGCTAAAACAGAGTTTGGTTGGTGTTTTAAAACACCGTCCCAGAGTGGGAGTGAGGATTAACTCAGTGGTACTATAAGGCAAAGGTTAACATGTTATCAATTCAATCAAGCAATAATGATAAAGCAGTACAACACTCATGTCCTAAGTACTCTTATTAATTCAGGAATGGTATGCTATAATGGTGCATACCCTCGTCTGCACTCCCTCAGCGACCCCATCTCACGGTCGCACATGCTACTCTTACTGTGCTCTCCACGCCAAAGGTACATGTAATGCGGTGCATGGTCATGTTAGATGAGTTCTTAATTAGGCTTATTCATACAGCAGATCTGGGAAGCTAAGGTACCTCCCTTTATATTATTTACCCAAAGGATGATCCATCTAGGGTCGTCAATCATAGTTAATCATATACGATAGGCAAGCTATAAGGCAACATCACCCCTGATTTAAAAGCAGTGGATAAACAAGTTCAGGTCGATACGGGAGGCTCGTCACCTCAGCATAGGCCTAGTTTATACTTGAGGTCACTACGGAAAGGCTCGTCACCTTAGCGTAGGCCGACAGCTCGAATACAGTGTCCCATACACCACCATATTCGGCTCACGAGTTTGGATTGCTCACTGGTCACTACGGGGAGGCTTGTCACCCCAGCGTAGGCCGACAGCTCGACCACAGTGTCCCATACACTACCATGCCCGGCTCATGAGTCTTAGCGGATCATGGTACCAAGGTTGAAACGGGCTTTTCATTGGTAAGTGGTACCTTAGATTCAAGCAGTAGCATCCATACATGGTAAACACACATTAGGCCAATCGAGTTACTTGACAAGTTTGATTGGTACGAGCACACGCTAAATTAATCGACATGAAGCGCATATGCACTCCTCGTGACCTAACCACTGTTGATAATCACCGTACGACTGCGATTCACTGAACATATCCCTTGTGGCGAGACTAGTTCGTCCACTAGATCGGAAACTGTTACCGATTGCTTGGACTACATAGTAGTCCCAATTATACTCAAATACAATAGGCATTCATATGTGATAGTCAAACAACTTTTAGCAACCAATTCAAATACAATTCTCATTCAGGCATTTTAACAACCATATTGCACAATTCTCATTCAGGCTTTTAACAACCATATTGCACATGTTATCATATATAGGCATTACATCCATAAATCACGTAGTAGCAAGATAGATTACATGAAGAAAACTGTAACTACAGATAAGGTAGTTTAGAATCCTATCTCAACACCCTCATTAAATACATTTCAACAAAAAATTTCTCATTCAGACATTTTATCAAACACTTAAACTACACATCTCAACATACATGTAATAAATTAGTTATAACACATATTATGGCAAATCCTTTCACATAGGAGTTGTCATACGTACAATAAACATGAATCCTAGATTAATACTCATGGGAAGCATAAATCATAATTCCCTATTCATTCAAACATTTCAACAAACACATGGAATATATTTTAGTATACAACTTAGTTTACACATACATGATATATCGAAAACATCGTAATTAAGATCATATGGCAGCAATCAAGTCAGACATAAATCATTGCTGACATTGAAGGCCTAGAAAACCATAACCTAAATGTTTATAGTCCACACCTTTCGTCAGTACACTCGTTACAAACTCGGTTCGTACACCATGTCTTTGTCTACGGTATAACGACTACCTAAACATTGAAATAGGTTAGCTATTTCACCGATCTTTCTATTTGGATTCCTAAAATAGATTAGGATTAGGATTTCTTACCTAAAAACAGAGTTGAAATCAACGGTGTAGCGATATGGGAGAGATGATTCAGCACGTGGAATGGTGGGAGTGAATCCCAGCAACAATCCACAGATCTCTCACTCTTCTCCTCACTCTTTTCTTCTCTTTTCTCTCTTCTCTCTCCTAGGGTTAGGAAAATTCGTATGGAATGAGAGGGGTGGGTTAAGGTCCTTATATAGGCCCAGAACTGGTGTTAATGGCCCCAGGGCCATGGTATACTTAGGGTATAGCCAAAGGATGGCTGTTTCATGCCAACGGAGCTCATCTGGAGATCCATTGCTCACCCACGGTCTGAAAAAAGTTTCTTGACAATGGATCTGCGCCAGGTTAAGATTTCGGTCCGATCGGATTAGTGGATTGATCGTGGAGGACCTGTTTCAGTTTAACAGTCATTGTCATTCGATCAAGGCCACAAGTATACCAATGAGTGAAGAGAAATTTTCCTTACCCATGAGTGTAGTTGGGTCAGAATCTGATGGTCTAAAACCTTAAATTTGGCCTGCAAGCGAACGGCCTAATTCACTTAAGTTTGAGTTCATTTCCTGAAGATATTTGTGTTTCTCACACACTTTACTCCAGGCTCAAATTGTTATTTCTAGATACTATTTGGATTTGATTCCTGCGAAAGTTGTCAAGCCTAGTAAGGTGGTCATAACCTTATAGTTTTGCAGACATTGGACTTTCGATGCGCGGTATAGGCCCAATACGGAGTTTCAATGTGCTCCTGAGAGCAATTGGGTTTTAAGATTGATCATAGGTTTCTAGGTAATGTTGGGTAAGCGATTTTAGTGGTTTAGATCTGGTAGTTCATATAGAAAGTAGTTCAAGCTAATTCGTCGATTAATTCAGTTTAGTACTTAATTAATTTTTATCTAATTTCTAAAGGATTTGGTCTTTAGTGATTTTTTGCTTGAGGTAGTACTCTCTTTTTCCGATATGTACCGTTCCATATGCCTCTACGGTCCTCCCGGTCGAATTTCGGCAACCCGCGATTTGTTATCGGCGTTTGCACGCGACCCTGAGTCGTGTCCCGTATTTCAAAGTTGACTTGACCCAAGACTTATACCCTTGCGACCATGCCGTCGCCACGGTTCCAATGACGCATCTCACCCGCTGATGCGATACCCAGGCCAGGAGATATGGGCCTGCGTTCATTCCAAAGAAATGCTGCGTGTTGCGAATTCTGAGAGAATCTCTATGAACCGTCACATCAATCAAGTTAAATACACCCTTCATACCCCAATGCCACCTCACCCTATCCCAAGTACATGCACCCATTCCCCCTTTTCCCCAAGTCAACACTCTCTTTCCCCACCGATTCCACCTTTACACCAAATTCAAACCAACCCATACTTCCCATTCTCATTTCTTACAACACCCACTCTATCCATCCATCACTCCTCTCTCTCTCTCTCCCATTTCAAACTCATTCTCCAAAGCAACCATGGGAGGTGGACGTCCAAGCTTTCCATAAGAAAGAGCTAGGTGTGGCCCACCTTCCTACCTCCTATCTCCACCCTCCAAAATCAATCTTAACCGTTAAATCTTGATTCCTTGGAGCTCTAGAACCCATTAGTGGAAGAAGGAAGAAGAGATCTTGAGGTGGGTGATTTTTTTTCTATTTTCAACCATTGATTGAGGGCCCACTTGTGATGGACCCAATTTGATGTATGTGTTGTAGTCATGTGAGGGGCCCATAGTGGCGGGGTCCCTCCACTTCGCTGATCTCTCTCTCTCTCTCTCTGATGTGTGGCCCACCTTGATGAATTGAGTAGATCCACACCATCCATTAGCCGCCTTGCTGTCCACATGTTGGATGGCTTTAGGTAGGCCCAATACTGGGAAGACATTAATATCAGCTTGATTAGTGGAGTGGCCCACTGGTTTGTACCCCACCATATACATATATATGTGTTGCACATGGGCAAAACACAGACTTCGGCTGATCTAAATGCTATGGTGGGCCACACCACGTGGACCCACCCCGCTTCACCCAACTGTCCATCCAGCGTCTAGACCCCTTGGACGTTGGACCAAACGTGCTATATAATATATATATATATATATATATATATATATATATTATAATATACTACATGGTGGGCCCCACGTGGGAACCCACCTGTTTCCAGATATATATATCATATAATATATATATTATAATATAAATGCTATCAGATATATATAATATAATATATATATATATATATTATAATATAAGTGCTATGGGATATATATAATTTAATACATATATTATAATCTAAATGCTATAGTGGGCCCCACGTGGGGACCCACCCGTTTTGAGTTGGGATGGACGTTAGGTGGACCCTCCTGATATAAACCATCCATCCATCCAATCCAGGCCATCCAGCGGTCTGATGTGGACCCATTTCTGCACCATCCGCCCAATTTCATGGGGACCACCGTGATGTATGGGTCTTATCCACACTGTCTGTAGGCTGGGATGGTGGGCCCCTTTGATGCATGGTGGTGATCCACACCGGCCACTCCAGGGAAGGGCAGATCCCATGCAGCTAATCAGCTGCTGCAGTTGACGTCTGCAGCCTTGTGGATCCCACTAGGTATGTGTTATATCAAACCGTCCATCCATCTGATATGCC
Source organism: Magnolia sinica (assembly GCF_029962835.1). Classification (NCBI taxonomy): domain Eukaryota; kingdom Viridiplantae; phylum Streptophyta; class Magnoliopsida; order Magnoliales; family Magnoliaceae; genus Magnolia; species Magnolia sinica. Next base: position 36,319,140 of record NC_080581.1, read on the forward strand.
ATGTACGGCCCACCTTGATGTTTTATATCTACACCGTCAGTGTAGTGAGCCACCATGATGCATGTGTTGTATCTTCACCGTCCAACCATTTTGAGAGATAATTTTATGGCATGAGAAAAAGAATAAGACAATTCTAGTTATCCAGTGGACCACACTACCTAAACAGTGGGGAATGAACGCCTACCATTGGAACCCCCTTTTGGGATTACAGGAGTTTTGAATCAATATAATATTTGTTTTTCCCTCCTTGTTCAAGTCCTTGTGACCTTATGAACGGACCGGATGGAAAATAAATACTAAGGTGGGGTCCACTAGAAATCATTATCACCACTGCCATTTGTGGTATGGTCCAGATGATCCTTGGGATATGATTCATTTAGTGATAATGCTCTAAAATGATCTCTAGGTATGGATAGATGAATGGTGTAGTTGTTGTGGCCCATTTGATACGGCCCGTTGGATGTATTTGGGGCCCATTTAAAGTAATTGAGGCCTGATGTGATGTATTTGGGGCCCATTTGGAAGGGCCCAATGTGATGTGTATGAGGCCCAATATGATGTATTTACGGCCCATTAGTTTAGGCCCAATATGATGTATTCGGGGCCCATGGGTTGAGGCCCATTATAATGTATTTGGAGCCCAAGGGTTGAGGCCCATTTTGATGTATTTGGAGTTCATGGGTTGAGGCCCATTGTGATATATTTGGGGCCTAAGGGTTGAGGCCCATTGTGATGTATTTGGAGTCCATGGGTTAAGGCTCATTGTGATGTATTTGGAGTCCATGGGTAGAGGCTCATTGTGATATATTTAAGGCCCATGGGATGTGGCCCTTTGTGATGTATATTAGGCCAGTGTCAGAGGCCCAATGTGATGTATATGTGGCCAATATGATGCGATCCACCTGATATATATTAGGCTCGTGTTAGAGGCCTAATGTGATGTATATGTGGCCCATATGATGCCGCCCACCTGATGTATGAGAGGCCCATGGATGTGACTCATCATGATGTGTATTGGTCCCTTGTGTGAGGCCATGGGCCCACTATATGTTTGACCCTGTGTGGGCCACCCCTTAGGGGCAATGTTGGTTGAATGTCCACATTGATGGGGCAGTGATGGTTAAATGTCCACATTGTGACCTTTCCTTAAGCGTGGATTGGCCCATTCTCATCGTTCTTTAGTGGGTTAACCCAAACGCTTGGGCCCCATTGATATTGCTTCATCCATCATCGGCAATCCATCTATGGACCCTGCCTTGCGACGATGTCGATTACCAATTCCGATCATTGAAGTCGATTCCGATTATCGAGGTCGATTCCGATTGTCGAGGCTGAGTCCGATTGACGAGGTTGATTCCGTTTGTCGAGGACGATTGTCGAGGTTGATTCAGATTATCGAGGCTGAGTCCAATTGATGAGGCTGATTCCGTTAGTCGAGGCTGATTATCGATTCCGATTGTCGAGGCCGAGTCCGATTGACGAGGCCGATTCCGTTTGTTGAGGCTGATTTGGATTGTCGATTCCGATTGTCAAGGCCGAGTCCGATTGACAAGGCCAATTCCATTAGTTGAGGCCAATTGTCGATTTTGATTGTCGAGGCTGAGTCCGATTGACGAGGCTGATTCCATTTGTCGAGGCCGAGTCCGATTGACGAGGCCGATTCCATTTGTCGAGGCCGATTGTCAAGGCCAATTGTCGAGGCTAATTCGATTATCGAGGCCGAGTCCGATTGACGAGGCCAAGTCCGATTGACGAAGCCGATTCCGTTAGTCAAGGCCGATTGTCGATTCCGATTGTTGAGGCCGAGTCCAATTGACGAGGCCGATTCGTTAGTTGAGGCCGATTCCGATTGTCGATTCAGATCGTTGATTCCGATTGTTGAGGCCAAGTCCGATCGACGAGGCCGATTTCATATGTTGAGGCCGATTGTCGAGGCCGATTGTATATGCTGATTATTGAGGCCAATTTCGATTGTCGAAGCCTAATGTGATGTATATGCGGTCCATATTTGAAGCCCATTGTGATGTGTATTCAGCCCGTGTTTGAGGCCCAATGTGATGTATATTAAGCCTATGTGATGAGGCCTATTGTGGTGCATTTAAGGGCCAGGCGATGAAGCCCATTGTGATGTATCTTAAACCCATGTGAGAGGCCCATCGTGGTGTGTATTGAGCTCTTAAGTAAGGCCCATGGTGTTGTATATTAGGCCCTTGTGTGAAGTCATGGGTCCACTATATGTTAAGCTCTATGTGGGTCATTCCTTGGGGCAATGTTGGTTAAATGTTTACAGTGTTAAGGCGATTATTGATGTCGATTATTGATACCAATTATGAGTATGTGACAGCATAGCATCATGATACATGCCCATACGCATCATCTGCATGTTTGTTATGAGATGTAGTTGACCATTGCATATGCCATTAGGCATGTTGTTATGAGACTCCCTGATAGGCGGAGGTTATCTCACATGAACGCATGGTATGCGTACGATTGATGCATGACTGGATTGTATGACTCATGCATCTTGCATAGTGTGTTGTGATTATTGTACACCCTAGCTACATCAGGGTCGTAGCCTCCACAGTCATATCGTAGATGGCCATATGGGACACTGAAAATGTTTGGTTCGAGCATCGGGCTGCCATAGATGGCCCTGGGTGAAAATTCTTAAACCCTCTTGGTACTAGAGGACGTCCCAACGTCGAGACCGAGTGGATATAGATAAGTGCATGAGAGCCATATGCCTGTAGGCCACGTATCCCACTGTGTCCTGGTCGGTTGGGAGGGGGTGTGGTCTTACCTGCCTGAGGGAGTAGGCATAGCTAAGCTAAGTTTGACCAGCTCATGAATGGGTCAGCTATCGACGTGCCGGGTAAATATTGGCTGACTACTAGCCAGACGGATAGTGAGGTCTCTTCGACTCACCCAATTATGCGCTTGATGGGGCGGCAAGTTGGTGTAGAGTGTACTAGACTCCAGTGATGATCCCAGAGATGAATAGTACTGATATGTGGACTTATTGAGCAGGAGTTGCATACTCTTTTCATTCATTCACTATCCACTTGGGCTGGTGGTGCGTAACTATTTGTTACGTGTACCTTCACAATGGTCAGGATTTCGGTTGGAGCGGGCAACTAACCTGAGATCAGGAGTTTACCACATTGAGTTTGACTATCCAAATTAGGTATGGGACTGGTTTGGATAGAAGTCCCTTGTAATGGATCCCATAGCCTGCGATACTATGTATTATCATCCTGACTTCACACTGTAGCTTGGTCATTTCATTCGTACAACATATTGCATACTGCATTACATCATCGACATATGGCATTTTGGGTTGCTACATTTCTGCATTTATATGGCCTAGATATGACTGACGGTATTCGTGGACTTATCGGGATTTGCATATTGCATTACATCATCGGCATCTGATATTTAGATTTTTGTCTCCACATTGCATAGTTGATCTACATTACTTCATCAGTATATGACATTGTTTTTATTATATTTCTGCATCGCATAGCCTAGATAAGACTGATGGTATTTATGGGCTTATCAGTATGTTTTCGCATTACTCTGATATCGTATGATTTATGATCTTGCCAGTATTTCTGATATTGTATGATTTATGAGCTTGTCAGTATTTTCGCTTACTCTGATTATTCTGATATTGCTTACTTAGCACTTATCTTGTGCACACACTTTCACCACCCACTAAGCTTTCTATAAACTTATGCACGATAGATGCGTGCAGGTGGCGTTAGGTTGCAATAGCGTTGAGCATAGAGCGTGCAACGGTCTTCTAGAGCTTTGATTTTGACATATGTATTTCCCATTAAGCATTGTATTCAAATGTTTATATTAGTGAATATGTGATGATGATGTTGCCTTTGTGATTTGGGTAAACTTGTGGTTATGCTTCTTACGAGATAAATGTATGTTGGAAAATTCTCCTTGTAAGTCCCAAGATCAGAATTTGGTGTATGAATGCTGGAAGCCGAGAATAGGGTACTACGGACGCTGTCGGCATCGGATTCGGTGATCGGGATTCCTATGAATCCGATCTCTGAGTTTGGGGCGTGACAGTATTGATCAGCTGTGAATTTGGCCGACGGATCGATGGGCAAGGAGATCTTCAGAGTATCGACGGTCGATGAGAGTTCATTGGCCAACTATTCCTTCATTGGGAAGCAGTCTTCACTAAGGTAATCTGACTAATGACCACAACTATCTTCTTCTTTAAGATCTCCCGACCAACCTGAATCATCAAGGCCATCTGGACCTTGAAATGGCCAAGCTATATGTCCTAGAGGGGGGGTGAATAGGACTATGCCAAATTAAAAATAGATACAGCGGAATATGAACCAAAGAATAGATAGCACTATACACCAATCACAGTATAGGAATGGAAAGCCACATAATATAGAGAAATATAAACAAAAATTGTTCTAAGGACAACCTTACACCAAAAACCAAAGTTTATGGTAGGATAACCTTATTTCTAGAACAAATAGAGAAACTGAAGCTCAACGTAATAATAAAGAGATAGTAAAAATATAATGCTGAAATGTAAATCTAAATTATTACAACATTCCCCACTGTGCTTGAAATGAAATAATTACAACATTCACATTCACACATACATTCCACAATTCTGAATGATAAAAGATAGAAAATATAAATCACACATCCACAACACAAAGAATTATAGTGGTTCGCCTGTATGTTCACCAACTGTTAAACAACAGCCACACAGAATGCTACTCCACTCCTAATATCCTCACACAGGGGATATTAGCGTTCACTTTTAAATAGGTTTTCACAGGTTCACCCAAAACCTTCACAATTTTGTCTTTTTCAAAGGGCTTACACAATTCAAAAACCCTCACTTCTGAGTTTTCTGGCTCTCCTCAGATAACCAACAACTTTGAGATTTTTCTAACTTAACCTCAAATAAAACCAAACAATGTAAATTATACAAATTGTAAAATACTTGATTTTCTCCTTCGTTGTAGCAGCCCAGAAGAACTAAGTCAGAGTAGAGATTTGAATGTCAAAGTTCAATGTCCAATACTCACTTTATAATGGTTTAGGTTCTAATAGATTTTAAATTAAAACAAAATGGCTAGCTCTAATTGATTTTGATTCCAAACAAAGGAAAATAACAATTCATCTTTTCAGATTAGATTGGAATGCAAAAAACAAAATCAATTAACGAAGCTAAAGAAAGAGTATATTAAATATGCACACTTAGCTTAAATGGAGCACCGACTTATCTCTCAGAAGACCGAATTAAATTAGCTTGAAGTTCTTGTTTTATTCTGAGATTCGTGCTCTATTTATAGGTGAGCAAACCATGTCTTCGACTGGTCTAAGAAGCTCTACGACTGGTCGTAGAACCAACAGATATTTGAAAAATTCGGGCGCGATAAGATTGACAGTTTTACGACTGGTCGTAGGTGGTCTACGACTGGTCGTGGGTCTCCTACGACTGGTCGTAGGCTCACACGACTGGTCGAACCAAGTCGAATTTGAGCGTTGTACATTGAGTCGTAGCTCTACGACAGGTCAAAGATGCAGTCGACACTGTACCTACGACTGGTCGAACAGTCCCCAGGACTAGTCGAAGCCTAACAGAAAATTTTTAATTTTTGTAACAAACTTACGACTGATCCATGAATTTCTTAGACAGGTCGAAGCAGTGCTAGGACTAGTCGAACAAAGTCCAGGACTAGTCTTAGAACAGACCAAACTCACTTATAAAAAAACATATGAATTATGTATCCAAAATGACCTACTCTAAAAGTCAACCTAAGGTCAGTCATACCTCAGAAGTGAAGTAAGGACATTGAACATAGGAAACAAGTGACCTTTGAAAGTAGTGAAGCTTGAAGTCTTGATGGAGCTCCAATTTGAAAGCTTCTTGAGATCTTGAGGTAGAACTTGAAGGCATCTTGAGATTCTTGACTTGTGAACAGTGCTTGTCAACCTAAGTTGATCTTGAGTAGAGCATTGTTTTTCACAGATGCAAGGTTCATAACAGTGTATTTGGCACCACAAATTTGACAACACAGGGCTATATACTATGGCACTTACAGACCTTCCTATACTGTAGTTGGTAATACTACTTCGATCGTATTTACGTCCAACTATTCATTAGAAATAGGGATCTTCCAAAAAGGATGGGTGTTAAGACTCAAATATTGAATATTTTCCCCCATTTATTCTTGGTTTTATGAACATAATAATGCTTAATGGTATATTTTATACATGTTTGTGTTACAAGGTGAGTTTCAGAGCTTAGATTGAAAAGAATGCTAAAAGCATGAATTTAAGGCTCAAGAATTGCCAAAGCAAAGAACGGATCTTTGGAGACCAAGATTGAAGATTTCAAGACCCCAAGATCTAAGAAAACCAAGTAGAGAAGGAAGGAGGTCAAAAGAACAAAGTGCTGAAATTCACTTCACAATCAGTGTCATCGACCAGTGTTCGATGACATCGAGGCCATCGTTCGATGACATCGAATACAGCTCGATGACATTGAATTTTCATAGGAAAATCAAGTTGGTTGTTGGACATATTGGATGCAATTCTCGATTAATCAAAAACATGTTTGATGACTTGAAGAATATGCTCGATAGCATCAAAGACTGTTCGATGGCATCGAATTTATTGAAGAAATTAAAGCAACTCGCTAGATTGTTTTGAACACTTTTTCAATGGCATCGAAGGACTTCTCGATGACATCGAAGGAAGGATCGATGACAAAAGGACTTACGCAGTGCGGAAAAGTTACGCAGTGCGTAAAGCAGCGACTTTTGGAATTTGAAGACTCTTTGATGACATCAAAGGCTGTTTGATGTCATCGAACGAGTTATGCAAACTGGGTATATTTAAGGCGATTTTTCGTTTTGGCATGGTGAAGGCAATAAATATGGGTTTCCATGCGATTTTTAGGATATATAGGGTTTGAAGGAGCAGAGCAAAGGGCTGGAGCCCTCATCTAAGAGTTCTTTCTTCCTTTCTTCTTAGTTTTTAATGCTTTCTTCTAGAATTTTGAATCCAATTATGTCTATGGTTGGCTAAATCCCTTAGCTAGGGCTAAGGGGTGAAGCTTGTAGCATGATTGAGATGTTTTTTTATTTGATTCTTGTTCTTGTTGAACTTCTTTTATTCTAATTTGAAATTTAAGGAATACTTTCAGTTTTTAATGGTTTGTTGTGACTCAAATTATAATAAATTTGCAATAGCTTTGAGTATCTTCTTTTCCTGATTTGAGATTGTAAAGATAGTAAATCCTGTTGTTCACCATTGTCCCTTGGGCATGGTTGAGTGATGGAATCTCTTCAAACCTTTACAATTCTTCTATGTTTGGTTGTGGGATTGGTATATCCTGTTGTTTGCCATTGTCTCCTGGGCATGGTTAGATGATGGAATCACTTCCAATCCTCACAACTCTCATCCGTTGAGAATTAGGTCAATGAAAGTTCAGATTGATTTTATTGATATATCTTCCAATTGAATAGGATAGGACTCCAATTCCACTTGTGTTCCTTGAATCAAATAATGAAACATCTTAATAGCTGCAAGTGGATCCCTGAAAAACCTAGTTCCCACCTTTGAATTCTTAAGGGCCTGTTTGTTTTTGCGTGTTATGGGAAATCGCGCGAAAAGGGTTATGATGACCCTTTCTTGCGTTTGACGGATGGGAAGGCGGCGTATCTAGGCACGCCTGGTAAATGTAGATCTGCTGAATTTACATTTCGCTGAGAAATCCTGAGAAATCCCCAGATGAATGCGGGTGATTCCTTGAGACTTCTCTGCTGTGACAGGACGACAGTGGTTCCATGCTCCGCGAGAGCATGGTGCGTTTTCACGAACTCTATATAGTCGGTCCTCTCAAACGAACGGCTCCATGCCCTCCAGCCTTCCTCACAGGTACCGGTGTCCACCATCCCCACTAGTTCTTCCTAGCATAATGTAAGACCGACATCCTAGCCCGTATCATTTCATAAGCCTTCGCGGTCCTCCTAGTCGAATTCTGGCGACCTGCGATCTGTTATCGGCATTAGCGCGCGATCCTAAGTCATGTTTCGTATTCCAGAGACGGCTCAACCCAAGACTTCTACCCTTGCGACTGCGTCGTCGCCGCGGTTCCGACGCCGTGTCTCGCTCGCCGAGGCGATATCTGTGCCAAGATATGTGGGCCCGTGTTCAGTTCGAGGAAAATACCGCATGTTGTAATTCTGAGAGAATCTCTACGAAATGTCACATCAACCAATCAAATCAAGTCAAGTATAAGTAACCATCCCCAAGTACAACCACCTCTCTCATAAAGTCAAATCTCTCCTTACACAAGTACACCTATCACCTTCACCCAACACTCCACATCACACCCATCTCCCTCTCTCTCTTACGTCCCATTCTCTCTCTCCCTCATTTCTTCATTTTTCAAGCAAACCATGAGACTCCAACGTCCAAGTCCCACATGAGAAGCCCTGTCTGGTCCACTTCCCACCTCCTATCTCCACCATCCTAAGAACATCTCGACCATTGAAATCATCCCCTTGGAGCCCTAGATCATGTTGGTGGTGGAAGGAAGAGTCCATGATCAAAGGTGGGTGCTTCTTTCTCTCCCTCTCTCTCCCTCTCTCTATCATTTTATATGATGATGTGGCTGTGTGCCACTCGGATGGACCCCACCATGAAGCATGTATTTGATCCCAAGCCAGTTGTAAGTGGGGCCCACTTTATATATGTGTTGTATTCACACCATCCACCATTTGGTGGCCCACATGAGCAGGGCCCACCTTATAACCCAAACCGTCCAGCGTCCCTGGATGCTGGACATTCACTAAAAACACAAATATTAGCTTTGGATTCAAAGCTTTTGAGAAGGGCTATCCATGCAGGCCCCACCTCGATGTATAAGTTTAATCCATGCCGTCCATCCTATTTCTTAGATCATTTTAGGCGTTGAGCCGAAAAATGAGGTTAATCTGACTCTCAGGCGGGCCATAACATAACAAATAGTGTGTCTGCCATTGAAATCTACCCTGATGTTTTGATGCACTAAAATATAGCGAATATTGGGCTCGTTTGGTTTGTCTTGAGCAGTAAAGACCAATGGGCAGGGTGGATTTTGCTGATGCAGAGCCCACCTATGAAAAACCCCAAAAAAACCCAAAAAAACCCAAAAAATATAAGCAGGCAGCGCCATTTACTGCTGACGCAGCAGCAGAACGCTGCTGCGTTTTGTTGGGCGGATAGCAGGGACCCACGGTCCCAGCTGTGGGCCCCACCATGATGTGTGTCCATCATCTACACTGTGTAATTGTTGGGTCCCCCCAGGGCAGTGGGCCACCCCAAAAATCAGCCTTATACGACGCTCAGGTGGCCCACACGGTAGGAAACAATGGTGATTGAATGGCTGACATTGAGACCCTTTTTGGGTATCACAGAAGTTTTGGATCACGGTGAAATTTGGTTTTCCTTTCCATCTAGGTCCGTGTGACCTTACTAACGGGTTATATTGCAGATAAACATTATGGTGGCCCTCACGTGGAACCCACAATGATTTATGTGTTTTATTCACACCGTTCACAGCTGTGGATGGTGGAATCCACCATGGTGTAATGTATGTGTTCTGTCCACACCATCCACAGCGCTGGACGGTGGGACCTCACTGATGTATGCATTTCTCTCCACACCGTCCATCCCTATGGGACCCACCATGATGCATGTGCTGCATCCAAATCGTCCATCCATTTTTAAAGCTCATTTCATGGCATGAGCTAAAGAATGAGTTAGATCCATAGTTCAAGTAAACCCAACCATTTAAAGTAGTGGACAATGACGTCCATCGTTTAAAATTTCTAAGGGCCAAGTTTTCTATTAGGCTGATATTTGTTTCCACTTCACATATCACTATGTTAATTTATGAACAGGTTGGATGGGAAATATATGTTATGATGGGCCTTGGGAATTTTAATGGTGGAAATCAATATCACCACTTATATTTGGGTGTGGCCCATTTGATATACATGGGGCCCATTTGTGTGGTCGTCCGTTGAGGCCCACTTGGTATATATACGAGGCCCACCTTTGATGTGTTTATGGCCTATCCATGAGGCCCACCTTTGATGTGTTTATGGCCTATCCATGAGGCCCACCTTTAATGTGTTTATGGCTCATCCATGAGGCCCACCTTTGATGTGTTTATGGCCCATCCATGAGGCCCACCTTTGATGTGTTTATGGCCTATCCATGAGGCCCACCTTTGATGTGTTTATAGCCTATCCATTAGGCCCACCTTTGATGTGTTTATGGCTTATCCAAGAGGCCCACCTTTGATGTGTTTATGGCCCATCCATGAGGCCCACCTTTGATGTGTTTATGGCCTATCCATGAGGCCCACCTTTGATGTGTTTGTGGCCCATCCGTTAGGCCCACTTCGATACACTTGTGGCCCATTAGTGCGGCCCACTTGTTGTATATGAGGCCCATTGGTGCGGCCCAATGATGCAACCCATCGTGATGTGTATGTTATCCAAGCCGTTCTTTGGCTGGACCACTGGTAGGCCCAGCTGTGATGTGTAGGCCCACCTCTGATGAATATTCGAGGCCCACCTGTTGGCTATTTAAGGCCCACTTATTGGATATTTGAGGCCCACCTGTTATGTATTTCCGGCCCATATGGCATGGCCATTGTGATGTTTTGCAACCCATGTAACGAGGCCCATTATGATGTGCATTGGGCCCATGGGTTGTGGTCATGCGATGTATCTGAGGCCCATGTGCAGGGCCCACTTGTTGTGTATATATCCTTTGTATGAGGCCCAATGCGATGTACATTAGGCCTTTGTGTGAGGCTATGGGCCCACCTTATGTTTGACTCTATATGGGCCACTGCTTGGGAGCAATGTTGGTTGAATGTCCACATTGATGGGCAATGACGGTTAGATGTCCTCAATGTGACCTTTCCTTAGGCCTTGTTAGGCCCATTCTCTTCGTGGGTTAACCCAAATAAGTGGGCCCCATTTGCCATAGACAGATGGCTCCGTGCTATTGGATTGATATAACAACAGCTAAGAGCTGATTTTACATTATTGTTGATTGGTTGTCCATCTATGGACCCCGTCTTGTTTATATATGCTGGTTGTCGGTGCCGATTATCGATGCTGATCGTCAGTGCTGATTATAGATGTTGATTATCGGTACCGATTATCGAGACCGATTTCGATTGTCGAGGCCGATTATCGAGGCTGATTCTGATTGTCGAGGTCGATTCTGAGTGTTGATTCCGATTGTTGAGCCCGATTTCGATTACCAAGGCCGATTGTCCAAAGCTATATGATATATAGGTGACCCATAGTTGAGGCCTATTGTGATGTGTATTCAGCCCGTGTTTAAGGCTTAATGTGAATAGGAGGTCTATGTAATAAGGCCCATTGTGATGTATTTAAGGCCCATGGGTAAGGCCCATTGTGATGTATTTGTGGCCCATGGGCAAGGCCATTGTGATGAGTATTAGGCCCATGATGCATGGCCTATTTGATGTATTCCAGACTCTTGTGTAGGGCCCACATATCATGTATTTGAGGCCCATGAGCAGGGCCCACCTATTGTGTATATATGGCCCTTGAGTAATGCCCATTGTGTTGTATATTAAGCCTTTGTGTGAAGCCGTGGGCCCATTATATGTTTGGCTCTATGTGGGCCATTCCTTGGAGGCGATGTTGGTTAAATGTCCATATTGTTGAGGCCGATTGTTGATGATATCGATTATAAATATGTGACAGCATAGCATCATGATACATGCCCATAAACATCATTTGCATGTTTATTATGAGATGTGGTTGACCATTGCATATGACATTGGGCAGGTTGTTATGAGATTCCCAGATAGGCGGAGGTTATCTCACATGAGCGCACGGTATGCGCAGGATTGATGCATGATTGGATTGTATGACTCATGCATTTTGTATTATGATTACTGTACGCCCTAGCGATATTTGGGCCGTAGCCTTCACGGCATATCGTGGATGACCAGATGGGACACCAGAAATCTGTTACTAGTATCGGGCTACCATAGATGGCCCTGGGTGAAAATCTCTAAACCCTCTTGATACCAGAGGATGCCCCAACGTTAAGACCGAGTGGATACATGAGTGCCCGAGTGCCGAATACCAGGAGGCCGCGTCTCCCACTATGTAGTGGTCAATTGGGAGGGGGTGTGGCCTTACCCGCCCAAGCGTAGAGGGCATTGCTAGGCTGAGTTTGACCAGCTCGTGAATGGGTCCACTATCGACGTGCCGAATAAGTATTGGCAGACTATTGGCCAGGAAGATTGTGAGGTTTCTTACACTCACTTGGATTATGCGGGTGGGAGAGCGACAGTGCCATTTGGGGTATACTAAACCCCGGTGATGATCCCAGAGATGAACAATACTGATGTGTGGACTTATTGAGCAGGAGTTGCATACTCATTCATTCATTCATTCACTATCCACTCAGGTTGGTGGTGCACAACTATTTATTACGTGTACCTTCGCAATGACTAGGATTTCGGTTGGGGTGCACAACTAACTTGAGATCAGGAGTTTATCAGATTAAGTCTGACTATCCAAATTTAGGTATGAGACTAGTTTGGATAGAAGTCCCTTGTGATGGACCCCATAGCCTGTGATACTACGTACTATCATCCCGACTTCACACTCCAGTATGGTCATTCAATTCACACCGCATATTGCATTACATTCGCGGTATATGACATTTTGGGTTACCTGTGTTTATACATTTATATGGTTTAGATACAACACCTGATATTTGACTCTTTATGACTCCTCATTTGTATAGTTGATCTGTATCGCATATTCTGATATTGTTCCTCATTTGTATAGTTGATCTGTATCGCGTATTCTGATATTGTTCCTCATTTGTATAAGTGATTTGTATTGCGTATTCTATGATTCATGACCTTGTGCCTATTTCGACATTGTATAATTATGACATTGTGTTGAATACTTGACGACTTACCTTGTGCACACTTACCCTCAGCTTTATATAAGCTTGATGCACGATAGATCGCATGCAGTGATCGATTAAGTTGCGCTTGACTCATGGAGCATTGTCGAGCTTGATTTTTGCTGTATTCTCCTGATAACATATGAGTCATTAAAATTGCACCTAATGTGATGATGATGTTGCTTTTGTGATTTGGGTAAACTTGTTGTTATGCTTCTTACGAGATAAATGTACGTTAAAAAAATCCTTCTTGTAGGATCCCAGGATCGGAACCTGGCATATGGGCGCTGGGAGCCGAGAATGGGGTATTACGGAGGCTGTCGGCACCGGATTCGGTGATTGGGATTCATGTGAATCCGATTTTCGGGTTTGGGGCGTGACACATAATGCTGAGATTCGCCCTAACCGATGTTTTGTTCTTCCTCTTTGCAGGTATACTATTCATCTTTTATCCATCACAAAGCTTCGTCAGGAACCTAAGTTCGACGTCTGGCCCACAGGTACGAGCGTCCACCATCACCACTTGATTTTATGTAGTCTGTGAGGGATGCTGGTATTGTGAAGGTTGGTTAGCAATAGGCGAGGGATCCGGTGTTGTAGTTATACCCGGAACCTGTCTTTCCCCATACTTCTAGGCCGCTTGGACGGCTAGCATATGGGCGTTGGGAGCCGAGAATGGGGTACTACGGTGGCTGTTGGCACCGGATTCGATGATTGAGATTCCTGTGAATCCGATTTTCGGGTTTAGGGCAAGATATAATGCTGAGATTTGCCCTAACCGATGTTTTGTTCTTCCTCTTTGCAGGTATACTGTTCATTTTCTATCCATCACAAAGCTTCGTCGGGAACCCAAGTTCGACGTCTGGCCCACAGGTACGAGCATCCACCATCACCACTTGATTTTATGTAGTCTGTGAGGGATGCCGGTATTGAGAAGGTTGGTTAGTGATAGGTGAGGGATCCGGTGTTGTAGTTATACCCGGAACCTGTCTTTCCCCATACTTCTAGGCCGCTTGGACGGTTAGATGACAACCACCGTAGGGTCTTTCCCTTTTAGTATTTGGAGGTGAGGTTTGTGGGGGACCTCTTGGAAGTTTCAGGATCTCTTTTGGAGAGAAGCAAAAAGAGAAAAAAGAGAAGAAAAATGATGGGAGAATTTTTTTCTTGTCTTCTTTCTAATCCGTTAATTATCACTGAGAAATGATCCAGTGCTTTATGATCACTATTAGTCGTATCTCTCCTAGTTGCATTGGAGGACGTTGACATACCAACCCTTTGATATGGACTGTCTATAAGGTTTTTAATACATTTCATCGGCTACCAGGTGAAAATCACATTAATTGGATGACATGATCCATCCATAACTTGGACTTCTTTTTTACAGCCATTCACTTTTTAAGCCATGGATGGGATGGTTAGAAATGTTTGGTATAAGTAATTATTTATGACCATAACCAATATATGATGACCCCTCAAGAAATAAATGGCTCAAATTGTTCGAGTAGGTTTTCTTTCACAAATAATATTAACCGTTCATTTTTATAGGCCATTGATTGAATGGACAAAGTTCTCTGATTGGTTTATACTTTATAGGGTGGCCCATAAAATGTGCTTTGGACCTGATGGATAGCTCAGATCATTTTGCTGCATTGTCCAAGTGTCCCATTGTAACCAGAAGCACCATAACTTAGGGTGCCCTCAGAGTATTGGAATTTTTTTCGTTCCTTATGCTCATAGTGCGGTGTAGAATAATGAGGGACGCCGATTTCCTGTGAAAGGCTTTACCAGGAAGTTCCTACGGTGCAAACTGAGGTGGGGCCTACCATGATGTTTACGAGGAATCCCCTCCATCCATCTGTTTTGTGCGCTCGTTTTCGGATACAATATCAAAAGTGAGCAAGATCTAAGACTCAAGTGGGCCGTACTAAAGGAAGTGGCGGGTAGGGAAATTCCTACCATTGAAACCTCCCTGGGTCAATAGTAATGTTGACATAGCATTCACACCATTCGTAATTTCATTTCTAGTGGGATGAACTGAAAACACAAATATTAGCATGATTCAAAACTTCCATGGAACTACTAGTATTTCAACTGTGGACGTTTAATTATTACATTTTCGGCCCACTTGATCATTGGATCCGGTTCATTTTTGACCTCATGTCTTAAAATGAACTCACATAATGGATGGACGGTGTGGATTTTTCATAAAAATCATAGTGGAGCCACGTTGGTTCCAAGCGCAGGAACTTCGTGCAAAAGCGGAAATCCATGAATTAGGTACTCGGGAATCCACGTTGCTTAGTCCATCTGATTCTCGTCTTTGGAAAATTAGCCGGGAGATGTTTCTGGATGAAGTAGTTGTAAGATACTCGGGCTGCTTATGAGTCTTCATACACAGGCACGCGAAAATTGTCCACATGGAATTATTAAATCAAATAAACCAACTATATTGTGCGTCTCACTGTCTCTAATTCACAATCCGAATTTCATATTGTTTGAATGATTCTAACCTCTGATTTGTGGATAATTGTTTGTGTAAATTGGACCGTTGGATATATTTCATTTTTAATATCTGATCTGGAAGAAGAAGTGGTGCTGGCTTTAAAATAGAATCATTTACAGGAATCGTTGAAAATATAATGTTCAAGTTAGGCCTCAAGATCACTACTGCAAACATAAAGAATCGCCTCCGCACAGTGAAAAAAAAAACTTCTTCACTATCAAAGATCTACGGAGTGCGTCTGGTTTTGAATGGGACCCAGACCTACAAATCGTCATCGCATCAGATGAAGTGTGGATGGACTACATTAAGGTATAACTCATTTAACAGCTAAATCATATCTTATCATACAAAGTGCGATATTAATGACTGGTTCTTTTCTTCTTTTTTTTTGTAATGTGTGTAGTCTCATCCAGATGCTGCTCAGTTCCGTGGCAAACCCATGCCCAGATATGATGATCTCGAGTTCATTTTCAGAAATGACAGGGCTACCGATAAATCATGTGCCACTGGTAACTTTCCTCCCTGTGCAACCACTCCTTGATAGAGAGATACGGATGTGTCGTCTAGCCACACTGTTGATCTGAATGATGATATTAACATAATATCTTCTGAAGATCTTGGCGATGATGCACTGCATATCCATTGGTCTTACGACAACCGTGAAGGCAAAAACATTCCTCATCCGAGTCCGACACAGCATGGGAATGCCTTCGGTAACACGAATTCCACGGTTAATTTTAAAAAGAGACCGAGGGTGGAGCGACCTTTTGAAATGATTGGCACCAGGATGGTTGATATTGGACGTGCCCTGAAGTTAATTGCCATTTTAATCAACAAGGGTAAGAACTTTGGTTGGATGGCACAAATTATACCCGCTTTGGAGGAGTTGGAGGGACTCACGACTGATGAGGTCTTATGGGCGACAAAGTTGCTATCGAAAGAAGAAGCGTATGGGGCCTCCTTCCTTAACTGTACCAAAGAGAAGAGAATTTCATTCATAAAAATGCTACTGAATGGGGGTGGACCCCAAGAATGAATGAACATTTTGCCTAGTTTGACTCGCTGGAAGCAATCATTCGTAGGCTTTGCCTTTAAGATAATTTTTAACTATAATATTTTTTGGACTTGTATAAATTAATTTTGGATATTTCTACTTATTTCTTGTCGAACTTTTGGATAACAAATCACATGTTGCTAGTACTTGAACACAACACGTGTATTGATGGGATTATTGTTATTAATTTGAACTACATGCAAGCTTTAAGTTTCGCGCTAGTTATGACGACACTTGCACCACTGACATATTACCCAGTAAGTAATTGCATATAATTATCAATAATCTAAAGATGATTAATGACTTCTTTTTTTGAACAGATGGGGAAAATCTACGTTGTCTTCGTAGGAAGACAACCAGGTATTTATTACTCGTGGGAGGAATGTAAGGATCAAGTCGAGGGTTATTCTCATGCTCGGTTCAAATCTTTCAAGTATGCAGAAGAGGCATTTATTGGTGTATCCGATGCATCTAGTTTTTACTACTCGAGTCACGATCTGCCATCTCCGACGAAACCAGCAACTTTAGGGATAGCTGACCCAGGGACGTCTCGTGGCTGTAGTAACGTCCCTAGTGACTCGCTGATGGTTTTGTATATTGTTTTTAGTGTTGTTGTCATGGTTATGTTTTTTCAGTTGATGGTTCTATATCGGTGATGTATATGTGGTGGATATCGGGGTCTTTTGGATTGTTGAACAACTTATCATTTTATTTTTTTTAGTATTTTTCTTTTAGAAGGACAACCTGCTGTTTGGTAGTTATTATAATAGCTTCTCTTTCTACTTAACAGTTCATAACTTGGGGTGAGCTATTTTCATCTCCTTTGAATCGTACCTATAGTAATAGTGTGAGGTACACCCCAGCCAATCCACTTCCTCAAAAGAGATCATAGTTAGGTGTGATGTATTTATTGTATCTACACCGTTCATATATCTCTAGAAATAATTTTAAAGCATTATTAAAAAAATGAATCATAGCCTTAGATCATCTAGACTACACCATAATTAGCTGCGGTGATGGTGATTTTCACAGTTGAAAAAGTTCATAGGGCCCATCCAACGTCCAATCCCCCACTGGCTTTTGCAGCGTGGTCCACTTGATAGGCAATTCTGTCTGATCTTTCGTCTCAAGCTTAAGCCAACATGCGGCAAATGAATGGACCCCACCATGATGCATGTGTTGTATCCATACCGTCCATCCATTAGAGAGATCGTTTTATGTAATCAGACAAGTATTGAGATAGATCTCGGCGTTCAAGTGGACCCACCACAGGAATTGGCGGGGTCACGTTGCGGTGGCGGGGTCCACTGCAATGTATGTAAGAAATCCATTCCGTCCATCAATTTTGCGAGATCAATTTATGACGTGTGACCAAGAATGAGGTGGATCATCTACCAAAGTGGGTCACACGAGAGGGAATATATACATTTGAAATTTTTTTTACCGTTGAAATTGATGACCACCGTTGAAACCTTTCTTAAGGCCCACCTTGATGTTTTTTTGAAATCAAACCTGTTCAAAAGTTAAAAAAGACACTGAATAAGGGAAAATACAAATATCAGCTTGATCATAAACTTTTTTGGTGCACGTGAGTTTTTAACGTTGTTGTCCATCTCCCCACTGTTTTCTATGGTGGGGTCCACTAGAAATTTGGATGAAATTCATTTTTTGGATATTACCCATAAAATGATCTCTCCAGGTGGATGGATGGCGTGGATACACAACATACATCAGGAGGTGGGGCCCACAAAACTTGGTATCGTCACATCAGTAAGAGTCAGTAGCCACTGCCGCTGGATTTTTTCAACATACCGCTGTATCCTCGAAAAACAAACGTGGGCAGGGAGATTTGCACTCCCACCCGACTTTTTGAAATAATGGAAACCGTCATGATGGTCGCTGACATACACACAGCGTTTGCCAGTGAAATGAAAAAACAAACACACCCTAAGTTTCTAATTAAATACCTCACAATTACTTCCTTTTATTCCTAATTTAGATTTAGATCTTCTTCTAGTTTTGATTCTAGTTACTTTCAGAATACACACGAGTTTAGTCCTTGTGGATTCGACCTCGGTCTTACCGAGATTATTACTACATCGCAACCCTACACTTGGGGTTGTGAACAATGGGGCATCTTAGCTTCTAGTCGAGGAGATGTCCTTTCCGCTTCTATTTTCCTTCTAGAAGCAGCTCCCTGCCTTTGCCCATCAACGCTTATGGGTCATTGTCAAAGCTTCTGGTATTGCTGGAAACTTTGGATGGGTGACTTGTTTCCATAACCCTTCACGTGTAGTAAGAGGTTTGACCATCCTCAGTAAAGGTGGACTCCATTGCGAACGTCATTCGGAGGTCGAGTACGTCGGATGGTAACGGTCGGGACCGTGATTGCGATCCTCCCTTTCTTTCTTCGGAGAGTCTACTGTCTGGGACGCAATCTCCCGAGTGCACTGATCGCAGATTCGAGGACCTTAATATCTTCTTCTGTTGGTGATCGATTGACCATCTCGAGGACAAGGAACCCACCGACGCCCTTGCACAGGTCGGCCAAGTACTCTTCGCTGACCATCTGAGCCGAGGTCGATCTTCGATCATGGCTGGTTCCTAAGATTGATGGTGACCATGTTCACCTCAATATTGGCTGAAAATGGGTCAGTGCAGATCAACATCGCCTCTTCTTCACCTTTATTCAGGAATTTCAATAGCCACAACCGATGTGGTCCTGAATGACGTTCCCGAACATAACACTCTTGTTAGTTGAGTGGGACTGAGTTCCATGCCACTTACAATACTCGATCTTCTGTAATTCATCAGCCAACAATATCTTATGATTTATAGGAATTTTAATAAAATTTTCGGCTAACAAAATATTAATTATTTCTTCAGCTCGGGTGATATAAAATATGTACACCTTTTGAACCTTTTTTGCAGTTGGGGTGGTTGACTATGCTTTGACCAATGCTGAACATACCAATGGCTTCTTAGTAAAGGTGGGCATCGAGTCGAGTGGGACTGGATTAGGTCCAACTCGACTCGATCTGGTTTTTGCAAGTACCTGACCCAAACTTGATCCGATTCGGGACCGAGTCTAACAGGGCTGACTCAATCCGAAACAATTCCTTGCTAGCTTAACCTGAACCGAGTCCGACTCGGTCAAGGGAAATCGAGTCAGATCGAGTTAAGTTTGTCCAGTCGATTCAGATTGGGCTGAGTCAAGCTAAGCAGGAGACTCTGGTGCTAGGAAGGAAACAGGAGGGAAATCGAGAGAGAAAGAGGGGGAGAAAGGAGGAGAGAAAGAAGGAGAGGAGGGAAATCGGGAGAGAAAGAGGGAGAGAAAGGAGGAGAGAAAGGAGGAAGGAGAGGAAGTCGGCTTAGGCTGTGGTGCCGCATAGGTTCATCTCGCGGTACTGGCTCGGGCAGGGTTAGGGTTTGGTTAGAAGAAGGGTAAAGGTAAAAAAAAAGTAAAATATGACTTTATACTACCCAATTCCGGTTCGATCATCGGATCGGATTGAGATGCTATATGACCGGAACTTAACTCGGTTTAGCGTCAGATCTGAGTGGGTCTACTCGATCCGACCCGACCCTGGCTTTCGGTTCGAGTAGGATCGGATCTGACTGGTTCGGTCGAGTCGGATCGGATCCTGGCCACCTCTACTTCTTAGCCACTAATTTGACAATTGCAATCTCATAATTGGGGTTGTTGTAATACGTCCATAATGACGAGTTCCTCTGCCTAGCCCCTTCTTGCAGGAGCTCCTCGTAACGAGAGACCTTTTTGGTCAGGTTATATAAATTAACAAACTCCGTACCTATGAATTTCTTACAAAGCTTAGTTACACAAATTTAGCCTCGGTCATGACCACTTTACAACGACTTTTTGCTCGCTTAAACCGCATAATATAACGTTTGCATGATTCCCTAGGCAACTGTTAGAATCGCACGAGATTGGCCATGGTGATCTCTCTATTTCTGAAAAAGAACTGAGCGTGGAATTTCTCTTTTAGATCCTACCAAGTATGTATTGAATATAGCAACAAATTTGAGTACCAAGTGAAGGCTGTTACGGTCAATGAGTGACCGAATAATTGTAACTTATAGTAATCGTTGTTGTCCAGCTCGCCACACTACATTGTGAACAGGCCAACGTGTTCAATAGTCAACTGACTAGGCTCACTCGAGAACAAGGAAAAATCCGGTTGATATATTCTCGATAATGGATGTTGCTGATCTAACAACTCAGGGTATGGTTTGTGATACACAGGAATAGCTTTGCGGCCGAGCATTTGGCCAGTATATTCTTAAACAATTTGTATTATCTGGTCACGGTCCACCCACTGGGGTTCTAAGGCTGGTGGGTGATCTAAACCAAACCGGTTATGATTTTAAGGCTAGTGAGTGATCTAGACCAAACTGGTTAAGATTAACTTGGAATCTAAGGCCCTATTGTGGATTGAACCTAGATGGTGGTCCATGATTCCTATGTTCAGGTACAAAATTCCTAACTTCAAGCTTAAGTTGCCTAACTTCCATAGGAACGCATTCCTTACCTCCGAGGTAGGAACCGGTGGTGGGTTATGCCAACATAGGCAATAACGGAACCGTGTTGCCGATCGAGCTCCCATTGACATTATGTTATGCTGTCGGTGGTGTTCGTTCCGTTATCAAAGCCACTGGTCGTTGCATGGTTTCAGTCTGGCTAGCCAGCGATTAGTGCTCTCATCCTGAATACAAAATTGTTCTCCTTGAGCTCATCCGTATTCTCGCACCATCTGAATGCTCATCTAAACATCCCAGAGTACAATGGACACCTCATCTAGGAGCACAGTTTGGGATGTGGATGCCCCTGCTGGGTTCTAGTCTGGTTGTTATTCAGATTTAATGCCTTAAGAGGGGCAGGAACCGGCACATCCTCTCCTAGAGGTGGTGCGCTCGGTTTTGAGGGGCTCAACCCTAATAATACGGGCACTCCTTTATGTATTTTTTGGTAATATCACACCAGTAATTTAAAAACAATGTTCCACCAAGCGTGCCAAAAAATTATTCGTCATTGTTTTCTGCACTGGGTATGCGGGAGTACCAAAATTGGAATTATGACTCCAATTCAAACTGAACAACAATGACCCTGAGCTCTGAGGTAGGAAAACACGTAGTGTATGACCGAGATCTGGAGAGATCTGTCGCTTATTCAGTCACTCACTCAATGTGTAAATTGGATTAGTCGATATTCAAAGGATGTGATTTGTCCTCTAATGATGGGTTACTCTTTTGTCTTCCGTACGAAATGACTTTTCAATACAGATTTAATGAAAAGAGAAAGAAATTCTTACAGTTGGTTATGAAGATCAACTGAAGAACGTTTCCTTGATGGATGATTTGAGTCCAGTGTGCAAGCGTAAACTTGAATTACAGCTAGAATTACATGCTACTTGATTACTGCTATGGATTATATTAAGGAATATAAATCGACAGGCTTTGGAAAGTAAAAATTATACTAAGGAATATAAATCGACAGGCTTTGGAAAGTAAAAATTATACTAAGGAATGTAATTTACTTAATAAGGAAAGTAACATATTACACTAAGAAATATAAATTGCCAGGATAATTTGAAAAATGGATTCAGTTTGTTTGGATTGGTGTGAGACGATTTTCCTTGTTAAATTATTCTTCTATTTATAGCTTTGATCTAGCTGTTCTGGATCTTTTCCATATTTTGACGGTCACTATAAACGTTCTCCGCTACTTGGCTTCCTGATACCCACATTCTACTTCCTTTGCTTTCTCTTTCACCACCTGTTACGTGATCACTTGAACTCAACCGCCTCTCTCTTGACCGCTCTAATAACAACGCATGTCACCATCTGATACATACTGGGCTCCACTTAAGTAGAAATATCCTCGATACATCTGTAAATTATCACACTTAAGCTGATTGGCTGTGGCAGGGCACCGCCGTGGTGGGGACAGACAACCTTGTCATTGACTGTTGTCTAAGGTCGGCTAGCTCCACTCGGATATCCTCCACACACACACACACACCCCTTTGCGTGTTGTGAACATGTCAACCCCAAAAACATGGATTGGCTACTAGCCTGGTCGGTCCCGATCTCGGAACAGGCTAGGCCTCTGGGGCCCACTATAATGTATGGGTTTATCCACACCGTCGTATAGTTAAAAAAAATGAGGTAGATCCAAGTAAGGATTAAACAACCATTGTTAAAAACTTCTTAAAGGCCAGGAAGTTTTGGATCAAGCTGATATTTGCGTCCTGCCTTTTCCAGATCTAAGTGACCTCATGAAGAGGTTGAATAGTAAATTAATATCACAGTGAGCCGCACGAAGGTTTCAATGGTGGACGTTATTATTACTACTGCTTCCTACGGTGTTGTTAACTTGAGTCATAACCTGCATCATTTTTTAACTTACAACCTAAACTAATATAGAAAGTGAATGGACGGTGTGGATTAACCCATACATCACCGCAGGCCTTCAGAACCCAAGCCTATTCCAAGCTTCGAACCCGCATGGACAGTACCAAATCAACGTCCAGCAGGCAACCACTACGCCCAAAGTGGTAAAATTTGATTGGGCTAGAACGAAAACAGAATGTTTTAAAATTATCAGTCCAAATATAAAGTCATCTGTTGATTTATTTCTTAATAACAGCACGTGACCGAATCAAATCTTGCAATATCATATAATAAGAGAGCATAAATAATCGAATACGATTGGACAAGACGAGCTATGCTCTGCGGACGAAGAAACAAATACGCCGAATGTGGACCACCAGTGCTTTCCTCAAACTGGCTCCCATAAATATTCTCAGTCCTAAGCTTTGGGGCCACTATGATGTATGTGTTACATATATACCGTGTACATTTGTTTGGCTAGCTTATTTCATTTTTTGTGGAGCCCACCATTAAAATCCTTTTGAGAGCCAGATAAGTTTAATATGAAGCTGATATTTCTGTTTTTCTTTGTTCATTGGAACGGCCTAATGTGTTAGAGTAGATGGCATGCCTGAAAAATATCTCATGGATTCACCCCATAAGGCAACTTGTGATCCATGAGATATTCTGGTGTCTGAAAAATATCTCATGAATTCACCCCGTAAGGTAACTCGTAATCCATGAGATATTCTGGTGTCCTTAGATAATCTTGCTCTAATTATATATAGTTATAATTAGCCTCACAATATTCACCTACCTTGTGTATCTTGTAATAGTCACCTACCTTATATATCTTGTAACAGCCTTCTAAATCAATGGCTAATTGTTCTCCTCTCAAGTTATTAATAGAAACCGTGCACCTCCATGAGATGCATCGGATTACATCTCAATCTATCTTAATGAACACTATCCATCATGAGTGCCACATTGGTACCTGTGGTGGTGTGTGTAACAAATGACATGCACACAAATGTACATTTAGCAAAAGCACAATGTTTAATACCTGTTGTATTACGACCTGGGTTTACCGTGACGTTTACAGGCCATCCATGCTAATGGCGGAAACGGATTGGCTACTTCCTTTGCCACTAGCCAATGACTGTTGGTCGGTTCTATGTGGGCCCAACCATGATATATGTGTTTAATCCATGCCGTTCATGTATTTTTCTAGATCATTTTATGGTATTACACCAAAAATGAGGTATATTCCAATCTCCAGCAGACCACATTACAGGAAACAATGTTGATTGAGCATCAAACTTTTTGGGGGCTATAAAAGTTTTGGATCAGGCTGATCTTTGTTTTAATCTTTATGACCCAATCAATAAATTGGATGTCAAATAAACAGTACGATGGGCCATACGATGATTTTAATGGTGGATATCCAATTACTATTGTTTTCATGTGGTGTGTTCCACCTGAGATTTATATCCCTCTCATTTTTCGTATCGAACCCTAAAATGATACGGAAAAATGGATGAACCGCATGGATGAGACACATACATCATGGTGGGAGCCCACGTAGCACCGACCATCAGCCACGGGGCTAGTGGCAGGGGGTGTAGCCAATCCGTTTGGCACTTCGCGGATGAGCCAATAACACAAAACCAATGGCCGGATCACTTCCATGGCCACAATATTTCAACAGTAAATGTTCAAGTTTTTCACTGTTTCTTATTACCCCATTTTTATGCCATGTTTAAAATGAAGTGAAAAAAATGGATGGATGGGTTGGATTTCTCACGAACATCGGTCGGCCAACCTAGTTTCCTGTTAAAGGCAACACGCGTCTCGGACGCATTCGAGCAAAAGACGTCACCTCGTTTTTTTGATTCGGATCTTGGCATCAGAAGATTCCAAAGAGAAATGCGAATAAACGGCTTTAAAATCCCCACCACTCATACCCGCATCCTTCCCGTCATCAGAAAACCCCTCCGAAAATAGCCGTTGCCACCTGCCAAAACCCGAAATCCGTTGCCCACTCTCCCTCCCTCTCTCCTTCTCCCTCTCCCGGGGGACCCGGGACCAGCTTCTCCATCCGACGGATGGTATTGGAGCTGCTTCTGCGGCATCTAAGGCCATGGTGATGTCTCTGGTGTCGCCGAGGAGATCATCTTCCATCAGAGAGGCGCTGTTCCAGACCGTCGGTGGGTCCTACTACCACCAACATCAGAAGAAGAAGAGGACGTTATCTGCTTCCTCTTCTTCCTCTTCATTGTCTTATGAGGATTGTGATGATGGCGATGGGACGATGGAGATGGTGCAGCTTGGAGCTGAGAGGACCAAGAACGTCTTGATTCTGATGAGCGATACTGGAGGCGGCCACCGGGCGTCTGCCGAGGCCATTAGAGATGCTTTTAGATTGGAGTTTGGGGACGAGTATCAGGTAATTTGGGGATTCTGTTTCCTTTTATGGTTTTTTGTGATTTCCATCCTTTCTTGTGTTTATTGTATTTTTAATATTTTAGTCCCCCCCCCCTTTTTTTTTGGGGGGGGTCCATTCTTGTTAATGGATTTTTTTTGGTAATTATGAATTTTGGGTTTATATATATATATATATATATATATATATATATATATATATATATATATTATTTGTGGTTATTAGGTAGTTTTTGTTATTATGTTTTATTGCACATCAGATATTTGTCTTTTGATTTAGTTGGATTTTTTATTTTTTATTGTCATTATTTTTTCCATATTGAGATGATTTGAATGTTCTGTTATTTTGATGGTTTATGGGTCTTCTTTAGTCTCATGATATCAAGTTGCTGTGACTTCTTTTTCTATGATTTTAAGCATTGCTTATGAACTTTGGATTTCTCTGACATATCACGTTTGTAGGACATCCAAGCCATGCAAAAAATGAGCCACACCATGAAGATTACCCTGCTGTGAAATCAGGATGGTCCATTCATTAGGTGGGCAATACCTATACATTACCATCAGCTATCCATTGACTTTGATGGTGTAGCCTGTCCATTGATTGGTGTGCCCGACCTTTTAAGTGGCTTGGATGTGCTACACAAGCTAGTGGGAAATATGGGGCTGTATGTGAAGTTCACATCCAATGCGTGTATTTAATCATCTGTTTTACTTGTCCACTGCTGAAATTCTGATTAATATTGCCCATGTGGGCATTTGTTTCAGGTTTTCGTGAAGGATGTATGGAAAGAGTACGCTGGTTGGCCATTGAATGACATGGAGAGGTCATACAAATTCATGGTGAAGCATGTGCAGCTTTGGAAGTTTGCCTTCCATGGGAGCTCTCCTCGTTGGGTTCACTGCGTTTATCTTGCAGCAATGGCTGCCTTCTATGCCGAGTATGTTTCTGTTTCCAGATTAGGCAAATGAAATTGATTGGCCGCTTCAGTTGCTGGTTTTGGCAATCATGTTCATCACCCTCTTGAAAGTTGGAATTACTTGTATTTATTTGTGTGGATTTATCGAATATACCCATCCAATACCTAGAACACTTGGGAACTGTGTTGTGTGTATGGTATCGAGCTATGCAAAAGTGTGCCCCACCATAGAGGTCAACTTGCTTAAAAATCAGGTCAGCCCACTCATCAGGCAGGGCCAGGCTATATGAAAATGATGGACAGTGCAGACCTGCAAACAATCTGATCCAATGTATAATTCTGCTGACCTGATGAGTGGACCAGCCTGATTTCTGTACCAGGTGACCTTAATGTGGTGCCCACCCTTTTCATGGATTGAATATTGTATGCTTGTGAAACATTGGCACATGCACTTGCAGGAAAATATGCATAACCACCACAATATAGTTTTTAAAATTGATAAAAGTCTAATATTTTCTTAAATTATTTATTTATTTATTTAGTATCTTGCAAGATTCAGTTTTGAATTGTCTTCCTTAGTTTCTTGTGATTGTTATATCATCATCATGAGGGTTATCTGACCCCTCCTCTGAAGGTACAAGTGGTGGCATGTGGTTTAGTAATCCAGACCGTTAATCTGATTGGCCCTACGTGGATGGACGATTCCCCAAAAAAATCCTTCTGACAGGTGGTACTAACCGACCTTCAGTTGGTGGCATGCAAATAGACAGTTGACAAAGCAATTTAGTGAAAGTACACCTACAGTGAGGCCTATCAGATCAAAGGTCTGGATCACTGAACCACGGAATCCACTTATGTGAACTTGAGTCTTGGGTCATGCAATGATTTTAGTTTCGTAGTTGATGAGTTTGGCTTAAATAAGGATATTGAAATGGATAAGTGGTGTGACAAGGATGGATAGAATTAGAAATGAAAGCATTTGAGGGAACTTAGTAGCACCAATACGTAATGAGATGAGGGGAAGTTGATTTAGATGGTTGGGTCATGTGCAACGGAGACCAAAAACTCCACTGGTTAAGAGTTAGTACAGGTTGAAGGCTCTAAATGGGCAACGGGAAGGCCTAAAAGGATGTGGATGGAAGTAGTAAGAAAAGACTTGATCACCTATGGGGTAACTGAACATATGGTCATTGATAGAGTGGAATGGCGAAACAGGAAGCTGACCGTAATTAATTGGGATAACGCTTAGGTGATGATGATCTGAATTTCTTTTTGTTGTGTTGTCACTCTCTGTTACTAAACGTAGAGTGTTTGTTTCTACATTGGTTCGCTAAGATACTGGCTGCATATGATATTTCAAGGTTATGTCCTCTTTCTGTTTTGCTTCCTCTGGATCACATTGAATCTTTTACATTTCCTTGTAAGTAAGAATGACAATCTAAGTTAAAAATAAGCTCATTTTCTTGAAAAAAAAAAGCTTCAAACTGCTTCAAATGAAGCATAGAAAGAGAGAGCTGATTAGCTAACAATTTCAAAATACAAGACCCATGCGTTCTATGCAACTCTCGTGGATTGTTGGAACGATTGCAAGTGAATTTTCAATTCGGTACTAACACCTCAAATTAACTGCATGTTATTCACTAGGTGCCTATTAAGAGGGATTTTTCATGAATCTTTTGACTTAATGTTTTTTTTTTTTTGGTAACTGAAGAGAGGTGGAAGCTGGCCTGATGGAGTACAAGCCCGATATTATCATAAGCGTTCATCCTCTCATGCAACATATTCCTCTATTGGTGCTCAAATGGCAGGGCCTTCAAAAGAAGGTAGTTTTTGTTACAGTCATTACAGACCTCAACACCTGCCACCGCACATGGTCAGTTTAACTTAGTAATAAGATATCTATTTCCATTTGAATTTTTTAGATGGATAATCAAGTTTATATGAAATGTAGCATGAATTCTCTAACCATTTAGTGATACAAACCTTAATTTGTTTCAGGTTTCACCAAAGCGTCAACAGATGCTACTGCCCCTCAGAGGAGGTATCCAAGAGGGCTTTGCTGGATGGCCTGGAATCTAATCAAATCCGAGTGTTTGGCTTGCCCGTTCGGCCATCTTTTTGCCGTGCGGTCATTGATAAGGTTGATTCTGTGAACTATTTTACTAAAATATGCAATTTGATTATCTCCCCAGATGGGACTTAAGTTGTTTGGTCTATTTCTGACTTATTGTACACAGGATGAGTTAAGAAAAGAACTTGAGATGGACCATGAATTGCCTGCAGTTCTGTTGATGGGAGGTGGTGAGGGAATGGGCCCAGTCAAGAAAACTGCAAGGGCCCTTGGAGCAGCACTGTTTGACGAAGCGCTTGGTAAGCCAATTGGGCAGATGGTTGTCATATGTGGCCGTAATCAAATTCTAAGATCTACTTTGCAATCGGATCAATGGAAAGTGCCTGTGAAAGTGAGTCATTTTTCTTTCTTTCTTTCTTTTCTTTTTTAATCCATTCACTAGTC
Source organism: Magnolia sinica (assembly GCF_029962835.1). NCBI lineage: Eukaryota > Viridiplantae > Streptophyta > Magnoliopsida > Magnoliales > Magnoliaceae > Magnolia > Magnolia sinica. The sequence continues at coordinate 36,347,990 of NC_080581.1, forward strand.
ATAAGGTAAATCCTAAATCTGTTTATGCTTAGTTGGTTTTCCAGTTCAAATCTATTATTCTCTTTGTTGCAGATAAGAGGATTTGAGTCGCAGATGGAGAAATGGATGGGAGCTTGTGATTGCATTATAACAAAGGTATCTTGTAATTGGGTTTTGAATCTTATATGCCATGTGGTTGGAAATCCTCTTTTGTTCTTATTTATTCATCTGTTCGGTCATTTGTTACCTGGTTTCTATGGCTTTGGTTTCTATAGGCAGGACCTGGTACAATTGCTGAGGCTTTGATAAGGGGGCTTCCTATCATTCTCAATGACTTCATCCCTGGACAGGTAAGTAATTTCCCTAGTTAAAAGGGTCAATGTAGGCCAATTGGTTGTGTTTAATATAGCTGATATGGATAGGTCGGTGCTCTATGAAAGTAATGACATCTCACCAGCAGATCCAATCATCCAATTTGTGTGATTTTTTGCAAACTAGCCCAGGAAATGTGTTCTGGACCTAATAGACAGTGCGGATCTATTGATTGGACTGTGCAAATGTTCCGATGGAGTTGTTAACACCGCTGATTCTGGTGTATATGACACCATCTGATCAGTTCCTATATTTCCCTTTAGATCCTACATGTTTGACTGACTGGTTGGCAAGTTTCATGGGGATGCATGTGAATTTTCACATACTTCCCATGCATGTAATCATTCCTCGTACATAAACAGTCGCATGCATGTACAATTTAAAAGCTGACCCAAATTCTTACATGAAAGTCTTAGGATAATGATGATGATGATATGCATGTATTATTATGTCTATATTTAGAAAAATATGAACATTATGTATATATGTGCATGTTTTACGAAAGAAAGTATATATTATGTTTCTCAAACTTATTTCTTTTGTATCTTTTATGTTGTTTATCTTTCAACTTGGATCAATGACCAAAACAAGTATCTGTATAATCCTGAGTTTGGTTTTAAGACATTGGTTGTGTGACTGCATTGACCATCGCTGATGTTTGTTCGTGGTCTCTTGCAGGAGGTTGGCAACATCCCTTATGTTGTGGATAATGGAGCAGGGGTATTCTCTAAAAGCCCGAAGGAAACAGCCAGCCTAGTAGCTCAATGGTTTGGCACCAAAAGAAATGAGCTGAAGAGAATGTCGGAGAATGCACTGAAACTGGCGCAGCCAGATGCAGTGTTCAACATTGTTAGGGATATTGATGAGTTGGCACGTCAATGTGGGCCCATGACCAGCATCCCGTATACACTGACCTCTTCATTTTCATACCCAATATAGAAGCTACACAAACTGCTGCGGTACCAACGTGGGTCCTACCAGTGTGCCATGTACAGATAGCATTTGATATTCTTTGGCCTTAGAATGGCTTGTTTGCTGAATAAGTCCTGTAAGGTTTCAAGCAGGCTGAGTGTCGAGTTTGGATATCAGGTTCTTTTCAGTGAGTATGTTAGAGTAGTTTGATTTTGTGTATTATTTCCATGTGTTCTTGTGTTATCATACTTTGCTGAGGGTGCATTTGGATGCTCGCCCAATTTGTTTGCAATCATTAGTCTAATAGATTGAAATAACTAAATTGTAGATTCCTTAGCTTCATATCAGGAGCATGGTTTTTTTATTTGGCAAATCAGATCAACTTGTTCAGTCCTGAGTCATGACTCAGCTTAGTCAGGCGGTGACTCGGACTAGTCAGGCCATGTCAACCTCTATTCTCCACGGTTCAAGACTCCAAACAAATCTACTCGACTTGATGTCCAGCCAGGTATTGGCTTGAGGACTTAAGACGAGTCTTTACTTGTACATAAAAATAGTCATGAATAGTAAAATATATAAACACAGTTGCTAATGTTGCAAAAGCCCATACTGATTTTTTGAGCTTTCCACTCTATTGCAGGTCGGGAGTTGACACAAAGTCATTTCTTTTTTATTAAAAGGAGTCTCAGTTTGAGTCGTCATGAACAGCGTCTAATTGACTGAGTGTGCTAGTCGACTCGACGAGTTACATTAAGTTAACACAGAGACTGTTGCAGGAAAGTGTTTCCTATTGACTCGGTTTGAATTCTAAGCTGAGTTTTAGAACTACGCTGTTCTCAATACTGACTTGTGGTGCTGAATCGGAACAGACTCAAACATATGTTAAGAAAATAAAACAGGTGTTAAATGAATTCGAAGTCCATGATTTTCAATTTTTAATTAGAAGTGAAATGACTTCCTTACTCATGCCTCGGTGGTAGACTCACAAGAAGTTCAACATGAGGTCATGGGTTTGAGTACCCATTGTTGTGAAATCCTCCCGTGGCGTAAGTAGGGACAATATGCCATTTGTGGAGGACATCTCAGGCCATGGAAATGGCTGGCTCTACTGTAAAGTTCCCTTTGTACAAAAATAGGCTTGTCCCATCATTAGATGGGTAATGATCGGTCACATAGGCAGAATAAATTGACAAGTGAGGGTCTGCTTCAATATATGGACAGTAAGTGTATTGGTATTGTTAATGTATCAATGACTGGGATAATGAAACTTATATTAGCAAACTGATCCTCAAAAAATATCCTTGTCTAAGGAAAACATTGTAAAAAAATGTGAAAATTTTCAGTGAAATTTAGTGTTGAGATTAAAATAATATTAAAAAAAAAAAAACTATACATAATAAATTTCTATTTCATACAACTTCATGTGTTGTCGAAAAAATAGTATAAAATAAATATATAAACTTTGTAGCAAGTCAATAGATTCACAAACATTGATCAATATATAAAATTTTCATATTAATTAACAGTGAAAAGCATATTTTTAATATAGAAAAGAAAAATTAGAATTTCGCCAATTTTCTCTAATTTTCACTTAAATTTTAATCTTTTCTCCATAAATTCATATTAATGCATGAGAATCATATATAGACATAGATTTTCATTGCAATTTATGCTATATATATAAAGAGATTTTTTTGTAATGGATTTTTCTTTGCCTTTGAGTTCTGACCTATCTTCATTTCAAGCCTAAATTTCTCATGAAATTCAAAATTTGATTTAATAGAACCAAAGAGTTATTGAAATCACATAAGTAACAAAAAAAAATAAAATAATAATAAATAAATAAATTAAAAAAATTGAGATTTTTGAAAATTTTGGATTTTTCCCATCAATTTTCACCCATTTATGGTCATTTAATTATCGATAGTATCATCAATACTAGATAACTTTTATAAGAGATTCTTCTCAAAATATCACTGACTTTGATAACATTGCCAAATATTGCTAATATTTTCATTATTTGGAAAATTTTCAAATGCCAACAATTGTGGTATCATTGACTTGACAGCATCAATAGCATTGTCAACATTATTTGTTATCGATAGTATCATCAATATTTAGATTAATGCATACGGGTTTGTCCCCACATGTGAGCCTTACAAATGGGTAGACATACAACTAATTGTGTTTGAGCATATCTCTCCATGCATACACATCCAAATATATAAAACATAATTAGTTGTGCATCCAACTAGTTAGCACGTGGGACACAATCATAGTGTTGATATGACATCCCATATATATATATATATATATATATATATATATACATATATACATATATATATATATATATACATATATACATATATATATATACATATATACATATATATATATATATATATATATATATATATATATATATATATATATATATATATATGAGGTTGATCTCATGGGAACTTCCCATGAGGTTGAGCTGTGTGGGCCTCATTGTGATCTTTGTCGAGCATCTACCCCATCAGTCAAATGCACCATTTCATGGTGGACCACAAGCTTAAAAATCAAGTCCATCCATGACTTGGGTGCGCTACATCACATAAAATAGTGCAGAGGGGTTACCCTCCCATTAAAGCATTCATAATCATTTATTGGCCCCACCAAGATGTGGTTACAAATCCAACCCATTCATTGTGTGTGTCCCACGTAGATGTGGGGTCAGATCAAGTTTCATTTGCATCCAAAATTCAAGTGGTCCCCATGAAGTGCTTTTATATATTTAAGACATGTCTTCACATAGTTTTAAACCGTATGACCCACCTGAGTTCCGAATACGAATGATTTTGGGGATATCCCATAATCTATAGGGGACCCATCAAATGTACGGTGTTGATGTTCGACACACATTGCGGTGGGGCCCACACATTGCGGAAGTGGGTCTTTCAATTTTATAAATAAATGGTGTTTTTAATAAATCAATTTAGGATTTTTGGTGTGATAGGAAGTGATACTAAGCTAATCTATTGCGTAAGACCAAGGGATGAACCTCTAGATCATTTTTTATTCAAGTTTTTTATTTTGAATGTTAGATTGTAATTGTTTTGATTGAATTCCTATATTAGAGAATGAAATATTTTGTAAAATTGATTAATCTATTGTTAACTCCAAGTACAATAGATGTTTTTAATTCCATGTGATCAATTGGCTAGATCTTTATGATATATCGATTTATTTCAATTCATATATCTAGTTTGGATGTTTATGATTGGATTTATAACTTTATATTCTGATTAGAGCGGAATATAATCAAATTTTAGTTGAGTTATTGATTCGAATAAGACGAAATAAGTTTCAAAATTTGTTAAGTGGGGATTCGTGAATCCTTAGTCGTTTTATTTATTAATTAAATCCCCATTTTCTTTCACTAGTTTAAAAACCCAGACAATCCAATTAGATCTTATTTTGTTCTTAAATACAATGATCTCGATCTCACCGATTTATTGCTAAGCACAATCCTGCACTTGGGATTGTCGCAACAAACTTAAATCTCTAAATGTAAATCGAAGAATCATCTTAGGATGGAAGATCTTTGAATCCTCTTTCCTCGCGTTTTTATAGGGTGTAGCCAATTGTACAAATGAAGTAACTAGTTAGTGGCGACTCTAGTCAAACATAATACCCTTTCAAATATATAATCGTAAAAGCTCTTGAAAGTGTCAATCCACAATTCCATTCAGGATCCAACATCCACAAAGTTAGACACCGCAGTGCATTGCAACAATACACGTTGCATTGCAACCATGCCCTGTGCTCATGCCAGGTTACTCACAAAGCATATTCTTGAATTTCAATTAAAAAACAATGAAAATAATATAATATATAGGCAAGGTTACTCACAAAGCATATTCTTGAATTTCAATTAAAAAAGCAATAAAAATAATCTAATATATAGGCTTTTTTATCCCACTTATTACATGATGTGTGACTAAAACCACCCATATAAGACAAAACATGATAACAAACGCTACAGGACAAAATAGGAAAAACTAACTTCTTTTTTTTCTTCTTATTTTCAAATCCCAACTTTTCTAACACTAACATATTCCCAACAGCTTAACAATCGGTAATGGCGGCACTACCACTCTAAGGGATGGAGGACTATACCTCTCCCACTAGGACCCACAGGTAGTGCTAAGCGCTGATATTTAGCAATGGAGGATTATTCCTCTCCGACTTGACAGTAGACGCTAGCATCTGTTCACCCCCAGATTTGTGGCATCAGGTGCGCTACAAAGGCGCTGTGATATAACCTCTGCTTACTCTTAGAAAGGCACACAACTCATGCCTCCGCCTACCTTCCCATCTTCAAGGCACATGGCCATGCCTATACCTACTTCCCAGCAAGCACACCAGGCGTTATTGATGGAGAATCATGTCTCTCTAATTTTCTCAATGACGCCACATCACCATGCCTCTCCTTGAGATAATGGCACCCTTGTCTCAACAACCTCTTTAGCAGTCCAGTTCTACCTCCTGAATGGGACAGAATAGCTTCACCAGGTCACTAGTGTTAGGTGCTAAACCTGTTGTTTCTTCCAATATTCCCATTGGGAAGTGCCTTATGCACCACATGGTTAATAAAACCAGGCGCTAAACCTACTCCTCGGCCAATTTAGACACCGTGTTCATCCCGCCTTACCAAGCCAACATTTTTGAGTTCTAACCAAATTACCAATCTAAATAGGAATGCTATCTAGTTGAACATGCTGCATCTACGATACATTCTCAATTCCTCACGGCTATATAGGGTTTGCAAGCTTCGTGGGTAATGGTTATTTATGCTTTGAGGCTAAATTGGCCATTTGACTTCTTACAAATATATTGCATATGTAACATGCTCTACACTAATATATAACGATGTTCAACAGCAATATATACTATTGACCTTTAATAAGCAATCCAGTATAAGGTAAGCCAACCCTCCATTCAGATTCCTCACTGTCACTTGCTCGTTCTCTCATCTTCACCAACAGTTCATCTTCTTTCTGAGCCCCAATGATTTGGTCATCAATAAGTGGCTATACGTGGATATGCGTGACGCTCTCGAACGGCTCCTCCATTGTAAGCTTCTATTCGAAGTCTTGAACAAACTCTACTATGTTCCATTCTTCTATCATTAGTGAAACTACAAATTCTATTGTCTTCTTGCGGCTCAACGCATCTGCCATAAAGTTTGCCTTGCCAGGATGGTAGGAAACCCCAAACTTGAAGTCTTTCAAGGTTTCCATCCAACGTTGTTGCCTCATGTTCAGGTCTCTCTGCGTGAATATGTACTTGAGGCTCTTGTGGTCGCAAAAGAGCTCGAACTCCTCTCTGTAGATGTAATGTCTCCAAAGCTTTAATGCGAAGATAATTGTTGTCAATTCTAGGTCGTGTGTAGGGTAGTTTTCTTCATGTTTCCTCAACTGTCGCGATGCATAGGCAATCACTCTGTCCATTTGCATAAGAACACAACCTAAACCAACACGAGACGCGTCGGTGTATACAATATATCTAACACCTTGCTCTGGTAATACTAGTACGGGTGCGGATGTCAGCTTGTCCTTCAATTCCTGAAAGGCTGCTTCTGCTTTTTTATTCCAACTAAACTTAAGATCCTTCCAAGTGAGTTGAGATAACGGCCTGGCTATCTTGAAAAAATCTTTAATGAATCGGCGATAGTAGCCTGCAAGTCCCAGAAAACTTCTCACTTCTGTAACTGAACCAGGCTGTTCCCAGTCCTGTTCCGCGGCCACCTTGGCAAGGTCCATGACAATTCCTTCCTTGGACACTACATGTCCCAGAAACTTGACCTCTTCCTTCCAGAAGTCGCATTTGTGGTATCGAGCAAACAACTGATTCTTCTTAAGAGTATCGAAGACCACTCGTAGGTGCTCTTTGTGATCCTTTTGGCTCTTGGAGTATATCAAAATGTCATCTATAAACACGATGATGAACCGGTATAGATACGGCCAAAACACCTGGTTTATGAGGTCCATGAACATAGCCAGTGTATTTGTAAGTCCGAACGACATCATGAGAAACTCATATGCCCAAAACTGGTTCTAAATGCTGTTTTTTGCACGTCTTCATCCCTGACGCGCAACTGATGATACCCGTACTGTAAGTTGATCTTTAAGAAATATCGTGCCCTTTTCAACTGGTCAAACAAATCATCTATCTTGAGCAAATGATACTTGTTCTTCACTGTCACTTAGTTCAACCTGTGATAATCAATACATAATCGCAGTGATCCGTCCTTCTTCTTTACAAACAACATAGATGCTCTCCAAGGAGATACGCTCGGCGTATGAAACCTGAATCTAATATATCATCAATCTGTCTCCTCAATTCCTCCATTTCATATGGAGGCATGCGATATGTCGGTAGGGAGATAGGTGTCGCACTAGGCACAAGGTCGATAGTAAAGTCGATTTCGTGCCGAGGAGGTAGTCCAGGTATCGTCCTAAATACGTCTGCCAAATCTTAAACTATAGGCGTGTCCCCAAGTGTTGGATCATGAACATTTTTCAGTAAGGAAGCGTAACAACTTATACAGTAGGGTCAGCTGACCTGAACTGGGAAAGTTAAGTCATGCCCTTAGGTCCATGTGCCGTCACCAATCTGGTATCATAGTCGATCTCTACCCTCATCTCAGTGAGTCAATCCATGCCGAGGATAATGTCCTAATGGTGCAGCGGGGTGACAATCAGGTCAATGCATACCATTCTGCTCCCTAAGTCTATCGGGCAATCTTTACAAAGCTTGGTAGCGTCAGAGAAAGTCCCTGTCATGGTAAGGACTCTCACCCCAACTATAAGGGTAGTGTTTAACCCCAAACGCTTGACTGTAGAGCATGATACTATCAAAATAGTAGACCCGGTGTCTACTAATAGAAACACTGGTGTACCTTGAATGTGGGCTGTGACTTCAAAAGCTAAAGGCACTGTAGTTGCTGACTTAGATGCTCCAAATGCAAGTGCATGTACACGCGCTTGTTGAGGATGATTCGGTTGTGCTGCCATAGGTCGTTGAAGCGGCCTATTTTGAGGTACGGTTGATCTGTAAAAAGGCTGTGCTGGCGGTGCTGATCGTAGAGGTGGAGCTGAAATAGCTTATAACAGCTGATGGTTGATCTTCTGAGGTGACGTAAAACCATTTCTCGCATCTTGGTAAAGTAGTGGGTGTCTGTATGACCCATCCTCTTACAGTAGGTGCACCATAGATCTGATCGTCTCTGCTGGGTCAGCTGAGCCATAAGCCTGGGAAGCGAATCTGCAGGTGGCCTCTTGCCGAGGAATGGTCGGTTCGGCAATTCAGGTCAAGGCCTCGGGCCCATGGGCATGTGTATGGGACAGTCTGTCTCCATCCTACTCAGCTCGCAGGGACATGTTCACTAGCTCAACATAGTTGGGAATGCTAGTGCAACACATCTTCGTGTGGATGTCGGGCCGCAGACCCTTAAAAAATCAATGCATCTTCATCGGCTCGTTTGCTAGGATCAAAGAAGCATATCTGGCTAGCTCCGTAAACCTGTTTTCGTACTCTAACATGGTCATTTCTCCCTGTCGGAGGTGAAGAAACCTACTGTCCTTTTCATTACGGTAAGTGAGGGGGAAGTACTTCCCATGGAAGTGGGTCTCAAATGTGTCCCACGTCCACACATATTCAGCAGGAATGGTTCGTAGGATGCTATCCCACCATAAACTGACTTCCTTCTCGAATATATATGTAACCAGCTCTACCTGCTCAGCCTCAGTATAGTGCAATGGTTTCAACATCTTGGATATACGATCCAACTAGTATTCAGCCTCCCAGGGTCTATGAGTACCCGTAAAAGTGGGAGGACGAAAATGCTGAAAGCGCTCAAAAAGACCGCTGGTATTCATATTCCCATCAGGCTGCACAGGTGGTGTGGGCGGGACCATATTCATGTTTTGGGCAATGGCCCCTGCAATGGTGGCCAAAAACTGTTGCTACTGCTACATAAAAAATATCATTTGTTTCAACCTATTAGGAGGAGGAGCCGACTGAGGTATGTGTGGTGTCTATGTAGATACACAGTTCTGTCCCAGAACCGGTGGTGTATTCTATGTTGGCCCATTGGTGGGGCCAGTGGTCGGCTGTGAATCTGGCATGGTGTCACTATCCGGGCCCAAGCTGGGGTCCATATGGCTATCACTTAGGAGATTTGCCCCATCAATCGACCCGCTAAGTGCAAGACGTGTCATATTCTGAGTGGTTTTAGGAGGCATTCCCTATATACACATAGGGTGTAACACGTGTAAGATTTAGAATAATACTACTCAATTTCCCAAACATTCTACACATTCCATTTCAAAAGAGCTTTGTGCATTTCATTTAACCAAAAATTGTCACAATACATGAGTTGTAGTATTACATGAATCATGACAGAAGATGCATATGAGCTAATCTAGTAAAAGTTTTAACATTAAACACACTAACATCCAACTAAGCAGACAAGGGCTATTACATAGAAAGCAAGAAATAAAGCAAACAAAAAGATGACTGTAACGAACGCCTAGTCCTCTGATTCCGGCGAAGGTGGAGGACTACCCTTGTCCTGCATACATCAAAGGAGGGTCTTCAAGGTGTGAGAAATTCTCTTGAATTTTTGTTTCAGATAAGCTTGATTCTCTTCAAGCTTTTGCTTCAATTCGGCCTGGGTCTCCTTGATTTCCTGACTCAGGGCGGCCTGATTCTCTTCAATCTAAGCCATGCGGGCTTCCAAGGTGGCCCGATCATGGCGGTCTTCATGTCTAACAAGAGGAGGTCCCTCATCAGAGTCTCGGGACACCTCTTCTTCATCACTTCCTTCTTCCTCACCGCTTTCCTCTTCACTACCTTCTTCATCTTCACTCCCATCATCCTCTTCACTTTCTTCCTCTATCTCATCCTCAGACTCATCAAGCCTTGCTCGTCGCTGCCGGGTCCTATGCCATATTGTTGAGCATAGTGTCACTGATGATATGAATCAGGGCATGGTTCTCCATATAGAGTCGAAAGTCGAAATTTCGGGCGATCTTACAAATAAGCCGACCGAAAGGAAGTGAGGCATTGCCCCAAGTAGATCGTGCAGTACTCAAAATCTGAGACAAGACGAATGTAGGCAGGCATAACTTGTCTCCTTGACCAGCTCTGTATAAGAAATCCACCATGAGTCGTGTACATTCTGTGCGATTACTCCACTTGGGATATACGTTATACATAAATATGTGGTGGAGCAGGCGAAAATTGTTTGTCATTTTGGTCGATGCAAGACTATTTCCTTTCCTCCACCGCTCAAGCTGGCCGTAAAGGAAACGTGTGCGGTGATTTCTTTCTCGTTCATTAGTAAAGTTCGACTCGCTAGCATGTACAAGTCCATGCTCCATACCCATGATACGAGCCACCACATCTACATTGACTATGGTCTCCTCTCTCCCTAAAGGGACAGTAAACTGAAGAGGCCCTAGTGGGTTTCGTATATGAGCGTATAAGGCTTGTACGGTGCCTTCACTTGCATGAGTGTTTCCTTCAAATATGGGACCCCACCCATTTTCCAGGAGCATGCCCATCACTGGGTACAACCCGAAAAGCCTTTCATCATCAACATGAGCCTCAAATACAACTTTACGGATACGAAACTTACCAAGTTCGATGCCCGGTGGTAGAAATCTTTCGGTGGGAATCCGCGGGTCAAGATCCCCTTTTGACCTTCGTTCTTGCTTGGCACTTGTGCTTGCTTTGGCGCCCATTTTCTTCCTTGAATGGGTTGGGTGGCTAGGCCCGGCTTCATCCGCGGACGCCCTCTTCTTCAACATAAGGGAAAGGAGTGCGGAGAGGGAGAAAATAGTAGTAACTAGCTCAAAAAGAGCCATGGAGTTGAAAAAAGCTTGAAAGGTGAGATAGGTTTTGGATTTGGAGGGCTATGAGACACAAAAGAGAGCTTTTGTGCTCAAATAGGTAGGAAATGGGAAGATGGAGAGATGAAAATGATAGTTTCCAGGTAATGGTGGTGGGTAGATGTAATAGGTAAAAGATTTGGAAGAGGAAAATGTATATAGAAGGGAATTTGAGAGAGAAATGAGGGTTTGAAGGGTTTAGGGGGTTTGAATAACCTGAAATGGGGGAAAAAGGGGGTTAGGGGAGTGAAATAAAGAGCCCCACAGATGTGGGTGAGGGCGGCGGGCCACTGGAACCTCGGGCCCACTGCGCCCCGCTGGAGGTCTGGGCAGCGTTCCGCTGACCGGGAGATGCCGTCACGATCCTCTGGACTGTTGGCGGTGCCACCACCTGAGGGCAGTGACCACCCCCTCCCGGGGTGCCGAAAAGGTGCGGGGGACCCCCTGGGTCCCATCGTATTTTGCGGTTTGGGCTCCTATGCCCACGTAACGCATTTTCTCGGCCCATTTTGTACATATTCACGCCTTTTAGCGTGTTTCAAGTTTGAGATTCGCCGACTTATAGCTTAAACTAGTCGATTAATGGTTTAAAAAGGAATTGAGATCATTTCACATGATCTCAGACGCATACGGGTTACATTTCAACTGTCAATCTCACCTTTCGGTGAAACTTGGGATTCTACGACCGTTTCTACATTTTATCGCCCCCTCCTAAGTCAAAGTATGCTAGCATGGATTGTGTTAGCATAACTCAGGTCCAGTTTAATCCAAATCATGCTCTGATACCAACTTGTAACGCCCCAAATTTCGAGGGCCGAGCAAAACTTAACTCCTGAGATCCAACGCATCACTTATGCAACACAGATAATGATGTTTAAATGTTGTCCATATTAGTGCATTAAACATGAGAGGGATTATACTAAATCAGCATATCATACTCCAGAGATAATTAAATTAAGCAAGCAGAAGACTGAGATAGGTATATAAAGTATGTAAGTGTTTCTCAATCCCAAGAGTATGAGTATGATACCAGGCTGAATATATACATATATTGTTCTAAAATCTATAAAATCTCAAACTGTAAATGTCCAACTAATCCATAACCCTGTAATTTCGGTGACACAGGCCTAGGAGCTGCACGTAGGAGAACTCCTCCTCGTCTAAGAAATCCGGCTCCGTCGCGTAAGCTACATCGTTATCTGTAACTAAAACAGCGTTTGGTAGGTGTTTTAAGACATCGTCCCAGAGTGGGAGTGAGTGATCAACTCAGTGGTGTTATAAGGCAAAGGTTAACATGTTATCAATTCAGCCAAGCAGTAATGATAAAGCAGTATAACAATCATGTCCTAATGCAGGGATGGTATGTTGTAATGATGCATGCCCTCGCCTGCACTCCCTCAGCGACTTCATCTAGCAATCATGCATGGAAAACTCCCTAAACATGTGCTTCATCGCCAAAGCACATGCAATGCGGTGCATGGTCGTGTTAGCCAAGTAATTAATTAGGCTTATACATACAGTAGATTCGGGAAGCTAAGGTACCTCCCTTTATATCATTAACCCAAATAAAGATCCATCTAGGGTCGTCAATCCTAGTTATTCACATACGATAAGCAAGTTGTAGGGTATCACCCCTAATGAAAAGCAGTGGATAAGCAAGTTCAATTGATTATACTCGAGGTCACTACGGGAGGCTTGTCACCTGAACGTAAGCCGACAGCTCGAATACAGTGTCTCATACCATCGTATTCAGCTCATGAGTTTGAGTTGCTCACTGAACACTATAGGGAGGCTCGTCACCCTAGCGTAGGCCGACAGCTCGACCACGGTGTCCCATACCACCATGCCCGGCTCATGAGTCTTAGCGGATCATGTTACCATGGTTGAAATGGGCTTTACATTGGTAAGTGGTACCTTAGATTCAAGCAGTAATGTCCATACATGGTAAACACACAATAGGCCAATCGGGTTATTTGATAAGTTCGATTGGTATAAGTGCACGCTGAATTAATCGACTTGTAGCGCATAAGTATTCTTCGTGGCCTAACTACTGTCAACAATTATTGTACAGCTCGGATTCATCGAGCATATCCAATGTGGCAAGAATAATTCGGCCACTCAATTGGGAACCGTTACCGATTGCCTAGACTACATTGTAATTCCAATCATACTCAAATGTAGCATGTGGATACATGTGATATTCATAACAACATTTAATAAATAATTTAAATATAAATCTCATTAGAGCATTTTATCAAACACATTGAACATATTGTTATACATATGCATTTCATCCATAAATCACGTAGTAGCAATTTAGATTGCATGAAGGAAACTATAAATATGGGTAAGGTAGTTGAGAATCCCATCTCAACACCCGTATTAAATACAATTCATCAAATGATTTCTCATTCAGATATTTTTTCAAACACTTAGACTACACATTACTTCATACATGAACTAACTTAGTTACAACATATATTATGGAAAATCCTTTCACAAGGGAGTTGTCATACATACAACAAACATGTATTCTCAATTAATGGTCATGGCAAGGACAAATCATAATTTCAATTTCATTTAAACATTGCAACAAACACATGGATTGCATTATATATTCACATAGTTTATACACATGTATAATTTATTGAATGCATCGTAACTAAGATCCTATGGCAGCAATCAAGTCAGACATAAATCATTATCGACATTGAAAGCCTTGAAAACCATAACCTAAACGTTTATAGTCCACACCTTTCATCATATTGCTCGTTTCGAACTCGGTTCGAATCCTATGTTCCCGAATACGGAACAACGGGTACTTAAATCACGAAATAGGTTAGCTATTTCATCGTTTACTTTTTTTGAATCCCTAAATCAAGATTAGAGTTAGGATTTTTTACCCAAATCGAAGTTGAAATGAGTCGAGTAGTGTAGTGGAGAGGCGATCTAGTGCGTGCAGTTGTGGGAGAGAAACACCGACACGATCTCCCAAACTCTCACTCTTCTCCTCTCTCTTTTCAACTCTTTTCTCTCTTCTCTCTCCTAGGGTTAAAGAAAATTCGTATGAGAGAGGGGTGGGGTGGTTTAAGGGCCTTATATAGACTTAAAATTGATGTCAATGGCCCGAGGGCCATGGTATACTTAGGTTATAGCCAAAAGGCGACTATTTCTGACAAATGGGGCCCATCTGGAGGTCCATTGCTCACCTACGGTATGGAGCAAGTTCCCTAACCATGGATCTAAGCCAGGTTATGATTTCGGTATGATCAGATTAGCGATCGACCGTGGAGGATCAGTATCAGATCAACGGTCGTTCTTACTCGATCGGGGCCACAAGTATACGGATAGGTGCAGGAAATTTTCCTGATCCATGGGTGAAGTTTGGTCAGAATCTGATGGTCCAAAGTCTTTAATTTTGCCTGTAAGCAAATGGCCCAGTTCACTTAAGTTTCATTTCATTTTCCAAAGGTATTCGCGTTTCTCACACACTTTACTCAGGGCTCAAGTTGTGTGGTTCTGGATATTATTTGGGCTCGATTCCCATGGTGGTTATCAAGCCCAATAAGACGGCCATAACCCTATACTTTCACAGTCATTGAACTTTCAATGTGCGGTTCAGGTCCGATACGGTGTTTCAATATGCTCCCGAGAGCAACTGACTTTTGAGATTTCTCATAGGTTTTTAAGTAATGTTGAGTTAGCAATTTTAATGGTTTTGGGTCTTGCAGTTTGTATAGATAGTGGTTTGAGCTAATCAACCAATTAATTTAGTTTAGTACTTAATTAATTTCTGTCTAATTTTCACAGAATACGGTCCTTAGGGATTTTTGCCTGAGGTGGTACTCAGGTCTTTGTACGGATTTTTCCAAGACGTTACAAAAAGTGAAGTGGAAGGTGGCGTATGGCATGGGTAGTAGATAAATGAGGTGGATGGCGCTAAGCATGCATTGGCCAAGGTGGAAGAAATCTAGACATACATTGGCTAATGGAGGGATAAGGGTTATGGGTTGTAATTGATGCATGGTGGATGATGAAGTGGAGTGTTGCAATTGGTTGTTTAAAGTGATGTGGCACAAATCAAGACATGCATTGGATGCATGTATAGGATGAGGTGGACATGGGTCATGATTAGTTTCTAAGGCATGGGAAGAGAGCCAATGATGGGTTTTGGGAGAGAATCCAATTGTCTTATAGTGCTTGTCTTATATTTGATAGCTTCTTATTTTGTCATGTAGCAATTGTCCTATTTGTTGGTAATTTCCATGTTCTAAAAGTGGGCTTTAAGCCCACATGGGCTCAAGTCGAATGGGCCTAGCATAATAAAGGTTCGTGTGTGACTGGATACATAATTTGGGCCTTGCATTCAATGGGTCATATCTCACTAACGGAGCGTCAAATTGATGCACGGTTTTCACCATTGCGACCGCAACGACAATGCGGTGTATGATAGAGGTCTTAAGATCATCTGGATCAAATCACTTTGGTGAGTTTTCTATTTCTAGGTGCACTAGGGTGCAGTGTATTGTCTATCAACGGTGCGAGTTGGGACACGTGTGCATACGAGCAGTGTTGCAAAAGACCGGGATCCCACACAAATGGAATGGAACTATGACCCAGATGAATGCGAAATTGGATAATTAAGTAGAAAATTAAATAAGGGAGGCAAATAGGGATGCCAGATGCAACAACATGAAGAATACCAGCCATGAAAGGAGTAAGCTTGGACTTGTTTCCAAACCATGGATACACATTTGACATAAATATGCAATGAAGTACATGGAAACGAGGAATCATCTGGGTGGCACATAGAGCATTACTGCTACTCCATTCGGCATTAGACCGAAGTAATTTTTGGGTAATCTCCCGATGCTCTGACTTAAACATCCTATCAGTAAGTGGATGAATCGGTATGCCATCATCATTAACATTCACATCAAGCAAACCTGAAATCAGGTGCCTGTCTACAGGAACTGTCCCTTCTGTAAAGTTGAAAGAAAATGTGAGATTTTTACGGGACAAATCTCTAATTGATGCATACATGCCTTGAGCAATGGAGTGGTAAGCCGTTCCGGCCCAACCCAGAATATTTTCCCTACCAATGGCAGACAGGATGGGCAACAGTTTAAATGGAGCAATGTGATCGAGATTAACCGTCTTTTTATTATTAAATCTCTTGTACGGAAATCCCTTACATGCACTGAATCTTCTTCGGGGGCTTTCAGGGTTCTCACCCTAATTGGAGTCGTCCAGGAGGAGGAGCTGCTAAGGCCCTTGCGTGAAGCCTTCCTCATACACCGATGCTCCATGTAGAGAATGCAGAAGTGAATATAAAAGATGGGCTTGGCTAATATCATATTTTTTTCCAAAATCCCTCTATGAAAAGAGTGGAAATCTCAAATCGACAACAAAATGAAGGTTTAGATACATACAAGAACCCAAATCTAAAAGGAAATCGAAAATGAGGCACTTACAATGACTCTATGGAGATGGGTTCGACGAGTCGAGTAAGAGCTTGTAGAGGGAGATGAAGAAAATGAGGAAAAAAAATCAATTTTCCCTCTTTTAGAGAAGCCCACCCCCGTACCTCAACTGGTCGAGTACGTGCTCGACTGTTCAGGATGTGCTCGACTGGTTGTGTCGCACTAAAAATTTCAAATAGTTTTTAAAAATTTTTAAAATTTTTGCATAAAAATTATAAACAAAAAAAATGCAAAAATAACATAATTTATTTAATTTGAAATACACATACAATATCATGTTTTAATTTGAAAAATCTATTCCTGTCAAGTGGTTTAGTCATAATGTCGGCAAACTGATTTTCAGTCTGGATATATTCTAAAGAAATGCTTTTATCTTCAACCAATTCTCGAATATAATGATAACGAATGTATATAAGCTTCGTACGAGAATGTTAGATGGGATTCTTTGAAATATTGATTGTGCTAGAGTTATCACAATAAAAGATCATTGTATCTTGCGCAATTCCATAATCGGTTAACATTCTTTTCATCCAAACCAACTGGGTACATGCATTACCAGCTGCGATGTATTCAGGCTCGGCTGTAGATAAAGATACCGAACTCTGTTTCTTACTGTGCCAAGAAAATAAACAATTTCTAACATAGAAACATCTACCATTGGTAGACTTTCTATCATCAATGTTCCCTGCCTAGTTAGCATATGTATATCCAGCTAGTTGTATATTTGTATCATCCGAATACCAAAGGCCTAAGTTAGCAGTATTTGCGACATATCTAATTATGCACTTAACAACAATAAGATGTGATTCTTTTGGATCAGATTGATATTTAGCACAAATTTTAATGCTAAAAGCAATATCTGGTCTACTAGTAGTTAAGTATAAGAGACTACCAATCATGCCGCGATATAAGCGAGAGTCTATACTTTTACATATTTCATCCTTTGAAAGTTTGAGGGTTGTTTCATAGGAGTATCAAATTTCTTACTGTTCTCGAATCCAAACTTCTTAACCAAATTTAAGGTAAATTTGGTTTGAGAAATGAAGATACCATCTTTTTGCTATTTAACTTGTAAGCCTAGAAAGTAATTCAATTCTCCAACCATACCCATTTCGAACTTGCATTTCATAAGTTCTGCAAACTCAACGAACAGGTTAGTGCTTGTATAACTATATCATCAACATAGATCTCTACAATCAGTGTGTGTTCATTATATTTTTTAACAAATAAAGTTTTATCAATACTTCCCATGATAAAATTATGACTGAGTAAGAACTTGGTCAGCTTCTCATACCATGCCCCAAGAGCTTTTTTGAAACCATAAAGTGCCTTTTTAAGGCGATATACATGATTTAAGTGTTTAGGGTCCTCAAAACCCTTAGGTTGTTCAACATATACCTCTTCATGTATATCACCATTTAAGAATGCATTTTTAACATCCATTTGATATATTTTGAATTTTTTAAATCAAGCAATGGATATAAACAATCTGATGGATTCAAGGTGAGCTATTGGCGTAAAGGTTTCATCATAATCGATTCCTTTTATCTAAGTGTACCCTTGTACAACTAGTCTAGCCTTGTTTCTAATTATATTTCCCATTTCATCAGATTTATTTTTAAAAATCCATTTGGTTCCAATTATATGTTTATCAGTTGGTCTTGGAACCAAATACAGACATCAATTCTTACAAATTGATTTAACTCTTCTTGCATGGCTATAATCCAATTTTCATCGGTAAGTGCTTCTTTTACGTTGACTAGCTCAATTTGAGAAGTAAAGCAAAAATAATTGCAAATATTCTCTAATTTTTTTCTTGTTCGCACACTAGTGATGTCACGCCCTTAACCCGAAAATCAGATTCACAGAAACCCCGATCGCCGAATCCGGTGCCGACAGCCTCCGTAGTACCCCATTCTCGTCTCCCAGCGCCCATATGCTAGGTTCCGATCCTGGGATCATACGAGGAGGATTTTTCAACGTACATTTATCTCGTAATAAGCATAACCACAAGTAAACCCAAATCACAAAAGTAACATCATCATCATATATCTACTAATATAAACATTTGAGTACAATGTTGAAAGGGAAATACATATATTAAAATCAAAGCCCTAGAAGTCAGGTACATGCTCTAAGCTCTATGCTGCTGCAACCTAACATTTCTTGCATACATCTATCATGCATAAGATTATAGAAAGCTTAGAGGGTGGTGTAAGTGTGTGCACAAGGTAAGTGCCAAGTATTCAATATAATGCCATAATCATATAATATCGAAAATACTGGTAAGAACATGAATCATATGATATCAGAGTAAGCGAACATACTGTCAAGTCCAGAAGTCAATCAATATCAGAATACGTAATACAGATCAGCTATGCAAATGAGGAGTCATAAAGAATCAAATATCAGATGCCGATGATACAATGCAATATGCAATTCGGAAGAGCTAACGAATACCATCAGTCTCATCTAAGTAACAGGAATACCGAAACATAGCAACCCACAATGCCATATGCCGAGGATGTAATGCAATATGCAATATGTGATACAAATGAAATGACCATGCTGGAGTGTGAAGTCGAGATGATAGTACATAGTTCACAAGCTATGGGGTCCATCACAAGGGACTTCTATCTAAACCAGTCCCATACTAAATTTGGATAGTCAGACTCAATGTGGTAAACTCCTGATCTTAGGTTAGTTGTGCACCCCAACCGTAATCCTGGCCATTGCGAGGCACATGTAATAAATAGTTGCGTACCACCAGCTCGAGTGGATAGTGAATGAATGAATGAATGAATGAGTATACAACTCCTGCCCAATAAATCCACATATCAGTACTGTTTATCTCTAGGATTGTCACCGGGGTCTAGTACACTCTATACCAGCTTGCCGCCCCATCAAGCATACAACTGGGTAAGTGGAAGAGACCTCACTATCTGCCTGGCCAGTATTCAGCCAATATCTACCCCGCACATCGATAGCAAACCCATTCATGAGCTGGTCAAACTCAGCCTATCTATGCCTACTCCCTCAGGCGGGTAAGGCCATACCCCCTCCCAACTGACCACGACACAGTGGGAGACACAACCTACTGGTATACGACCCTCATGTGCTCATATATATCCACTCGGTCTCGACGTTGGGGCGTCCTCTGGTACCAAGAGGGTTTAGAGATTTTC